>NW_023601985.1:0-40702 GCF_014898055.3 Talpa occidentalis
AAGATCTCCATTCTGCAGGTTCTCCTAGGAGGTCAGTTCAACCAAATATGCAAACAATTGCATGTGTGACCAACCATATAAATCCTTGAGAGAGATTATGCAGATCCTGAGAGAATATTACCTAAGACCTGGGTTGAATGGAGGGTGTATAACCTGCAAAAGAAATAGGTCTTTGCTCCAAGACCCTGGTTAGAGTATATGCAAGATAGTTGGGACATAGATAAGCTGTTCTCCGAGGCTCTGTAGCCTACCTTATAACCTTCCCCATTCACCTGACAACGAGTTCAGGAGCTTCTGGAAAAAAGGGAGATATTAATGTGAATAAGAGTCAACTGGAAGATTTCACTAAAGAGTGATGTTTGACCTGGGAATTTGAAAATGAGTACAAAATAGAAAATGTGGGGGCAGGGTAGAACATACAGAGAGGGGGTAGGGTACCAAGGAAAAGTTACCTCTGCAATTTTCTAGTGTGTGTCTTGAGAAATTATTTAAACTTTATTAACCACATTTTCCTCAATTTTAAATGGGGTATCATTAATCATTCGTTTATTCAATGACGTGTACCACACACAGAGGATTCCCTTCTGTATGCAAGTGAAACTGATGCTCTTGACTTCAATGTAAATTTCAATATAAGAGAAGATCTGTATGGGCAGGAGGGTGGAGGAGGAGTGCATAAACCTTTCTGGGAGCTTCAGGTACATTAGAGATAGTCTCCGAGCTGAGGCTGTAATGATGTATTTATGCATCCAGCCATCCTGCACATATTCTATTAAGCTCTTGCTATATGCTAAGTTTTAGGTACTAGAGGTGGACTAGTAGAGAAATTTAAAAGTTAAAAATTCCTGTTTTCATGGATTTATCTATTATGCATTTATGTGCCTGCTGAAGGAGATAGACAAGTAAAACACATATGTTGAATATTGGTAAGAAATTCTGGGAAAAAATAAGCACAGAGGTGTTAGGGAAATTTGAGGGAGAGGGATTATTGGCATTTTAGTAGATGACCAGAGATGACCTGACTGAGTTCTGTGATTTTTTTTTTTTTTTGTCAAGATTTGGTAGAAACAAGAAAGCCATCCCTGCCCATCCTCCATGTTTTGAGTACTTCCTACTCACAGGAAGCTGGCAAAGGTTTTCTTACATGTGTTATAAAGGTTTTCTTTTCATCTTTCTTTTAATCTAGTAGACCATGGGGAAATATTGAAGAATTTTGATCACAGGTGTGCCAAGCCTAGATTTGTCTGTTAGCTTGCTCAGAAGCAATATAGGTATAAAGTTGACGCAAAAATTAGAATAGTCATGCTATCACTTAGGGGTTTCCTATTCTTCATATATCTGGTTACCTTGAATAACAATCCAATTCCATAGTCGGCGGCATTCTTCACGACACCTGTGATTTCTCACAGTTCTCTCTTGGTGTGTGTCTATTCTCTGTAGTCCTTAACCTTAAGGACTATCTCCTTTTGAACAATAAGACATTGAATATAGAACTTATTTTCTTCATCAGCTCTAGGAAAATGTCCATTGACATTAAGTTGTGTGTTGATGGTGTTGTTTTTAAATACTTTACTGAAATTTTAGAAGTCATGAGGTAAGGCTTCAACTGAAAGAATGTGGGGCCTGGAGCAATTCAGCTACAACTGAGCGTAAGATAATTTTACTGAAAGGAATCTACTTTTAGCATCTTTCATATGCCTTTTGGAATGTTTTAATGGCAAAAATTTTGAAAATGAGTTTTAATGCTTGTTAAAGCCTCTTCCTGTCTCCAAATGACTAGGCCTAGCAAGGAGATTACATCTCCCGTTTCATCATGCCTCTTATCTTTCTTCTTTCCTTTTGTTCTTCCTCTAAAATAAAATAAAATCCCAAAAATCATCTCTTGCCTCCTGCAGATCTTGCCAAGATCTGCACCCCTCAGGTATCAGTTTCTACCCCAAAGCAATTATCAAAGAATTTTGCAACCAAGACAGGTTCTCCCTTTTTTTTTTTAAAAAAAAAATATTTATTTTCTTACATTGTTGTTTATTTTTGTACTGTAATTGGTTTCTCCCCTCAGGTGTAGTCCCCGTAGTTCTCCCACCACCATATCACCTGTGAGCCATCCTCATAGTCCCTTGTGTTCTTCCCTCCCCTGTTTTGAGTCCCCTACCATCCCTCCCTTTCTGTATGTCTCAGATCTATAGTAAGCTTGACCTTTTTCTTGTCTTTTTCTTGACCTTTTGTTAAATTTTTCTATATTTGAAACCATCCAATATTTATCTTTTTTCTTCTGACTTATTTCACTGAGCATAACCCCTTCCAGCTCCATCCATGTTGCCACAAATGGCACAAGTTTAATCCTTTTTGGTCTCTGAGTAGTATTCCATCATGTATATACCCACAACTTTTTGATCCATTTGTCTGTTTTGGGCTTTTAGGTTGTTTGAATGTCTTGGACATCTCCCCCTTTTAAAAGAGGATTTTAGAAAATAAATCTCCTTCCTATCATATATTTCCTTAAGAAAAATATTTGTAACCTCTTATAGTTTTTGCTCCATGACTTCTGAAGACAGAATGATGGGGTGAGAATGGGGAGTAGTGAGTTGGGATCAGAAGGTAAAACAACTGTGTTTTACTTAAGGTCTTTACACCACCTCCAACTCACAGGCTAGTTCCAGTCTGATTTGGCATTGATAAATTCTTTTAGTTTCTGCTTTGCAGTAAAGCTCCTTAAACATCTTTCTGTCCTCAGTGATAAAAATGTTGCAGTATAAAATATTCTAGACTGGAAATCTTTGTCTTTGAGTGCTTTAAATTATCTCCTGCCATTCCATGCCTGCCAATAAATTTCCACTGAAAAGGATTTCTTTAGGTTAAATAGCCAGAGAAGGTCTCTAAGAAGATGACATTTGAATTGAAACCTAAATAAAGAGAAAGAGCTGGTAATGTGAAGATTGATAATGGAAAAAGAGTTGCAGGCAGCTATAGCTAGTGCAGAGACCCTCAGATAGGGGAAACAAGTAGATCAGTGACTTGAGAATGGATATAAAGGAGGAAGTAGTATAAAACAAAATGAGCTCAGAGAATCATAGGAATTGTGGTGACTAAGAAATGGAATGAACCTTGATAAGGCAACATCCAAAATGGAGTCAGGGGCCATTAGGAGAGTAAAATGTAGGCATTTCTAAAATACCTGATTGACTTGGCAACCTGGATTTACAACCATATTAATCACTCTCAGTAAACCAGCATCCTTACACCTGGAATTTGGGGTGTTTGGAAAGCCAGTGGCAGACTACTAATAGAGATCAATAAATGCGATTGGATCTCAATTTCACAGAGGAAATCTATCACTGCACATGTAGACATACCTCCCTTTGCATGTTTTTCTTTCTCCTTCTAAAGAAATTTATTAGTTTGCCTTTAAGAGACAACTGTGCTGATATAAACTTGTAGTCCCTCTCACCCCATTTTAGAGCATTTTTATGCCTTGTTGAATGGTATTTTCCAGAAAAGCTTTGTTTCCACATACAGCTCCAGTTCTGGCTCATTGTTGAATTATAGTTTAATAGGGTCAGATTCTCTACAGACTTAGAAACCATGGTGAAGATTGTTCTCTCTCTCTCTCCCCCCCCATTTCCTTTTTTTATGATTTATTTCATTTATGCATATAAGAACTGGGGTGTAGGCCAGAGGTATAGGGGGTGAGAGGGAGCAGAACAGGCAGATCTACTGAAATACACAAGTGAGGGAAGCAGTGGGTGAGACAGGAGAGGTCTGCTGCACCATGTGGATTAGCTCCTTGGCCAGGGATCAAACTCATGTTGCAGTGGCTGGCAATAGCTTGGTAGCACTGTGTTTTTAATCCCTGTGCCACCAGGGAGGCCCTGTCTCTATTTCTTAACGGAACAATACCAATTGTTTTTTGGATCATATAGAACCGTTAAGAAATAGAAATGGGTCTATGTGAAAATTAGGAAGAGGGAAATGAATGCTATGGAAGCAATCAACAGCTATCTTACCACAATATCTAAGGTGCAGCTCTAAGTTAACATGTTCAATGTTCTTGATTTCTTTCCCAAATTGCACTACTAAATGCTCACTGGTCCTTTAAACCAAAAACCTAAGTGTAATACTTGAGCCTCTTTCCTCCCTCAATCCTCACATCTAACGGTTAGGACCATCTACAAAATTTATGGGGCCCAGTAAAAATGAAAATGCAGGGCCCTGTGTTGAGAATTCCAACATAGCTTTTTCCCAGTCTTGGAGTTGGCATTTGATTGACTCTAGTTCCATCCATCCACAAGCTGTGCTGTCACGGCAAGCTCTATTCTATAGGGACAAAGAAATCAATGGAATAGATTAATCCTCCCTTTATTCCCTTCAACCCTACATTGAAGAATAGGGAGAAAGCTAACTATTCGAGAAGGAGAGGCAAAGGTTGCAGAAAGGGTTATTAATCGTAGATCATGTATATTTGTGGGAGAAATTGCTCATTTCCCCCAATATCTGCCCTTGCCGTCTTCCTAAGTAAGAGACTTTCTACTTTTTAGCTGGGCACTTGGCCTACTGGTATACAAACTACAGTTCCCAGCTTTTCATGCAGCTAAGTGCAGCCATGTGATTACATTCTGCTTAATGGGCTCTAACGGGACATGGAATATGCCGTTTTCTGAAATGTCCTTAAAGGAAGGTGACCTACCATTTCTCTTTTCCCTTCCTTGTAGTTGTCACAAATTTGTATACATTGTCATGATTGTCAGTAGAAAGCAGCACAAAAGAATCCTGGTCCTTTGATGTCACGGAGCCATGCCAGCTCTGGATTACTTACCTTCTGTCTCTTATAAGACAGATAAGTACTATCTTATTTAAAATGCCACTATTTTGGGTTGCTGTCACATGTAACCGTGTTAACCCTAAATGATACAATATCCATATAAGTAAGTTTTCTTTCAAAGGTGCTAAATTATTATCTGTTAGGGTCAAAGAAAAGTATACCTAGAACAGTTTTTTTCCTTACACAGACCATGTATAATTTAATGTTTGTACATACCAAAAAACTCCTATCCAAATCATGTTTTGCTTTGATTTTTAAGTCCTAAAAGAAATACAGACACTTTGCAGGGATCTATTATTAAAAGCAACACTAATATCTCTAGGGAAGCAACAATTGATCCACATTTTCCTGCCACCAGCTCACATTTCATAAAGCCCTTTTTAAAATTAACCAAACTATTAAACAACACAGAAAAAAATTCTTTTAAAATTACACAATAAAGCTGCCTCCTGAGAGATGGAAAAAAGTGAGTTTACATATATTCTCAGATAAGGTGACCTAATATCCAAAATTGGTCTTGACAGTCCCAACTCCCAGATTGCCCAGCTGCTCTGGTTTCTGTCTCAGCACACATCCTGTGGTTCTAGCCAGATGTCATCCAACTTTAGGACAGGAACTCTTGCCCCTGCTCGAGCAAGTCCCTGAAAATGTTGGGGGAAAAAAAAACATGACAGTGTAAATGGCAAAAAACATATTAAACTGTGGTTACAATTTTAATTAACATTTGGTTTTTTTTTTCAATGTTTGGAAGCAATTATCAGTGAACTATGTATAGTTTGGTGTCATTCACACTGTGCATGACATGGCCCTTTTCTCAGCATGATGAGTAATTTTTTTTTAAGGATTTATTTTTTATTTATTTATACAAGCAGTGGGTACAGTCAGAAGTGCGGCAGGGTGAGAGAATTCACCAGAGCCAGAGCGGGGAGCAGAGCAGGCAGAAGGACCAAAGCACACTGCTGAGGGGAGCAGCGGGCAGTGGGTGGCAGGAGAGGCCTGCGCGCCATGTGGGACCCTCCTCCGGTGCCCGGGGATTGAACCAGCGCTGCAGAGGCTGCGGGCAGCTTTGCAACCCAGTGCTCAACCGCTGCGCCACCAGGGAGGCTCATGATGAGTATTTTTAAAAGCAATATTAACTACAAAAAGCTAGAAAATGCTACAGTTCATTGCATATGTTAACGATGAGTATTTTAAAAAAAATTCCTTTTAGGTTTTGTCTGTAAGTCTTTGGCATGCGAGGGTGATCAAAAGAAGTTTAAAAACCACTACATTTTAGTCATTATAAGTACACTCAACTATTGTTTTTTTGAATTGCAGAGCAACATTAAGAAATATGAAACCTTTCATCCAACATGTATTCAACATATGGTACAATAACAATACTTGTGTCTATTGCTTCCCCAGCTGGGGTTTTCCCTTCAAGCATAGTCACATATGTTTTCCAAGGCAGTTCCAGGGAATTTATAGGTGTCTAAGACTGTTCGATGGGGGTTGTCTGCAGGGGATTGGTCAGTGGATTGTTCATTCTTGAATTCATCAGACAGAGGGTGTTTAAAGACTACTTTGAAGTTAGTTGGATAGAAGGGCATTGCAGGTATTAAAAAGAAAGAGACAGTAGAGGATATCTCACAATATCTTATATGTAATTCTAAAATCCAAATATTATAAAAACTGGGTTTTTTAAAAATCAATTGGGCCATAAAACTTGACCTGCTTTGAAACCACTGATATGCTGCATTTGTCAGGGATCTATCAGGATACAAATGTCATTCTCAAATTGGGGTGGTCAGAAGAGGATCTAGTAGAGATCACTTGTAAAGGTGTGGGTAGACTGCTGGCACAAGGGAGCTAATGGGGTAGTGGAGCAGCAGGGTGGTAGTGGGACAACAGCCTGGTTTTAGTGGCATCAGGGCTGTTATGATCCCTACACACAAGGAGACAAGAAGGGGAAGTGGTTTTTAGAAGCCAGAACAAAAGAGCTGAGGAAGAAGACTGCCTGAAGAGCAATTGTCTACAGATGGCTGCCCTTCAGGAGAGGGAAATACACTAAGCTCCTGGATGGCCTGCTGGGCTCCCAGGACTGAATTCTATCAGAAATATGGGAGCAATGGACATGAGCTGAAGTCCAGGCAGGTCAGTTTCCGGGCACAGAGCACATGGAAAACACTGGGTAATGGATCTGAAAGGGCCAAGGGCAGTGGCTCCCTGGCACTGACCTGAGGCTATTTTCATCCTTATCACACTTGCTATGAATATTGTAGGTTTGCTGCAGAAATATTTATGTGTGTGACAATGAGTTGATGCCTTAGATCCTTTAGATTGCTGTATGCATACAGGGTATGCGTGGCGATTACCTGTCTAAAATCTAAAAAGTCATGAATTCTGAAACACCGCTTGTCTCTAGAGCTTCATCTAAGTGAATAGATAGAGTAAACCGGGGACATTTCCGTATGATTAGAAGATTTTGCATGTGGGGAATTGATTGGGAATTGGAAGGCAGGGGATGAGGCAGGAAAAGTGGATCAGAGTCATGAGGTCATGGCAAAAAAAGCTTGTATATTAAGCCAAGAGTATGGATTTGGGGATCTGTGATCAAGACTTTTAAAGGGGATGTTATAGTTAGGTAAACTTTATTTAAGAAAGATTGTTCTGGTCACAGTGCACAGCCTGGGTTCTGGATTTCTCTCACACCTGAGAGTGAAGAAGAGCAGGGGACGGGGCAGAGGTGAAAGACTGATCCCAGTGACTCCCACGACTACACAAGGTGACATGTAGATGGAGCTTGGAGCAGGCAGGGGAAACATGCTGGGGGCAAGGAGAGGACCCTCACAGCTGTTTCAGATGTTATCTTCGGCTTTGCTTAGCAAGCTGCCCAGCGGATGGAGATGCATTTCATTGTCAGTCAACCAAGAGAGATACCATTTTTTTACTTTTTTGAATTACAGTTTTTATTTATTTATTTTTAAAGAGAATCAAACAGCAGCTTGTAAATGTTAAGTGATAGTAATTCTCAGTCAAGCCTGATAGAATCTAGACACCTCTTCTAACTGCTATGTTGTTTTTGGCACCACCGTATTGCCATCCAATCAGTCTGAAATATAGTGATGGTCCACATAAGTATGTATTTTAGTTTCTAAAAAGAATATGTAGGAATAAGAGATGGTTGCATTTACTATTGATTTTTCAGTTTTAGGAAGATATTATTTTTTCTTCCTTAAGTTTTATTGAAAATAAAACCTCAAAATAAATGACATTAAGCAAATTTCTCAGTCTTTCTCCTAATGTTTAATGGCTTCTGAAGGTTTACATGTACATTTAGTGAATTTGACCTATCACAAGCATGTGGAAGTCTGTAAAGTAAAAATTTATTTTTTTCACCAACACTCCTCTTCCCCTCACCACATTCTCCAGCCACAACCACTCTTAAGATGTTTGCCTAGATGTTCTTTAATTTAACCATTTTCCTGCTAATGGATAAATTGGTTCATTTTAAGTTTTTATTAATACAAATAATCCTTCAAATTTATATGCTTATACTACTGCTTAGTAGTAGTATAAAGAGCCTTACTTTCCGAGGTCTTTGGCCAAAGTAATATTTTGTAAGAACTAAAACCTCTTTTCTCTTAAGGAGAAGTCATTAAAAACCTATATATACATCAAAACCATTTTATTTTTGTGTAAATGATAAGATGACTTAGAGAATTCAAATCTGGTAGAAACTGTTAATATCATGATGTTCCCTCCTTTAGTTGATTGATTTTAGCTTCTCAAGCAGTGTTGTTCTGCTGGTTACTTTTAAAATAATTCTTTGGTGTTCATTTCATCATATCTTTTATTGGGTGAACAAATAAGAGGGATAGGCCTGAGAAAGAATTTCCAGATTATACAGGTAGAGGTTGCTGGAAGTTAAAGTTGTGTTTCCACATTAGAGAAATTTCATACTAAAGAGCCCTGACATCCAGGATATTTTCTCTCTGCCTCCACCTCTACCTCAAACAGTGACTTACTTGGAGAGGAGCATGGACTCTGTAGCCATACACCCTGGTGCTGTCACTTGTTGGCTCTTGGCCTCGAGAAAATAACTTAAACTCTCTTTCTCTCAGTTACTTCTTAGATGGTGATGATGATGATGATGATGATGCCTAGTCTGTAGGGTTGTTATGAAATATGAAAGATAAATATTTATGAAGCACTTACAGGACCTGGCACACAAATAAGTGCTGTACAGGTGTTTGTTAAATGAAATCACACAGTGTGAAAGGCTCTATGGTTGTTCTTCATAATATCTTAAGAGGTAGCTATTCATGAAACTTTCCCAAAGCTCAAATATTACTGAAGTTGCTCAAAATATCATATTAAAATCTCCATTTTTCTCCTTGTCAGTTCCTTCACTATAGAAATTTCTCTTTTCAGTGCTTACTAGATCCCTGTATTTCATTAGGGTTTTCTGAATATCAAAATATCTAACGAGAAATGACATTGTATTTAGGTTGAAAAGAAAATGGACAGATATTGAGTGTTTGTTTCCTAGATAGTTGTTAGCATGTTCTTTCTAACGGGAAGAAAAGATTTGCAAAAACAGAAGAAACTGAGTTAAATTTCAGAAAAAAAAGTACAGTAAAAGTTGTCTAGATTCTCAGGAAACTTGACTTTTTAAACATACACACAAAAAATGATAGGAAGTTAAATGATTATATATATATATATATGACTCACATTTTCAAATTTTAATGTTACAACTATCAGAAATACAGCCAATTTTTTTATAGAGGCATGTTTTATTTACAGTTTTTATTTTTTGAAGAGCTAATTAGCCATGTGATATTTTGCAAAATGTCTTTTGTCACTGTTTCCTCCCCATACTATCCCTGCAATTTCCTGCATTTTGATCAATCACAAAATATTTGGAGTCAGGTATGAAATTTGTTTCTCTCTCTTTTTTAAAAAATTTATTTATTTATGCATACAAGAATGGGGATGCAGGCCAGAGGGGTGTGTGTGGGAGGGGTGAGAGGATTCACCAGAGATGAAGCGGGGAACAGAATAGGCAGACTGACTGAAGTACACTGCTGAGGGGAGCAGCGGGTGAGACAAGGGAGGTCTGTTGTGCCATGTGGGTAGCTCCCTGGCTGGGGATTGAACTTGTGCTGCAGAGGCTGCAGATTGCTTCATAGGCTGTGTCTTAACCCCTTGCACTACCAAGGAGGCCCCCGAAATTTGTTTCTCTAAATGTGGTTAAACTTCCAAGGCAAACTGTAGTTTTTCACTTCCTCTTTAGCAGGCTAATATAGGAACTAAAAGTCCATTTTTTTCTGGTGCCTCCATATCCCCAGGGTAGTTTGACTAGAGTCTTGGGTTGAAAACCCTGATCAAATAGTTTCACATTTTTGTCTGTTGTATTGTGATTTAGTTTCACAACAAGTTTGAATGTCTTATTTCCTCTTATTATTATAGATAGATTTCTTGGGGTGGGGGGGTAGAGGTGGGGATTGACACCAACTTCCAATCCCAGTGTCAGACCTTCATTTTTAAGACAAACATCACTGACAATGTAGGAAGGTATGAAAGGAATCGACATATAATACCAAAGAGGGAGTAGGTGGGAGGGAGCCAGCAATTAAAAATCCCCACAGCTCCCTTCTTCATTTTACCTTTTCTTATGCGCATAGGACTTTTGGGGGAAATTTCTTATAATGAAAGAAGGAGAGAAAATTAGTGTACTGTAGTTAGCCCCTGCAGTACCCCGGAGAGCTGACATTCAAACTTGGTTTTGACTAAAACACTAGGAAAGAAACTATAGCAGATACACTTTAAGTCAACTTATTATCAGGTATTTTCTGTGTTTGTTTTATCACATCTTACTTTGTTCTAGAAAGCTCAGTTGTTGTCATATGATTTCTCTTCTAGGACAGCAATAGGAAAAGATGCATTTTTCTTTTCTTTCTCCTTGGCTAACATAGGCCTGCCGTTAACTCTAATAATTTCTTTTCAAACTCAAGTTGCTCGGGCAACTACACTCTTTGCTCTCTAACTTGACCCCATTTCCTGATGAATGGTCTTTTCATTTCTTTGCTAAGTCCTATTTTTCTCCGCTAAATAGCTCTAGGCACAACTGCTTATAAAATCATAGGCACTCATAAAACCTTAGATTTTTAGGGAACCTTAGAGACCCTTTAATCCAACCCCCTCATTTTACAGTTAAAGAAATTGAGTCCCCAAGAGGATAAATAACTTGTTCAATGTCATCCAGCTAATTTGTAAACTGGGTAAAATTTTCCCAAGCTAATTTTCTGACTTGGATAGAGCTACAACTATAAAATCATTTTAAAGGGCACATGCTTTTCCATCTTGGCTATTTTGAAATATGTGGGTATAATTTATAGAAATAAATTTACAAAAATCATGCCTCTTAATCCTGAAAAACATGTGATATGAGAAACAGTTCAATGAGGTTTGCAGCTTTTTAATAGACCATTTATTACAAGTCTGGCCTCAGATGTACTAGTTAATTGTGGGTTGCTAGATCAGCCTAAAGAGATTGCTTTGCTACCCAGTAACCTTTATTTTAGTGAATTGAGGGAAAGTGGATCAATATAAATAGAGAGAAATAATGTCAATGTGGGAATCAAGCTAGGCTCAATAATCTCAATTATTGAGCAGGCTCAATAATCTATTGTCATTGCTGTTAATATATCACTCTTTATACCCACAAGAACATAATTCTAATTTGGAAAATAGAGACCAGAAAAGAAATTATAAGTTACTATCGTGTCTAGACCTTGCCTCTAGCTAACGCTAACCTGAAGAGTTTCTGGCTTCCTAGTCTCTTTCTGTGTCAGTCAGTGCATCCTTAACTCATGGAGTTTTTGAAGAGCCATTCTCTTTGACTCCTCTGTGCCTCTCTTTGCAAGAGAGTGTATCTCATGGGCAAGCCGAGGTGAACATGCAAATGGTGTCTCCATCATCTCCTCCAATAGATCACCTACCCTTCTATCTGTACTTACCTCAGAGTCATTTGTATATAAGAATGTAGCCTCCACTCTACATATCCAAGCTCTATTCGCAAGTCAAAAAACATAAATTCCTCAGACAGCCTCCTCTGGAATATACTTTGTCCTTAATTAAAAGCACAGAGGAACAAAACCTAGGCAGACCCTGGAAGCAGACACAGGGCTTTGTGAGTAGACAATTCTGAATTTCCCAGATAGGAAAAAAAATTCAGTTTAGAAGAGGGAGAGGAAGTTCCAGTTGGGCAAATCCCATTGCATCACAGACCTATTATCATGTTGAGATGAAGAGGTCCAGAGGGGAGCCAGAATAGGGGCTTCTAAAGCCTAGCACCTAGGAAAGAAGTTCTGTTAGAATGGATCAAGAGCTATACTTCTGACAAGAATCCTCTGGGGTGGAGAAGTGTCCTCTTCTAGGTCCTTCATAAGGAATGAAGGCAAAGATTTTTAGTGGCCAGAAAGAGGCCACCTTAAACAAGTTATTTTTTAAACAGGGAAGGATCAAGAAATGTTCTAAAAGAGCATCTAAAAGAACAATACCATTCAAAGTATGCCTTGTGGGAACTGGAAAGACTTTTCAAGATGATCTAATAAAAATGGAATGAGTCCACGAGGTCAGACTGTAGGTCAATAATACAGCTCAGCCTCAAATTGGGAATTTGGACTTCCAGGTTCTGGGCTCCTGGTTTTTTTTTTTTTTTTTTTTCTATGACCTTCTGCTGAATCCCTGTGAAGTAAAACTGTAGGTAAGATGGAGAAGGACGACCACAGGGTACTACAAGTGTATCTTTTCAATGATGTAGCAGAGCAGAATGGCACATGCCAGTGGTTTCTACTGAAAAATAAAAAAAATCCCAGTAGACTGTGTGGGAGGGGGAGATGACGGGGGTGGGGGCGAGGGGTAGGAAATCAGGTGAAGAAAGAGAGAGACAGCACTAAAATGCAGAGGCTGGTGTTTTCGTGGGGATGCTGAGCACCAGAGAAACTTCATCTTATGAATCAAAGCCAAGAAGTGATGTTATCAGTATTAGATGATTCAGTTGGGGAAGTTAATGCATGAGGAAGGTAGGGAGTTGTGGGGACATTCATTACCCCCTCCCTCCCATTTACTCCCACTTTGGTATTCTATAGCAACTCTGTTAATGATGTACTACACTGTCAGTTTGCTTTAAAAATGAAGTCAGGAAATAAAAGATATTGAGGTTGAAGTATGGTCTAAGCATTGATTAATAGTATTAAAACAAATTAATATTTGTAGTCTATGAAAAAGAGGATTAGAACAGAGTGCAGAATTTTTATTCCAGTCCCAGCTCTCCAGCAAGTCATTTAACATCTGTAAGTCAGTTTTCCCAAAGGTAAGCTGTAAATAAGAAAGCCGGCTCTTAATATTTATTGTGATAAGAAAAGGAGGTAAAACCGAAACTTCCAACAATTGGGTAATGGATTATGGAATATTTATGTGCTATGATAGTGTCAACATTAAAAATTATAGTTTGGAGGATTTGTAGCAGTATACTAAAAATTCACAATATAATGAAAAGTGAAAAAAGCATGATTCAGAAACTGTATATTGAGTTATGCTAATTTTATAAAATACTTGTTACAAGTACACCAAAATGTTTGTTTTCTTGTATCTAGGTGGTAGAGAGATTGTTTTAATGTTCTCCCTTATGTAGTATTTTTACTATTTTTCTCAATTGTGTTTAATTAACATACACTAATTTTACTCTAAGGGGAAAATAGCTTGTTTTTAATATAATCAATGAGCTCTAACCTATTTCATAAATATGTTGTGAAAATGGAAATAATATGTTAAAATGCCCTCTAAATCTGACAGACATGTGTTAAATAATTCAAGTATTTATGTTAAAGGAAATATTTGATGTATATCTCCAGGTACAACTTTTTCCTTAACCATGAGTGGGCGTGCCTGGAAGTGATCTTCCCGGGCCTTAGAGGAGCACACTATGTATGTCACTTCCACTTGGGATTATTTCTGTGTACTAACTCTGGTTTCCAACAAAAAGCCACAACACCCTCAGTCATTCCACAGCAGCTTTCTCAGTCATCAGGATGGGTGGCTAGTTCTTTGTGAAAGTCTTTCTGCTTGTGCCGGGGTCAGGTTGGTATGGGAAATGTGTAGACAGGCTCTTTTTCTCTCCTGTGGATTCACTTTCAGTCCCTCTTCTCAACAGGTAAGGTCACGCTTATTGTTGCTTGTGGAAGCTGCTGGTAAGTTGGAGGAGGTTTTAGGGAAAGAAAAGCAAAGGAACAAAATGAATGAACTAAATAAAACAAAAATACACTCTTGGATTATAAGAAAAAATTAGTGCTTACCAGAAGGGAAGGGGACAAGGGATGGGTAAATGGAGTAAAAGGGGTCCATTATGTGGTGCAGATTGGAATTGGACTTTTCAGGGTGAAATTACTGTAGTACATACAGCTATTTATTGATAATGATGCACGCCTGGAACTTATATAATGTTATAGTGCAGTGTTACTTCAACAAAAAAGTTTGAAAACAAGAAAATAGGAATCAGGTAAACCCCTTTTATCAAATAATTTTAGGTGCTTATTTTATAGAAAATATTCATTAATAAACTAAAAATATTCAGCTTAACACAATAAAGTATTGTCAACTCTAAGCTTGTCAAACGAACCATAGAAGGTAAAACATATACATTAAAAAAAAGCAAGTAGGTACAGAATAGTTTGCTGACCTAGTACAGCAAGGTAAGGTAAGTTAAATGACTACTTCTGTTTATGGACTACTGTGTAAGGTACTTGCTAGTCATGATCTCATTTAATCCTCTAATAATGTGAGGTAAATCATCTTATTTCCTTCTCCTTTTCTAACTGGAGAAACTCAAGCTTAGAGAGTTAAAAAATGTTATCTAAGCGCACAGCTTGGATTCAGGCTTGAATTCAGGTTTAACTGGCTCTGAAATCTGCACATTTTACAAAATTGTTTGACACCAGATTGACTCAAGGAAAATTTTGGAAATACAAATTTCTAATGCTTATCCCTAATAATTCTGATAGTAGGTTAGCAATGGGACCAAGGAATTTGTATCTTAAAATGTCTCCTTGATTAGCTAGTTAGGGCAGTGGAGGACGTCCATTCCACATTGCAGCTCCCCTGTGGACAGTGAGGCAGGATGTGATCTTGGCATGATCCTGAACACTCAGCCCCTTGACTGAGAAATGCTGGAGAATTGCCTGTGAATTTCACACCCTGCTCAAAACTCTCCAGTCACAGCTCGTATTGATTCTCATCTGTCCCTCTCAAAGGTCAGAATCAGAAACGGTGTTAAAACAAAACATGTAAAGGTACCAAGATAGAGGAAGTTGTTTTTAGTAGAACTCCTCAGAGAGAATTGCACTGACCGTTGAAGAGTCTCATGGGGATAGTGAGTGGGCGAGGTGATGAACCCTTGAATGAGTTTGCTTCAGTAACAACAAATGGTCATTAAACTGCTTCTCAGGAGGACAGATCCTGGTAGGTACAGACCCTTTATTTGACTGGGAGGTTAGGAGCCGAAGTATTTCCCTGTTTAGCACCACAGGACCTGAGAGGAGTAACTGAGGGGTCACCCATATTCTCCCCCACTACTTTTTCTCCAGGCCAGATTTCTCCTCTAAGTAAATATTTTAATTTGGTTTGAAGAGGCAGCAGATCATAGACCTGGTTCATGCACCCCCATTCTTTGTTCCTACCCTGTCTCTCATATCACCTCCTCTCTTTTCTAGGTCTTTGCACATCTCTAGTTTCATTGCTGGGAATACTCACCTGCTCTCTCTCACCCTCTTTCCCTTCACCTATGTTATCATTAGTCTTACAAGTCTCAACTTAAGCATCCCTTTCCCTGGGGGGGTTCCCAACATAGAGTTTAGAGAGTATATTCTGACAACTCTGTATCATAGCATTTGTTACACTTGAATTGTTATCATATATCTGATTTCATATATCCATTTCTCCCTAAATTGTGGGCTCAATGAATAGGAACTTTTTGTCTTGTCCGCTACTGTTTCCTCATAACTAGCCCAAAGTTCATATGTATTGAAGACTGAATGAGCAGAGAATCTGAGGTGGTGTGCATAGTGAGTCCTTCACTTAGAAGGATCAAAGGTAGGGGCTGGAACTGATCCCTGGAACTGTGATCAGCTCACAGGAAGTGCAGGTGAGAGATCTCCTAACTTTACCAAAGCTCAGCTTTATCCAAATTATGCCAAGAAGCCCAGGAAAGAAACAGAAGTATAGGTTTACTCAGTATATGTGGCCTTTGGACGGTTGCTTAACCTATTTATTTCTTGTAACTTTTCTGACTAGCAAAGGGCAGTGTAGGAAAGAACTTTGCAAATAATGCAAATGTGAGTGCATAATAGTTGAGAAATAGAAGAAATAGGGTAATCTCTAAAGGGTTCTGGCTGGGTTAAGGGACTGCATTCTGGTTCCCATTTTTCCCACCTTGAGTCATACAAGTGATAGAGTCAGCTCAGGCAGTACTGTGGAACCCTCGTCAAACCCACTCACCACCGCCATTATCTGGTTGATTAATTTAGTTTGTGTGTTATTGTAAGGGAAAGGGGAGGAAAGAGAACAAAGTGGCAGCACTTGCTGGTGTAAGAATGTGGTGCATCTGTCAAAAACACTTTCCAGGTTCCTCATTCTCTGGGGGATAATTTTTCTGCTGTTATTTTGAGATCTCAAAATTAAATAGCTGTACCAGAACTGCCATCCCCGAGGTGACAACGTTAGATTTCTAACATTTAACTTCTTAACATGAGAGACTTTAAATAATAGTTGCTTTAATGAAGTACCATATGGATAATGTTTTAGGTCAGGCAGTCATATGGCGGTAAGAAAGAAAGAAAAAACTATAAAAACAAGCCAAAGCATTTCACAATACATATGTATACCAAAACATGACATTGTACAGTTCAAATTTATACAATATTATATGTCTATGATATTTCAGTAAAGCTGGGGGATAAACAAGCTAAAGAATTAGAAACTGTTGCTGTATTTTGCAAATAAAAATACTTGGGACATACTTATACTAAAAAGATGATTTGTTTACCTGAAATCCATATTCAACTGGGTAACCTCTATTTTGTCAAGTGACCTTTAATGGAAGGCTTCTTCTTTTCCCTTAGTTCTGATCTAATGATTCCCTGGTTTTAAAAAAAAATCTTCTATGTAAATATTTGTTCTGTAATATCATTGCTTAAATGTGTTGAATACTATCACTTAATGTCTTTAAAATTACATTTCCCATCAAAATAACCATTCTTTTTCACTCATCTTTTTATATAGGAGATTAGGATTTAATTTACCTTTTTACTTACGTTGTATACTTCTTGGATTTTTTGTGTGTTTTAACCTTAAATTAATAAGGGATTTTATCATTATGGTGCTTTTATTGTATTTTAATTCAATATTATGTATACCATGTATTATTTGAAGATAGTCATTCTTTCATAGTGGAAATCTTGAGCACAGCATTTCATTCATTCTGCTCAGCGCTCAGTGATTTTTTTTATTTATACAAGAACTGGGGTACAGGCCAGATGTGCGGGAGGGTGAGAGGATTTACCAGAGACAGAGGGGAACAGAACAGGCAGACTAACGAAATACACTGCTGAGAGGAGCAGCGGGCGAGACAGGAGAGGTCTGCCACGCCATGTGGGATTCTCGCTGGCCGGCCAGGATCGAACCGGCGCTGCAGAGGCTGCAGACAGCTTCACAGTGCGGTACTCAACCACCTGTGCCACCAGGGAGGCCCTAAGTGGTTTTATAAATTTTTTTTTTGTTGAAAATCTTCAATGTATATAAAAGTAGAAGGAATTTTTTTAACTTTTTATTTTTTACATCATTGTTCAATTTTAAACAATATTTGCTTCCCCCCACCCCTCAGGTGTAGTCCCATAAAATTTCCTTCATCAGTGCACCTGTGCACCATCACCACAGTCCCCTGTTCTCCTCCCTCCCTCCCTCTGATCCCTCTCCCTTTTCCTCCCCTTCAGGATGTCTCTGCTTTGATTTTGAAGCACTTTAAAAGCATATATTGGTCAGCTCAGTTCTGGAAACAACACAAGTGTCCAAGGATAGATAAGTGAATTAAAATGTGCTATATGTACACAATGGAATAACATCCGCTGTTAAAAAGTGAACTCTTGCCATTGGTCACAACATTTATGGAAGTAGAGGGGATTACACTAAGTGAAATAAGTCAGAAGGGAAAGACAACTATATTAATCATAATAGATTTTGTTTACATGTGGACTACAGAGAAACAAAGTAAAAGGTTGGTCAGAACCAAAGCAGTAACAAATCCTAGAATTCTGTTAATAAAATTAAGGCTACTAAGGGGCGTAGGAGAGGGTGGAGAGCAATGGTGATGAGGTACCAATGGATAATGGTAGAGAACTATGGGTATCTTGGTGATGGGAATCGCTGGTGACATGCATCTGAGGAGGAGTTATCTTGTAACTCTGAATCACATACACTGTAAAGCAGTAAAGCAGTGTTCAATAAAATAAAATTATTTTTAAAAGCATACATTGGCAGGTAAATCTGTGCATGATAAATTAGTCCAGCACAGCGCCAGTATAATTTTTTTATTTTTTTATTTTTTATATTTTTTACATCATTTTTCATTTTTGTACAATGTATGCATTTTGATATTGGTTATAGTCCCCGTAAAATACCCCCCCCCTTGTTTTGATCCTACTCCCTTTTCTCCCCCTGTATTGTGTCTCTGGTTTATAGTTGCCTGTTGATTTTGATTTTTACTTTATTATAATTCGTCTTTTTTTCCTGATCCCTTATTTGGGTCTTCTAAATTCCCACTATAAGTGAGACCATCCGGTATTTTTCTTTGTCTTTTTGGCTTATTTCACTGAGCATCATCCCCTTCAGCTTCATCCATGTTGCTGCAAATGGCATGAGTTTATCCTTTTTGATTGCTGATAATATTCCATTGTGTACATGCACCACATTTTCTTGATCCAGTCATCTATTTTTGGACATTTGGGTTGCCCCCATAGCTTAGCTATTGTAAGTAGTGCTGCAATAAATACAGGGGTGCTGGTGTCCTTTTTTTTTTAAAGATTTATTTATTTATACAAACACTGGGTACAGTCAGAAGCGCGGGAGGGTGAGAGAATTCACCAGAGCCAGAGCAGGGAACAGAACAGGCAGAATGACGAAATACACTGCTGAGGGGAGGAGCGGGCGGCAGGAGAGGTCTGTGCGCCATGTGGGACCTTCACCTGGTGGCCGGGGATCAAACTGGCGCTGCAGAGGCTGCAGGCAGCTTCGCAGCCCAATGCTCAACCTCTGCGCCACCAGGGGAGGCCCTTGAATTAATGTTTTTGTGTCCTTTGGGTAGATACCTAGGAATGGAATTGCTGGATCATATGGAAGCTCCATTTTTAGCAGATTGAGGAATCTCCACACAACTCTCCAGAGTGGTTGGGCCAGTTTGCACTCCCACCAGCAGTGTAGGAGAGTTCATTTTTCTCCACATCCTCACCAACATTTGTTGTTGCTAGTTTTTTTTTAATATGTGCCATTCTCACTGGTGTAAGATGTTATCTCATTGTAGTTTTGATTTGCATTTCCTGATGACAAGTGATGTTGAACATTTTTTCATATGCCTGTTGGCCATTTGCATTCCCTCTTGGGAGAAGTTTCTTTTTAGCTCTTCTGTCCATTTTTTGACTGAGTTATTTACTTTGTTTTTTGTTGAGTCTTGTCAGCTCTTTGTAGATTTTTGTGATCAGTCCCTAATCATTAGTGTTGTGTGCTCAAATTTTATCCCAATCAGTGGGGTGTCTCTTTGTTTTGGTTACTGTCTCTTTTGCTGTATAGAAGCTCTTTAATTTGATGTAGTCCCAGCTGTTTATCCTCTCAGAAGGAATATTTTTATCCTGGTATGATCAGCCACCTTCACCAGTTGGTTGAAGGCCCAGTTGGTTTCCAGATTGGGCCTTCTTCAGAACTTCCTAGGGTAGGAATGGATATTTTTTTTTTTTGTTTCAGGGTATAGATTTCCTTATTTTACTTCCCCTATTAGTCTTTTCTAGCAGTATGTGTATTAATAAATATGAATTTTAATAACACTGGTAAAAATGGTTATAGACACATGTGAGCAGTCTTCCATTTTGAAACAGGTACCTTGTATGTCTTCATAAAACCATCAAAAACCATCTGGTTTCCCTTAGACAAGAAATGAAGTACTTTCCAATTGCTTTATGCCAGAATTCCTTAGTTAATGAATATATTTAGAAGTCTAGGAGTTTGTTTTTGATTGTATTTCATTCATGCATCTATTTGTTTCAATTCTGTATTTTCTTGGAAGCTGTAATGTGCCATGAATTGTGCTACTGTGAATTGTTTCTGGCCTTTTGGCTCAAATACTGTTCTTTTTCCTTCACCCTTATACAACTAATGAATGTATTTTAGAAGTTTGGGAAAATATTCTGGATTGCAAAGCTCAGTTTATGATTCCTCCATTTCCACAATCAGAGTGCATAGGATATTCTTAATTTAATCTCACATGAGAAGATAGGTTATAGGGTAAGTGGAAAACATTCAGATAAGGCTGTCCTTTTGGTACTGAGAAATATAAGTCTGGGATAAACGAGAGAATTCAAAGAACTGCTGAATGGGTCAGAAGGTTCACCAGCTGTTTTCATTCCAACAAATGATAGAGCAAATGTACTTAAGTTGAAGCCAGAATACCTTGAAAAGAATTTCCTGGAAGAGTGAGGATCTTAATGTAGAAGATAGTTTAATAGCTTTCTCTAGAATTTGGAAGGTTTGCTTCTATACGGGCCATAGATTCTTATCCAGGGGACGGGTTCAATAGCTAATAGCTTCTTAGTGTACTTTCCAGCCCCAGGAGCCAGTAATTTAGTGTACTTAACCAGGGATCTCCCTGACACTTTTGCATTGAGTATCAGAATAAATAGGTAATATCATATCTATATAACATGCTAACTTGTCATTTAGGCCACCTGAGGGCTGCAGTAAATTGCTTTGCCACCTTTTAAAGTGAATATACAAATGCTAAGCATCAATGATAAGATCATCCTGTGTTTTATTTTACTATTATTCCTCCCCTCTGGTCCTGAGAAATGAATGGCTTGTGAGAGGGAAGGATTGGCTTAATAACTTGTAATCAGATGTGCCACATAGCAGATGTGAACTTCCCATTTTCCTGTTTTAGCCATCTTTTATTCCAAGAAGAACAATTGACTATCATAATATGGGAAAGGGCAGAAGTAACCTTTGAATGTAAGATGCCTGTTGGAGTTGTTACAAATGAGAATAAAACAAAGGGAATAAACTTGTGGTTAGTGACTGTCTTACCATTCTTTCTAAAAATAGTATCAATAATACTGAAAATGATGAAATTAAGGCAGGACTTGCTATTCTAATACGTTACCAATATAAATTAATGCTTACAACAACTCCATGAGGTATAGATAATGTTATTACCTGCCATGAGTGCACTGAAACACAGGGGTTATGTGATTAGCCCACATGGAGAGTACTAGAAAGTAGCTAAACTGCCTTTAATGAAATACTGATTTCCTGACTGTAGTAGAGTTTGTTCAATACTTTGTTTCTAGGGAAGACTTAATCAGTTTTTGAGAAAACATGGCATTCAGTCCAATTTCAAATTAGAAAGAATCTTTGGCTCAATCCTTCAGTCTCTAAAAGTCCCTCTGAGCCTTTGCTTGGATAATTAGTTGTGAACAATATCAATTATATCTAAGTGGACAAATTTAATTACTACAGAAGACAAATTGATTTTTTTAATTATCATTGATTGCTCAGTGGTTATCTTAGTGTAAAGATTGGTGCATTTTGCATCTTTAATTTAATTGTTTTATTAAGTAGTTCAAAGGTTGACACCAAAGTAAAAGTGGTGAATTTTCTCTCTGTTCCTAATGCTTCTCAATGAAGGGTAAACATCATGGGTTCAACAATAGAAGTTCAACAATAAAAGCAATGATTAATATTATATTATTTGTATATTTTTGGAAATTTTCTCATTTTTTAGTGGATTTGTTGAAGATAATGATATCTTATTGATAGCTTTTCTGATGAGGAGGACAGAACTTGTCATAATAGCTTGGGTACCAGGATGATGGCATTTTTAATCCTTAAGCCAAATTCACAATGAAATCAGTTAAGATCACAAATGTTATTGGAAAACTGGTATGGATTTAGAGAGAAAAGAACTGCAGTCTTCTGGTTTTCCAAATGAGGATAATCATAATTGTCTTATCTATCACATCAGTCTGTGACAGTGCATTTAAAATATGTTAAATGTAAATTCAATATTCAGAGATACCATGGTATTTGGGTTATGTTGCTATAAGAATAATGTCTGACATTAATTGTATCAGTTATCTATTGCTGCGTAAGAAGCTACTCTAAATCTTATTGGCTTAAAATGAATACTTGTTATCTGTCATAATTCTACAAAGGACTGGGTGGGTTTTACTGGTCTATGTCAGACTCAGCTGTTCTTAGTTGTGCTTGCTTACACATCTGTGAGCAGCTGGTGGGTCAACTGGGAGCTGGCTGGTCTAAGATGATCCCAGC
The DNA here is from genome assembly GCF_014898055.3 of Talpa occidentalis. Lineage (NCBI taxonomy): Eukaryota > Metazoa > Chordata > Mammalia > Eulipotyphla > Talpidae > Talpa > Talpa occidentalis. Next base: position 22,451 of record NW_023601985.1, read on the forward strand.
TTGGACAGTTTGACTCTCTCTCACATGGTCTCTAATTCGTCAGCACATTGGGTTAGGGTTGTTCTCATGGTGAAGAAAGAGGAGAAAGAAAGCATGAGAGTTTGCATTATATTTCTTTGAGGCCTTGGCTAAGAATGGCAACTCATCACATTCACCAAATACTAGAGGCTGGAGGAAGTTGTAAAATGGTCCAATTCAAGGTGTGCTAGTGTGGTAATATTGTATTTTGATGGCAAGGTAAAAATTGGAGTCATTTTTGCAACTGATCATCACACTAATTGAATCACTTATATTCCATTTAAACTCTTGAGTTTTTAACATTTTATTTTGTAGTAGTGATTTTTGGCATTTTTAATTTTTATATCACTATATTATCTATCTTTTATAGAAATGCACATATTCATATCCATGACTTGCTACCTATACATAAACCTAAAGTAAAACATTTTAATATATTTGCAATTATTGTGACCAGCTCTTTACTGGAAAATATATTAGGTATAATATTATTTATTAACTTTCTTGCTTTATTAGTATTTATATAAAATTATTATTATTATTAGCATTTATATAAAATGCTAATAAGGAAATAAAATAAGCAGAAGCTCTGATTATTGTTGAACTTCTGAAAGTCAATATTTTTTATGCTACTAAATTCTCTATTGTACTGAAATGATTGGGACACTTCATTATTGGTCCTGCAAGCCAGTCAGATTAAATGAAGAATTGAGACACTATAAATAGAAAATCAAGATCTCTAGCCCTGCCACTGAGAAGACGAGAGGGATTCTTTGTTTTATTTTGTGTCAGCTAGAATCAGCCTGACTGGATGTGTATATTGATTAAATTCCCTGAATGTGTGCCTAACTTGTGATTTCACTTGGATTTATGCATTTGGTTATATGATGCCAAGCATCTGGATATTTTTTCTCAATAGTGCAAATATACATCTGTTTGGAGAAATGTTCTTATTTTGGCATTTAATTGGCCTCTTTATATATTTTCTTCAACCAGATTCACTACACCTCTGGGGCAACTCCATGAATTTGGGTCAAAAGGATGTATTTCTGACTAAGTTTAATTCCAAAAACTGTAAATTTAAACTATCTGAATTACACATAGGCGCTTGGCAAGATCATGTAGATTCTAAATTCCCATTCTTTATGTTGGCATTATATTCAGAAACATTTAAAATATATTGCCATAACATTTTCTAAATGACTGTATTGTAATTTAATGTTATATTTGGCAAACACATTTAAAATACAGTAGCTAATAGTGCAGGCTCATTTTATTTGCATACCATTGTTAACCACTTTCATGTAGTACTTACCAAATGTGTCAGATCATTACGATCTATTTAATGACTTAATGGATGAGATACATTGTTCTTAAATTCAATTATACCCTTTGCACCTCTGGAATTAAGGTCATGTCAGCATTTCTATTATATAAGTGCCTGAGTTTAGCAGTTTTAACTGAGCTATAAAAATTGGTTTCCAAATCAAATCTTAGTAATAAAGGTCACTGCCTGGGGAGATGTCCCTTCCCCCAATTTACTATATGTAATTTTATGGTGCATCTACTGCTTTGTAGAATAATCTTATAGGAAAAATGCCATTATGGCCCTCATATGGCAGGAGGGAAACTCTTTTAACTTCCCATTTGCTTTATAAGACTGAACTTTTCCTCCTTGCTAAGTAACAGTTATCTCTCAGATAATCTGACTTCTAATATACTCTCTACTATTTATTGCTTGTACGACCTTGACATCTCACTTAGGCACTTTGTTCCTCAATTTACTCATCTGAAAAATGCACTATTATCATACCTATCTCATAGAGTTAGAGTAGGAATAAAATGAGATGATATACTCATGTGTTTGGGGCAGTGGGTATTAAATTTCTCAACAAAGGCTAGCTTTTATTATTATTGGATAAGAGAGAGATTTTGTATGAATCCATTCAACATTAGAGAAATATCTGAAAAGAACAGGCTTCTGAGGGCAGATTTGGCATTTACTGAGAGGAATGGGTAAGGCTACAACTATGAGACAATCACCCTAATGGCAATAGATAGTCTTTTTCTTATAAAAGTTATTATTTTTTTGTTGTTTATTCCTAGATTTAAGAAGAGAACAAGATTCCACTAGGTAGGTTATTGATCATGATGTGTGGCTGTGTGAGGAACCCCACTCAGAGGCATTATGGTTCTGTGCCGATACCCAACTCTGATGTGACTTATTTAAAATGTTTCACAATAAATGTGGGCAAATTCAAAAGTCCTTAGGAAGATTTTAATATATTTTTAAAAAACTTTCATTCCAATATATGTTATTTAAACACTGAACATTATAATGTCCAATTCAATTAATTAACTAAGTTTTACCTCTTTTAAATATTGCTTGGGTCATCCTTTGATTTGATCCAGGGTGAATTTGGTGTTTTTCTCCATGACATAATACTGATGACTTTCATACAACTGCAGTCTGTTTTCATTATGCCATTGTACAGATAGAATCCCAGAACTGGAGAGACCTGCAAACTTACTTGCATTGAACATCGAACATTCAATGTTCAGACCACTCTGGTCACGTGAATTTCCTTTTATTAAAAAAGCCCATAATCTCTGATGGGCAAAGATCTAAGTTAGGGAAAATGCAATGTTGAAAGTCCTTGCCTGGCAGAGTTAAAGGAATATAATGGTATAGAGGAGCTCCAAAATAAAACTGTACAAAATGAAGTAAGGTTGTACAGAAGAACCATCTAAGTTATTGCTCATTTATCTATTTCAAATTTGTAAAAAAAAATTATGCATATTAAAAGAACCAAAATATTTATTAGCAAAGAGCAAGCAAGGTCAATGCCACTCAGAATTCTAGACAACAGACATTTGTGACCTGATTGGCCATCAAAGAAGAAGTTAGAAATAATGAAATTCCTTTTAATGGCCTAGCTAGTGGTAAAAAGAGAATACACAGCTTAGCGTGAATCTCAAAATTTTATGATTTCTGAATCACTCTAGCATGTATCAGCTGGCCAGAAACTATATCAACTACACAATGTAGATTATATTGTTTACTGATCGATGTTACATCAATACCTAGTATCAGGTTAGGACAGGTAGTGAGACAATATCATAGAAATTCGTTATTACTGTTGTAGAAATTCTTTTTAACCAAATTAAATGGCGAAGTGGTCAGCATAAACAATAAGCAGCAATATTTGTCTTAAAATTCAACTGCAACTGTAGTTCAACTAGAAGGGAAAATGTAGTAGTTAAAACAGATTTGTGTAAAGGAACATGTAGACAAATGCTGTGAGTTAAAAGGGCTTACAAGAGAATGCCCATGCCCGCAAAGACAGTGTTAATGTGAATGGTACCTTTGCAGGTAGGCATCAGTGCCGTGATCAATTAATCAAGGAACTTAATAGTTGACTTAATGTTTATTGATTAACAGTGAATTATTATCATTCTACTCAGTGGCGGTCACAGTGAAGATGATAGATATTTTGGTGAATTTAAAGAGAATATAGACTTTATAAAAGAATGATACATTATGAAATTTAAAGATTTTTTAAATTTTATTTTATTTTCTGATGTTGTTATTCCTTTTTGTGCAGTTAATGAATAAATCCCCACAAATCTCCCACCACCTCATCACTTGTAAATCATCACCATAGTCCCTTGTACTCTTCCCTCCCGTTTCTAAAGATTTTTTTTAAAAAAGATTTATTTATTTATGCAAACAAGAGCTGGGGTCCAGGCCAGAGGTGTGGAAGGTGAGAGGGTTCCCAGAGACAGAGTGGGGAACAGAACAGGCAGACTGACTGAAATACACTGCTGAGGGGAGCAGCGGGTAAGACAGGAGAGGTCTGCTGTGCCAGCTCCCTAGCCGGGGATGGAACTTGCACTGCAGAGGCTGCAGTTTACTTCATAGTGCTGTGCTTAACCCCTGCACCACCAGGGAGGCCCTCTAAAGATGTTTTTAATGTTAAGTTAGAACATCTGATATTGTGTGGCTCCATACTATTAATTGAATATTAATTCATCTAATCATAAAACAAGAGACAAAATAATGTATTGAACATACACCTTTCCATCACTTTCTTATGAAAGTCTTTTCATTATTTTAGAACCAACTCAGATGACTCTCCCTCTGTGAAGCTTTGTCTTAATTATAGAGGCAAAAAAATAGTCCTGTGACCTCAGGATATGTGCATATATTTCTAATATTGTGATTATCCAACTGCATTCTAATAATTTGATATGTGTCAATTTCTCTATTAATGGGAGTTTCTTGCGATTGTGTCATTTATTTTTGCAGTAGCAAAAATGGCAGGTCCATAATAATGTGTATTGAATGCATGTAGTTGTCAATATATGAGAACAAGAAATGTTCATGATGTCTATGAGGCTTGGAATTTCAAAGATAAATAGGGCCCCCCGGTGGTGCAGGCGCTTGAGCGCAGTGCAGTGAAGCTGTCTGCAGCCTCTGCAGTGCCAGTTCAATCCCCACCAGCCGAGGAGATACCCACATGGTGAGCAGACCTCTCCTGTCTTGTCCGCTGCTCCCCTCAGCAGTGTGTTTTGGTCAGTCTGCCTGTTCTGTTCCCCACAGTGTCTCTGTTGAATCCTTTTATTCTCCCGTACATCAGGCCTGTACCCCAGTTCTTGTATAAATAAATAAATATTTTTAAAAAAAGATAAATGGACTGACAGGCAAGATAAATATCACAGAACATATTTCTGTTTACCCAAAGTGCTTGCTTATCAGTTTAAATTATTTGGGATCATCAAAAGGCAAAACTTTAAGAGATCTTGAAAAGTGGAGAAATCATCAGCTACAATTCAAGATAATATTGAACAGAAATAAGAGCCAGTAGCTTTTTAATTTGATCATATACCGCATCAAGAATAATTAGGCAAATAAAACTTAGGGAATCAGGAGAATAAGAGAAACTTCTTGTGTCATAGTAGGATAAGAAGTGGTGACATGACTGGTGACTGTCAGTTATTGTAAGTTTCTTTAGTTGTCCTCCCTATGTCCTTCCCTAGGCACAACTAAAACCTTATCACTTCTTGTGTTTCTCTTTTCAGGATGATATGTATGTTAGAGAAAATTTTAAAAAAGTAAATCAATAATCTAAAAGCACAAACTAGGTATTAGAATAGTGGGATACTTTTTTAAATTAACATTAGTAAAATTACTATTTTATTATACTAAAACTGTTACAAAAAGTTGTTTTTCTAAGCTAAATCTTTTCTTTAAGTGCAATTTAAATATTTGCCCCCTGTTCAGCTTATATATGAGACATTTGACTTGCCAAGTGAAAACACTGGATGGTTTTCCCAGCACAAGAGTCTAGCTGCCGTCAAGGTAGTGTTCATAGGAGATAGTTTAGGTAAGGAGCTGGGGCTATGGAATGACATCTTTTATTGGCTTTTGCCAGTTATATCATCTAGGGCAGTTATTTCACCTTCATATCAGTGTTTTCATGTACACAATGGGGATAGTCATCTATTTAACAAGTTTGTAATATCAATAAAATTATGTGTGCAAAAGTAAAATATAAAGCACCTTATAAATGTTAGCAAAGATTATGGCTCCATTTATCATAACATCAGGAAAACATCATGGACTATGTGGAGCCTATTTCTTTTTTCCAAATGTGCTCTTCGGTAACACAAGTAGTGGAGATAGTTTCCATTTGCTTACTCATTCGTGGTAAAAATGACATAAAATTTACTATTTTAACCATTTTAAGTGTACATTTAATAAGTCAGTTCCTATCATTGTGACCCATCACTGCCATCCATCTCTAGAACTCACTTCCTTTTGTAACAACTGAAACTCTATATCCATTAAACTGTAACTTCCTATTTCTCCCCTCCCCCCATCCCTCGTCCTCAGTTAGAATTCTAATGCCGTTTACACCTTATCCCTAACACAAAATTCATTGCCAATCAAAAATGTAATGGTGGGAGTCTCAGTTCTATCTGCTACCACCATTATTTTGAATCCCAGCAAGATAAACAGTCTGGCGATGTGGTGAAGAAAACTATAATGTAGTCTGAGCATATATGAGAAAACTGCAATTCAGTCACATTTAAAAGGATCTAGTAAAATCTGGATGTAGTGATTCTTCTGGAAGTGATCCTAAGGAAATAGCTAGGGATGTATGTAAAGACTTATCGGACAACAAATGAAATATATAATTAGACCACTAAAATTCTCATGAATTGCAAGTCAGCTTAAAAATTGACGGCACACACATTAAACAAATATTATATAACAACTAAATAGCTCATCATAGGATAAATCTTTAAAAATATGGGAGTATGGTCATGTTATAATACTGTTAAAACCTTTAGGGAACTGCACATATGAGATCAACTATGTAATAAAAATAATACAGAACTCTACCTATCTGTCTAAGAATAGTCTAGTAGGTATACAGCAAATGTTAATGGCCATCTCTGGGTAGCAGAGTTATCAGCGATTTTAGTTTATTTGCAATTTTTGTTGTTTTAAAAAAATTTAAATGACCATATATTACTTTTACAGCCAGGAACAAAAGGTAATTAAATAAAAACTCAAGCATAGACCACCAACCCAGCATTGAACTCTGAGATATTTCAGCTCTGAACATTTTTAGTAATTGGAAATTGGGAGGACCATAAAAAGTGGTCACAAGGGGCTAGTATTTGAATGAAAAACCCAAAGAGCTTGTTTCAAATCATGTCGACTTTCACATTACTAATATAATTAAAGCAAGTAAATCAGTTGGGCAATATGCCACTCACCCTTCAGACACACGTCACAGCTGTCTGCATGTTCACTATCTTCACCTTGCTCAATTTTTACAGTTTTTAATATGAATATCAATTTGCTTTTTCATAAACCTAACCTATAAATGCCACAACCCCTCTGAGGGATTTCCCCAGGCTTCATTTTAGGCTCCACAAGAAAGGATGTAAAAGAGACCTTTCTTTTGTAAAGTGAATCTATAATTCTGTCCAATATCCATCATTTTCAAGGCTAAGTAATCATATTTAATAGATCCTAAATTACATTCTGTCAGGCAAGGATTCCCTTGATGATATTAACCAGAACAGAGGACTGACAGTCAGAGGCCTGAAAGTAAGATATTGTTCTGCAAAGGGCTTACAAGTTTTCCTTTATGTGGGTCAATCCTACTATGTTTGGGGTGACTTCACAATCCTCAGCTTCTCCTGAGTTGCATACAAACCAGTTCCTGATTTCCCTTCTTAAATTTTAAAATTTGGTTATTTGGCATATTTTTTGACCCTTTAGTTTGAGGAAATTGTCATTGTAAATTTATTTTTACAAAACCTCTTGAGCAAGAGAACTTGATTATAAGCATCTACCTATGTTATCTTCATCCTGTGGGTTTATAGGCAGGCTGAAAGAGATAAGCTGAATGGTAGGAGAAAGCTGGAGAGAAGCAGTCTTATATCTCTAAGATATTAAATAACAAGAATAAGACAATATTAAATATAAGCATATCTCCAAAGAACTTGTTTTTGATGCTTCACTTATGAAAATAATTCAAGCACATACCCACACTTTAAAACTGAATTGTCATTCAAAACTCAACTGTACTTAGCTCTAGCCCTGTGCCTAGCCTCTGTGGATGCTTTATAAATATTAATTCATTTTATTCTTATAACTCTGTAAGCTATAGATATATTTATCCCAATTATAGTTATGATGCCTCCAAGTCATCCATTTCTAACATTTTGGAATGACTTGGACTCCAATAGTTTGGGCCACTTTCAATTTTCATCATCTGTTTCACCAAATAGAATTGGTTAATCTGGTTCTGGAGAAAAAACACTCCCAACAAAGTTGTTCCATACTTTAAGATACATGATCGTGAAATTCTTACCTAAAGAAAACTCTGCAAATACCGCAGGGTAGAGTGGGGTAGGGAGTAATGGTGGTCAGTGTTTAACATTTCAGAACAAGAAGTGGGATGATGAGCACAAAACAGTGGAAGAAAAAAATGTTAAAATTTTATCATTTTTAAAACAAATTTGAGAGACAAAAATACACAAAGGGACAGATTGTTTTTGCCCATTTCTCTTAGTTTTCTCCCTCCTCTTTAAAGTTGTCAGGTTTCTGTTTTTCCCTTTGCTCTTCTTTTCCAACTCTTATTTTTACTTACTTTCCCCTTTTCATTTCTACCTGACCATCATTCCTTCCCTTATACTTTTATTTCTATGCCTAAAAAGCACTAAAAAAATAATAAATCTACCTTTTCTGCCCTCCCTTCAAGTACAATAAAATACGGGCAAAAACTTAAGGAAAGAATTGGCTGGTTTCATGATCGTTTCTTCCATCTTCCATCATAATTAACTCCTCTCACTGTTCTCTTCTTCTTTACTTCCTCCTTTCCAATAAGTCACTTCCTTCTTTTCAATAAATCACTAAAGCTAAGATTTAAAAGCATGTCACCATGTTCTGATACACTACAGTAGTTTAATTTTCATGTCAGTCTAACCCAAATTGGTTTCTCATTGATAGAGCTCAGCTGCTACCAACTTGCTCACTGTGTTCAACAAATGGAAAAATCTCAGTAAAACCTGTATTATTACTGATTTCCACCATGGAAATATTAAGCAAGCTGGACTGTGTTGATTTCTTTACTTTTTTTTTAAGCATATGATATAATTATTAGGGTAGTGAAAATTTTACAGTTTCTATGGCAGTGAGTTTGGGTTTCAAAAGGGAGTACATTATTTAAAATCTATCAGGACTCCAGTGGACTTTGGTCCTTTTGAATCATTTCAAAATGTTAATGCTCTACTGTCTTCTCTGTGATGTTTTTTTTTTAAAAAGCATTGACATTCTTTCATCTTTTAATGTGGCTCTTGTATATGAGTTTCTTTATTTTTAGTTTCATTGGATTAATAATGGCAACTGTTTGTACTTTTCAGTTTATCTTTTTCAGACTACTCTCATAGCATTATCTATGTAACACCAGACACTTACCTGGCACTGTGATAGGTATTGTGGTCTAGATGAAAATATTCAACAATTCCTTTGGAGGCTTATGTGGTAGTTGCAGACAGAATAATATATTGTGAGCTTCAACTATAATGTTTATAAATTAATATGTGGACATTAGGTATCCAATTGATTATATCATTTTCTGATAGCATTTGTCACACATTCTAATTTGATATATTGAATTAGTCAGCTTCTTGCACTAAATTGTGACAGAGAAGATGTCATTCATTTCTGCATCCCTGATATCAAAAAGGGCCTTGAACTTGATAGTCTCTGCAATAAACCAGTGAGTAAAATGACTACATGCAGATATGATGTAGATCTATAAATACATGTTTTATATATTATCAGTGTCTATGTAGATACCGTATGTATATGTAGATATACCATGTACATTCATTTACATCATCTATATCTATATATAGGTGTATATATTTCATATTATATTATATATGCATATGATATATTTAAGAATCCAGGGAAATGGATTTTTTATGTAATATGGGAATTATTTTTGGTCATAAAAAGTGGTGCCTTCATGTATACAAAGTCAATATGTAATAGGGTACTATATTAATTTTCAACTCCTTATGATGATGTCATTGTGATGGTCCAGGTGAGACTCCAAGTAATATCAATTTCCAAATTTCCCTTTATTTTAAAGAGTGAGATCTTTCAAATCTCCCTCTTATTATTTCTCTTCCTTTTCAACATGACTAAAATGCATGTCTCATTTAAGAGCTTATATGATATTCTATCTTAAATTAGTAAATACACCTGATGGTAAATGTATGTGAAATTCCTGTTTTATATGTATCTGCTTCTATGAGTAGAAAACTGAGTTGCATTGTCACCCAATTCAGGTAAGACACATTTGCCCAACCAAAGACAGCAATGAGATTCAACCATAGAGAGTGATTAGCAACATTGTTGACCCCATGACAAATGCTTTGGTGAGAAATCCTTGTAACCTGCTCCTGTTCTTTGGAGAGCTAAGAGCTTTGAGAAGCTACCTTTTCTGGAGGAGTAGCATGTAAGGTTCTCATACCCTGAAACCTTGTAGTTCTAAGCAGCATGCTTCTCTGGTTCTGAATGCTAATCTTTTTTTTTACATTTGTGTTTTGTGGGCTTTGGTGTTCATTTTGTGCTAGAATTAGGGCTACTGGCTAATCTTGATTTTCTTGGTACTTTCCTTGTTTTAGCACTGGAAGTCTGGTGTCCTGGGAATCCCTTCACTTGAGCACCCTACTTGGATCCTGTGACTGTGGTGTGTGGAGGAAGGTCTCCACTGTGGCTGTAATATATTAGAGTCTGAGCTCCACTAGAAGTGTGACTGTGATATCACATACTTCTTCACCAGGTTCCCAGGGATCTGTAAACTTGATGTATTTATTTCTAATGCACAGAGTACTGTGGGTGGTTGTGGGCTAGCTGAATGTCAAGTGCAGTAATGCATATTAAAGCTCTTTGAGCTTATAAAGTACTATGCAGACATATTTTCTTGGTTACATTCACCTTTCTTCCTTGACAGTCCATGACTCTGAACGCATGTGGATCTCTTGACTTCAGGAAAGAGAAGGAGCTGATAAACGTTATTAATGTAGTATATTAATAACAAGTTAATACATTTATTAATAATTTAATATATTTAAATAATAAATACTAAGTACTTCCTGTGTTGACTGGACATTGTACTAAGTACTATATATACATCATTGCTTTTAATCCTTCTAAAAATACCACGGAGTGGTTGTTACTATTCTCCTTTGCTCCTAGAGATGTCTTAATGAGAGAGAACCTCTTCCCTTTGGTGTAGACTCAGGAGTGATAAAAGCAGGTGAGCCAGTATAAATGAACTGACCTGGTTCCTAGAATGGCCTGAAATTTTGCATATCAGCATAAATCCTGTGTGAAGACTTTTAGCTGGTGAACTCTTGAGGATCAGGTAGGACTGATAGGTGGCCCTGCTCAGACCTTCCTAACTGCAGGTCTAATTTAGAACCATCTGGAGCCATTTGGCACTATCCAGCATCCCGAAAGGCACAGAAGCATGGGTTCAACCCCATTAATATATACATTTGAAAGTTCATATTTTTTTTCTTGGTAGCTAAAATAGTTTCCAGATAATGTCAACAAACCTCTTGTACAAATATAATAAAAAAATAATATTCTAAAATACATGTTTATTTATATAACCTGACCTCTTATGCGTTCTTTGTATTTTTATTTATGATCAAGTTTAAAGTTTTCTCCAAGCATTCGTATTTTACTTCCATTGACCTAATGTACTTTTGAAACTGCAGAAGTGAAGTTCATTTCTTACAAACTCAACCTTCACCTATCAGATTTATTAAAGCCCATAGATTATCTGTGATGCATTTGATACAATTAAATCAGGATGTTAAACCATTTTCTATCTTTTTAGAAATGTTTCCTCAAGGCGCTACAAGGAACCAGTTTGTTCACAGAAAGACTCATAAGGAATATCTCTTACTCTATGATAACAGCTAAGTTTGAATCATGTTATCCAAAGAAGAAACTTTTTTCCATTAGTTAAATCAGAGTTTTGAGATCTTTCAAATAAACTAATATTCCATATATTTAAGGACTTGTATGTATACTTAATAACTTTCAATGACATTTCTTAGCTATACAAATTAGTTAAAAAATGAAAACAAAAGCAAAAACCATTTCTTCCCAAATATTGCTAAAATAATCTCTTAGACTAATGGATTTTAAGCCTGGGCCAAACTTTATTTCGAGTTAGCCACAATGATGAGAACTTTAAGTGTGCCAATTCAAGATTCCCTTTAGGAATTTTATAGGAGAAGTGAATGGTTAATCTTTGTTAAACTGGATACAAGAAAAAATAATGTCTGGTTAAAGATTATTAGGCTAGCCAGTCAGCTGGGTGGGTAACCCTGGCTTCCCAGAAGTCCTTAATCTCATTTAGAGCTATCAGAAAATTGTTCAAGCATTTTAACAGCAATGCCAATTACTTCCCAGAGGAGGTTGTGAATTATATCACGCAACAAAATTCTACCTCAGACCAGGTGTGGGACATTTTTATTCTCTATGTTAATATAACTTTTGTGCCAAAATGTTATTATAGATCTTCTGTTCTGAAATAACAATTAAAAAATATTTTATTGAAGGCGGTTAACATTTTTGGACTAAAACTATCAAAAGTTTTATGTCTTAGAAGAATTTTGCAAGGTTTGAAGAACAAGTTAGACGAATGCAGATTTTCTTACAGTAAGATTTTATAACAGAAATGGTGCTAGAATAAGCTGCAAATGTGATTTTAAAACAAACCAGCAGTGCCTAAATCTATCTTTCAATTTATAGGAAGTACACGATTAACTCTACCACAGAGGGGCAATGAATAATACAGACTGTGAAAAAGTCTGATGGACATAAAATGATTTCTTCACCAAATTACAAGGGGCAGGGAGATGAGAGACACTATAAAAATAGACTTAAAATATTTACCAATTAATCACAATATGTAGACCTTATTCGGATCTCGATTTAAAGAATACACTGAAAAATAAAATTATGACATTCATGGCAGTTGAAAATTTGAACTCTTACTGGGAATTTAATGATATTAAGGAATTGTTAATTTTAAAATTGTGACAATTGTCACAATCAAGTTTATAATTTTATAAGTTTATATGTAAAAATGTCAATTTTATGATTTAGAGATACATAGTGAAAAATTTGCAGATGAAATAAGATTTCTGTTATGTTCTTCAAAATAATAATAATAAGAGGAATAGGTAAGGATATAGATGAAACATAATCATCCTCAGTTAGGTGTTGAAGTTTGGTGATGGGTATATGGAAATTCATCGTACAAGTCTTTCAGTTTAAAAAAAAAAGGAGTCGACAGGAGCAGCAGACCTTAGCTGGATAATAACCACTGATTGGACAAATGATAAGTTGCTGAAGGCCATGGAGCTAGAGGGCATCATGCTTGAGGGCCCTGACCCCACCTACCATGAGATTGTAAAGTTTTGGAACAGGATTCCAACCCCACGTGAATGTATGTATTCAGATTTCATCATGGAGGGGAGTCAGGAAGGGCATGGAAGCTGAGACCCTTTATCCAAACAGATGGAGCATTAAGCCAAGGCACTCTAACTGGTTGCATTGGGCCAAGATTTAAATCAAATTGTGCTTTTAGTTCTATTTCTTCTTGCCACTCAGAGTTGGATGTTCACAAACTTGTTCATCTAAAATGACCAATTTTCTTTTTATTCATCTGATTAGAAGAGGGAGTAAATTATAGTCATGCTACATGTTCATGATGTTAGTAATCCTCAGTTCTTATACTTAAAGACTGCTGGATGTTTTGGTACCATGGTAAGAGGCTCTAATACGTTTGAACGCTGCCTGTTCAACTCTTTGCCCCTTCCATGGGAGCTTGAGCAAGTTATTTAATGCTCCTGAGTAATGGTTGCCTGTGAAATGAAGTTAAGACTGCTTAATTCAGAGGACTGTTCAGAAATTAAATGACATCTGAATGTGGAATAACCCAGTGCAGGACTTGTCATATGGTAAATGCTCAACAAATGTCAATTTTCTTTTCTTCCAACACTGAATAATTTGCACATTGAAAAATGACAAATTGCTTTCTACTTAATTTAGTCCAATTAATGACCAATAAATTGACCTATCCTTTGCTTTACAATAACACAATCACAGAGCAAGTGTCTCTGGATGAAACAACCAAATTTTTGGGATCCTACCTATGGCCCTGTTCACCTCAGCCATGCTGGGAATTAAGGTGAAACACCTGTTTAAATCTGTCATGTGGGGCATTTTCCACAGGAAGTTGTTCTCTTCCATGGCACATGATTTTACTTGTATGTTGACATGGTTAACCCAGCTGAGTAAGAAAGGACTTCTGGATATCTCTTTTTTGGGACAGAACATGTGGTATTTGTTTAAATCAATCGAAGCAACTCAAAAAGAGAAGAAATGACCGTTGACAAAAGTGAAGGAAGAGGACTTAATAATTCACTTGTACATTATTTTTAAGCCACATTTTCTACTCCATGAAAATGGATTCTTTAGCATCCCATAAAATGAATACAGGGCTTCCCCGGTGGTGCAGCGGTTGAGCGCTGGGCTGCGAAGCTGCCCGCAGCCTCCATAGCACAGGTTCGATCCCTGGCCGCCGGCGAGGGTCCCACATGGCGCGCAGACCTCTCCTGTCTCACCTGCTGCTCCCCTCAGCAGTGTACTTCGGTCCTTCTGCCTGTTCTGCTCCCTGCTCTGGCTCTGGTGAATTCTTTCACCCTCCCCTGCTTCTGATTGTACCCAGTGCTTGTATAAATAAATAAATAAATCTTTAAAAAATATATATAAAAAAAATAAAATGAATACAAACATATATTCATGAATTGATGGGCCTGGCTTCTCTTGGACTGTATTTTATGTGGCATAAAAGACTGACAACTAATATGATATGGGGCAGTGGTCACTGTGCAAGGAGAGGAGAGGATAAATCTCCCATCTGCATTCTGTTTCATTTTGAAGAGGATAAAATGAGGATTTGCTTTATTTCAGAGCATGGGTTGGTGTTTTTTCCCTAACAAATAATTGAAAGAATTCGAATGTAATAGAGTTTGTTGTTTTATTTTCTGTATTTCCTCAGTCTCTTTTCATCTTTCTGAAAGTCTCCCGGTGCTTAGGACTCTCTTCTCGAGCAACCCCAAGCTGATTGTAAACAATCAGCTCCTTCTCCTAATAGAGTTCCAGCTGTCTGCTTGGTTCTGCTCTGCTGTTAGTCTGTGCAGATGGTAGAGGTCACGTAGCAGATCACAGAGCATGAGGGAGAGACAGTGTCTATGGTTCTGTTTTCCTTGGTGGGGGATGTCTCATCTTATGGAGACATGAGAGGAAGCTGTTAACCCCAGGGGGGTTGTTGGGGCAGTACCTGAAGTCAGTCGGGATGAGAGGGAGAGAACCTAACACTTGAAAACATAGACAATATGATAGGATGTTAGATGAGGAAGGAACCCTGGAGCCAGAGGGGTATGGGAGAATCTGGGTCAGAGTCTGAGCTTATGTGGGATTGTTCTGGGCTTCCTCTCTCCAGGGTCTCCTGTGACCAGGCAACTTTGTCCTAGTCTGCACAGGATACTCCTGGGGTCTACCTGTGGCAGGGCAGTTATGATAGCGTCCCCTTCACTCTTAAAAGGCTCCTGATTTGGGTGATAAATTATATTGTCACCCTACCTTTTCACCTCATTAGATATTGCATCTGCATTCCAGGAGGGTGCTGTGCTTGACAGACCAGTAATTCATACACATAAAGCTTCTTAAGGACCAAGAAACTGGTCTAGAACTGAGTGAGAGTTTTCTATGAGAAGCAGTAACTTTCCCAGTTCCTACTTTAATCATCACTGAATTTCTTTTGCTCCTTCTCACTGTTCTCCCCTTGTGGTCAGAAAAAGGTTATTTTTTATATTAATATTGTACAATAAATTGCTTTTTTTTAACTGAAAAAAACATACTTAGTGTTTCTCTGTTATAGGCAGTCAGGTTGCTTCTAGTTTACGGCTACTGCAAACAACTCACATGCAATTATACTTTTGGTTTGTTGTATTTATTTCTGTTTCCACATCTGCAAATGAAGAAATCATAGAATTGGTGGGGGGATTAAATGAGATGATTTTATAAAAGCTGTAAATATAGTACCTGATACAGAATTATTGTTTGATAAAATTGTCTATTATCGTTGTTAGTATTATTTAAACATTATTGATTCCATAAATTATTTTTCCTTCTTGCAGGGAGGCTCATCCCTAGGCCTTCTGTGTAGTGATATGGAGACCCTATGTCCTTTCAAGGTCACAGGCAGGGCCATGGCATGTTCACATAAAGTGCCTTCCTAAACCATCACTCAGAACTTCACTGAGGGGCTCAAGTGAGCTCCTGGGCATCCACATGGTCTTCAACCCTGTGTTCAATTTCAAAGTAGATCTGATGATTTATTAATTTCTTCAGGGGACTAAATTCCATTTTAGTGTTGTCACTGAGACTGCATTAGACTTTTCTCTCATCTCTAAAGTGTAAAATTTAAAAGGCTTTTAGAAGTGGGCTTGTGAGTGATGGAGGGATGGGAGTGGTCCTTCAGAAGGCTGCACAGCAGAACGATATGGAAGGAGTGGCCTGTCCCTCTTGTAACAGGAGGTTTGTTTGTGGGACTCCTATAGAGACTAGAGCAGGAAATGGCAGGGTAAAATGCTGTCTGAACTTTAATGTTTGGAAATATGTTTTTCAGATGTTCTTTCCAGCCAGAAATTGTCAGTATGATAAAGAGACAGCTGTCTGACCTCAAAATATGGTGACCTCCTGCCTCCTAAAAATGTCTCTGTATCCAGGGCTTCCAAAGAAGTCATTTCTGGATAAAATCTGACTTTCACTTCGCTTTTTTTTTTTTTCCTTAAAAGCTTTGAACATGGCAAAAGATAAGAAAGGAGGCTTTTGTTCCAGATGTGCAAGGTTTCCTGGAAGAAAAAAGATCTAAGAAGCATCCTTACCACCTGTCCTAGTCAAGCAAAGAGAGGACTTTACATGAGAAAGTTTACCGAATAAAAACTCTTAATTGTTAGAATTTTCTCTATGGTTTCCACCCTACGGAAGCACATCCTCATAAGCTGTGGAGTCTTTCTACTGACCAAATGCAAAAGCAACAAGGAAAATTAATTCCAAGTAGGACTGTGTAGAACTGAGTTTATAGAGTCATTAAAAACTAAAGGAAGATGCTAAGTCTACCTAATGAAGAAATGGGAAATATATTTGGAGATTTGGTGAGGTGGGGAAAAGAGAGGAGAAGGTAGAATAAGTGTAAATGAACATATTAGTGCTTTTGTCCTCTTTATTGCTTCCATTAAGTAAAAAAGATCTTTTCATGTACAGAAACTTCTTTTCTCGGTAGTACAAAAGTCTAGCACTCATCCAAACAAGGCATTCTAAGAAAAAAAAATCAGGGCCCCTCTGGTGGCGCAAGGGCTTAAGCACACCACTGTGAAGCTATCCACAGCTGCTGCAGCACGCGTTCAATTACCGGCTAGCCAGGGAGCTATCCACCTGGTGCAGCAGACCTCTCCTGTCTTGCCTGCTTCTCCCCTCAGCAGTGTATTTCAGTCAGTCTGCCTGTTCTGTTCCCCACTCTGTCTCTGGTGAATCCTCTCACCCCCTGCACCTCTCGCCTGTACCCCAGTTCTTATATGCGTAAATAAATAAATCTTTAAAAAAAATCAGCAAAGCAAAAAGCAACAGAAAATCCTTCTTTTCCTTTAGTCCGTACTTTTCCTTGGACATTTTATGATTCAGGGAATGATTAGGTGGCTTGTTAATTTTCCAGACCCTTTTTCTCTGCCTTGATATATGTCATGGCTCTTCTGCTGAAAGTATAGATGTAGTAATGGGCTATATCCAAGCCAGACTAGTACAAGGCTCAGGTAAAGGGCCCTTCAGTTTATAAAGGTTTGAGAGAAGTTGGGGCATAGATGAATCCAGTCAGTTCATGTTGCCATCCATTGTAAACAGTGGTAAGATAATCGTTGGTAAGAGAAGTTGAAAATTTTGAATAAAGTGGTTTCAAATTTTTTATCAGATGCTTTGTCAGTATATCAAAATATTACTTACAGACTATTTCTTTCATGCCAGGCATTGTGCTAAGCACTGAGAGTAAGTAGTCTTTGCTTCTGTGGTCTGTTTCATTTTTTCCAGGCATCATTCCTCAGGACAATATTCAGTTGCATTTCCAAGAACAAACCTTCTACAGCTGGACTTTGTTCTCTTACTTGAAGTCTTGATATAGGGTTTTTGATCTGGAGGAATGGCTGGGTTCAAGGGACCCTTAACCCTCATCTATTCAGAAATATATTGCCTTCACCAAGTATCCACAAATAAGGCTGAGGTTCCTGTTCAGAGTATTGATATAGTTTTCATGATAGAATTTTCCATCTTGAAGAAGAGCTTAAATCATAATAGTTTTCCTTAATAGCCCAAACCAAAATAAAATACCCCTACAGAGTTATCAGGTCCATGTTCATACTACCACAGAGCATAAAATATACATTGGTCACATGATTGTCCTCATGCATGGCCTAGTAATGATATATGTAAATTTTAAAATAAAAAAAAATGTTCCTACCACATAAAGCAAAGAAATAGTAAGAAATCAAACCAAA
>NW_023601988.1:0-15471 GCF_014898055.3 Talpa occidentalis
AAAACTATATTTGAGGGAGGACATAACAAAAAAGCTTTGTTTCCTCTGAGAAACAAGTATGTTTCCACCCTTTCTCGTTCTCAATACCTGCTCTCTCATGGGCAACACAAGCACTTAACCATATGGGAGCCCTTTGTCTTGGCTGCGCAACTCTAGTGCATAAGTATATTTGTACAGAATGCTCAGATCTGTATGCTTGTGACCTTTGAATTACTCTAATTTCTACTGTTTTCACATATGGGGTAATTCTCATTTTTAATTTACTTTTATTGTATAGACTTTTATTATCCACACCAAATCTAAAAGTAAAAAGTAAAAGAAAGAAAATCAGGAGGACATGGAAACATAAACCAACATTTATCAACTCCTTTAGTGTAAAGGCAGTGTTATGAACAAAGCCAAGAGTAGACTTGACATTTTGGTTTTCCATAGGCTTTTTCCACAACCCTAAAAGCAAGAACACCCTATTCCTTCATCTTTATGGTTGTAAAGGCATAGGCTAAGCTGCACTGGCAGACACCTTCATTCAGCAACATATAATGTGTGTGTAGAAAATGTACTTCCTTCTACATCTAGAAGGAAGTACTGCAAAGAATGAGGAGGCAATAGTGTTTCAGAGCACACTCTGGAGCCTGATTGCCTGCTCTGACTCCTGTCCACCACGAACAAGCTCTGTGACCTTGGGCAAGTTGTCCAACCTCTAGATTCATTTCTTTCATCTGTATGATGGGTTTAACAGAATTAACACTGTAGAACAGTGTGTTTATTATATAACAGTCTAGTAGAAAGAGACACATGAACGGCATTTTTAAGAATAACAACACAATGAGAAGTACAAACTGTTAAGGATACAGAGGATAGTGTGATTTGTTAATGTGTTTGACAACCAGCTCATCCAAAAACCATACACTGCCCTTCTATTTATATTCCTGTCATTTTCCATATGGAATGTGCACAAAGAGAATTCTCTTCCTTGATTTCCCATCTAACAACATGTGGTAGCTAATATTTCACTGGCATTTAATCTAATTGTCCATATGTAATAGCAACGATTATAGTATTTTGTTCTGACATTTATATTGCCTGAACACTGGATAGCTCCTCAAATTGTCGCACAGATATAACCATCTTCAATTGCTATCTGTCTTCAATTTCCCCGATGTTGAGAACAAATATTCAGTATTAGAATACACACTCTTGCACATGCAAACAAACACACACAAGACACACACTGTACACACAAAGGAGGTGTCTGGGTGCCACGACTGGATCACTCCTACTACCACTCGATCTGCAATTATTTTTCATCATTTCAATTGACTGTGCCGCAATCAACTGGACTGATCATGTGGCAACCCAGCCTTGGTCATTAAAACAGCTGATATCTGATCAGCTGGGAGACATTCAGTTATTTTGTTCATTAACAGGCCGCAGGAGTCTCCCGTGTCAAAAAATTTTGCAACCCCCAGGTTGAACATACTGTTTTAAAAAAAAAAAAAAAACAGGCTTCCTTGTACAGACTATTCACATAATTGGTATCTAATTATCATGTTCACTTAAATCATCGCTTTTAAAATGAGTGCACAGGATGTGCAATCAAAACTTGCAGTGTGTGTGCTACATCTAGAGACTCTCCCGTTAAATAATGCAGTTGGAAAGAGGCATCACTGCCACATAAGGTTTTTGGCTTCTCCATAAAGGGTAGAATTCTTAGAGCTCTGAATTTCTCAATCCACAATTCCCAAGTCCGAGCAGCAGGCGTGTCTACTTAGCTACGTCTTCATGTCCTGCAGGGTGGTGGGTGCAGCTGGACAGCAGCAGGCTGCAGGTTCAGTTTGATTGTGTGGCCCGGTCTGAAGAGCCTCCTGGGACTAGCAGTATTCTGCAAATTAAAGTCGGCCTGGCCTGAAGGTCAGCAGCGATCTCCCAGCAGTCACTGGCCGTCCCAGCCCACTGCCCTTGAGAAATTGGTGCGCTGCAAAACATATTTGCTCAGATACGAACAGAGCGATTCTTCACCTAATTGCATCCATTTGGCTCTGAACAGATAGATCAGGTCTCTTTGTGGGGGAGCAAAACAAGAGGGGAAGGGATGTTTGCCTGTTTTGTTAAATCCAGAATTTTTGTAGGGGCACTATAAGGCCAAATAAGGTAAGAAATTCATATGCTTTGTGAACTATATAGACTATATACAAAGGGGAAGGGAGAGTGAGTGACAATGGGGAGGGAGAGTGGGAAGAGGGACAAATTGAGGGAGGGAGGGAAGAGGTGTGGTGAGAGAGACAGGGAGAAGGAGAGAGAGAGACAGACAGACCCTGCCGTGGGTCTGTCTTACAGAAATGGCAAAGTGAATCCCCATCTAGAAATAGCTACCTACTACAAATGCCTTCTCTCTGTCTGCCAAAATAATAGTCATTCTCTATCATTCAAGGGCCTTTGAGGATTGCGATCCAGTCATTCTTATTTCTTCGCAATGTCTTTACTCGTTTGCAAAGAGATGAGTTTTAGTCTGGCATTCATATGTATGCTACTTACCCAACTAAGACTTAAATCAGTGTACAGAGAAGCCCAGAGGGATGTTCCGTAAGTATCATGCCACAGCCTGAGAATCATACAATACTGACGTGCCAAACATGGAGGCAGGACCAAAAGACCTCCAGTCTATCTGGACAGAATTGCCAAAACAGAAACAGTCTCTTTGGCCAAAGAGGCTTCCAGAGCCTTTACCCACTGTTTTCTCTCTCACTAGTCTCCGGAATGAATTCCCTCATCCTTTGTCTTTTTCTCCTCCAACCCATCCTCACCATCCTCATAGTCCATTCATCCACACTAAAATATATGGCAGTTCGGTTGGTTTTATTTATTTTAATTGAGATCAATAGTAAAGAAATGAACCTCTGGATGGAATTCCAGGTCCTGAGAGGGGAAGTATTTAGAGCCACCAAAGCCTTCCTGACACCCTGAACTTCCTGCCCCATGGGAGGCTGCTGCGTACCTGGCGTCATTCCCACAAGGCTGCCTGCATACACCACCTTGCAGAAGGCTGGCTTGAAAATGGTCTGAGCGTAACATTTGAACCAGGCGTTCTGTAAAAACATGGCCCTGGAGAAATAAGGCAAATGAAGGATCTGGGAGTGAGAGCATCCACCAAATTCATCTGAAAAATGAGGATGCTCATTACCACCTCTTTACCACACAAGCCTTACAGAATGCAGTGGAAGCTTGTCTCTGAACGGTTTTGAAACCCTCAGATTAAAGGGATTGTACAGTTTAAGAACAAAGGGATACAAAGCCCTAATGTACAGTTTAAAACATTATCACTGTCCTGGTTTCTGGTCTTTAAGAAAAAGTCACAGCTTTTCTAGTTATTTTATCTTAATTTGCAAGCAGTCCTAGCTGAATTGTTCATTTATTTCCAGGATCATGCCATTAGTTACAAAGTTAAGATTCAAATGGGCAAGGGAGAAGAAAAAGAAACAAGCTGGTGGTGAGAAAAATGGACCCCTTAATCTTTAGTATTTTGTTTGCAAAGCACACATTTCATTCCAGCTAATGGTGAAAATAAACAGATGCAGGAAATGGTCTCTTCACTTTCAGTCCCACAGCATCCCAAGGTTCAGGGTCTGCCAACTCCCCTCCCCTGGCTTGGACTGAACACCTTTGGGGACCTGTTCTGAGACACTGGCTATTAGACCACGTGGAATGTCCCATACTTTGTGAGTCTACATAAACCCTGAAAACAGATTTCCCTTGGATAGTCATTACACTAAGAAAAAAAAATTTGATTCAAACCACAAACCATAGTTACATTCAACTCAGAAAACTCTATGCCAAGAGAGGAAAGAAGGAAGGGTGGGGACAATCAATGAAGCTGGTGTTACGTACATTAACACTTAATACACTTAGTTGAATGAAGGATATTAACCAGTCTTCATCATGGTCTGTTGGTGAATCCATGCTTAGCTCATACAAAATTGTATTTGATTTTTTAAAGAAGAAAGAAAAGAACAAGACTGACATTTTTGATTCTGTCATTAACTGTGGTAAAGGGACAGTTTTTCAGACCCAAATAGCTAAGGGCACTTCATAATAGAATACAGAGCCTTTCACCCCTAAATCACTGATTTGAATCCAACCCAGGTCACTACTGACAGAATGTTATTACCTCTAGGTGCTGTCTGGTGGCCCATGTGGAATGAGTTGATGGTCTCTGTCCTGTTCCTTGTGGACAGTTGCCCAGGTCACCTTGTTGTCAGTTTCAAACAAGAAGCCAAGGAGTTAATGGATGTGGCACCCGAGCCCACTCGCATAGCAAGGTGGTGCCCTCCAGGTCGGAGCAGAGGGCACAGATTTAGCCCATGTGTGAAGCTGACACGAAATCCCTCATCACTTTCCAGGATGTCAATTCATCTGGTTGTTCCACAATCACCTTTGTTAGGGACAAAGAATAAAAAGGTATGATTGGGGTTTTATCCAGAATTTGTTTTCATCTTTTCGAGACATGAATGCTACTTGAGTCAACTTTTGAAGTTCACCTCCTAGTCAGAAAAACAGGAATTTGTATCACCAAAGCAAAGTTGTATGGATATTCAGTTTGCAAATCAAATGCTATTGGATGTTTTCTACTTGCTTTGATGTAATAGGTTTTGCTGAAGAATAGATGATCTGAATTCCACCAGAGCCACAGGCATAGTACTGGAATTTCTATTCCAGAGAACAAAGACACATTGGAGAAAGAACAGCCACGTACACTCCATACTCTAATACATTCCTATTATGTATTTCGCATACATATTCCTACCTGGATAAAACTTTAGAGATCATACCACTCAACCGCCCCCTTCTTTTTCAGTGTGGAAATAAACACCCACATCAGCAAGGCATTTTGTTCAAAAAAATCACTCAATTTTAAAAATACCACAGCTAAGACTGAAGCGAAAGTCCCCGAGCTTGTACCAGACTGTTGTTTCACAAAAGCATTTCATTTTGTTTCCCTTAGCAAGTGCTTACTGAGCACTTCCTGTGAATCAGAAACTCGGCTGGGCTGGAGGTGGTGGTAATGGTGATGATGGAAACTGAGGCAGAGTTGGGGTGTCCAAGAAAAAGAAAGCATCTAGCATTCTAGATAAAGTGAGATATCAAGAAAGTCATCAAGAGTGAAGGCATGAACAAAAGTTTGCAGTAAGTGTTTGTAGCGCAACCAACCCACACCGGCTAGGTTCATTACCAGTTCTGGCAGCCCTGTTGGTGTCTTCATGCTCTCCGCTTTTCATTGTCCCGCACTCCATCGTGCTCTGCCATTCTCCAGTGCACTCCTCTGTCCTCAGCACCGCACCACACTGTGCTGTGTGGTGCCACACACACGCCACGCACGCCACGCCTACCACGCCACGCACGCCACGCCTCTCCTGAATGCGCATGCGCAGTTGGAGGGCGAAAAGCCTGAAGCTTTTCCCCCCTACTTACCTCACAATCCACCCCCTCAGGGTTTTCCACCATACAGTCTATATACAAGTATATACAAATTTCCTTTAATAAATAAACAGTAGCCATGGCCCACAAAAGAAAATACAACAAAACACAAATAATTCCAAGCAGGGCATCAATGTAGTGGCAAAAGACAATTATTGGCACAAGCAAATGATCCACCACTTCTGCTGCCGAAGGCACTGCTCATTCAAGGGGGGAACCATCTGGCTGTGGTCTCAGCCACAAACCACACACCGCATCCACCCCCAGGATGCCCTCACTCTTGGATTGGCAATTCTGTACTCTTTGTGGGTAATCTCCCAATCCTCAGGATTTTCTGTCTGCAGTCAAGCCAACACTGGGCTTTCACAGCCACCAATGTGACACGCAGATCCCCGCACTCAGGCCAACCCATTGCACAAGCACATGGGTCGGGGATCTGTGGATACAAGCTCCACATGCGGCCTCGCTTGGGTCCCCTCTTTGGCTGTGGGCTCCACCACAAGCCACGTTCCCCACCTGTCCCCCAAGGATGGGTTCCTCATCTCCTCACCCTTACTCAACAGTGAGCAGGGCATCACCCACAGGTGATTTTAAGAGACTCACTGGCCTTCTTTAACAAACTTCAGCTGCTTAATAGCCGCTCAGGGCTTCCCAATCTCAGCACCAGCTTTTGCCTTTCTAAATTGGCTTTTTTCCTCTGCCTAACTGTTGGGCAGTACACAGGCTGCTTTTAAACACCGTGGCCCACTGGTCACCCCAGATTTCCATCTCCTGGGGTATACAAACAATACCATCCTCCCTCAGGGTCCCCAAAATCTAATATTACCCTGCCAAAGTTCCTCCACCTTCTGGTGGGATTATAAGTCCAAGTCCATCAGACTTTTTCTGCATCAGCACTGGGGGAGCTCCAAATCATGGTCCTTTCTTCCCTAACGATTTTGCTGCCTCAGAGGTCTTGGGCTGGTCCTCGAGGGTTGTCTCCTCCTCCATGCAAGGTCTCATCCCGTAGCTCCTGGACTTTGTCTACCTCCTATGCTCCTGCAGCATCTTCAGCTCTTTCCACAGCTCCTGGACTTCGGTCATCTCCTGTGCTGCCATGGCATGTCCAGCGTTGTCACAGGCAAACATAGTCTGCTTCCTCAGTCCCTCCTGACATCTTTGGAGGGCTCCATTCCCATCTGCATCAGATCCATCTTGCCGACTTATGCCAAATGTAAGGGCAGGATGGCCACAGAGCAGGATATCTATGATCCAAGCAGACCAGCCGGGTAAAGGAGAAGTCCTAGAACCCTCGGTGACTTTGTAGTGTGGCAAACAGGTACACAGCAGGCAGGGGTTCCTGGGGGCCAGGAGGCTGGCAGGCCTCCAAGCCCCCAGCAAGTCTTCACTCTGGGCTTCTCTAGCCTTCTTTCTCCCCTTCTGTCTTCTGCCTCTCTCCTGCTTGTGCTTCTCTCTTGGTGACTCTCTCAATACCCCTCCCATGGCCCACAAAAGTAAATAAGACAGTTTGAAACAATGTAACAACTGCAGGTACCCCATCAGGCAGAGCAATCCTAATGGTGATAGGGCAGAAAAGCCTGAAAACTATTTACCCTACAGTGTTGTACCCTGTTGAACTTTACCAGAAACATCCTGAGACACAGATGTGAGTAGAAGTAGCTTCTTTAGGTGGTGAAGCCAGGAAGCAGTGGGGGAGGCAAGCATATAAGGTGAGTTCATAAGCAGGCTGCTTTTGAGAGAAACTGAGGCTCATTCCCACTGGAATTTGTAGAGATGGTGAGAACAGGCCAGGGTTCAGTCCCAGCACCGCTGACATGCCTGTGTGGCACCCAAGCACTCTCCCTAGATAGTGGGTGGCAGGTACTGCCAGCAGGAAGCCATCAGCACTTCCAGAAGCTGTGAGTATAGATGGGCTTTAGGGGCCCCTGACAGCTTCTGCCATAAGGGCTTATGGTCTTGTTAAGAACGCATCTAATATTTAGAATACAGTCAACAATACGGAACAAAGATGGTAGGTTCAGAGAAGTACAATCTGAGAAGTGGTTGCGGTGTGTGCTCAGTGCAGAACCAGAGCAGAAGGCACTGCCTGCTGGGGCCCATATCCCAGCTCTCAGCACTTTAGGCCCCCTGCTTCCTGTTTGGAACTGGCAACTCAACGTGCTCCACCTCTTCATCCCTCCACCAGCGCCTCCTCAAGCCGCATCCTGCATCACGGCTCCTCTGCAGAATTTCTTCCTTGTAAGGCCCCTTACTGTCCTTTAGCTCTTCCCTCCCAGCTCCCACCAAAGCATTTCCTCCATCTTATTGTTACTCTCAGAAGTCTCCCAAAACGGGAGCTTTTCTCTCACATCCCATCTCCAAATATCCTCCCATATTTCCATCTTCTCTCCAACATCCATGGTAATAAATGGAATTTGGTTCTGAACAACAGTTGTTCAAGAGATCCGGTATGTAAATGAATCACCACACCACTAAGTCAAGCTCCCAGAATTGCTCATAGAAAAACAGATCAGACCCTGAACTGAGAATATTATAGTCAACTTGCAGTCCAATTCCTGCAAAAAATTTAGACCCCACAGCACTAAGAAATCAGCCCAGCTCCAAAGATGTTTGCTGTTAAAACTAGAGAAAAAGCCCCTTGGAATTCTCATGCCCAAGCACTGTGCAATTCACACAAACCTCCCACACTCCAATTTCCCCACAAAGAAACTCTCTCAGTAATGTACACAGTGTAGCAAGATTGCATAGGTGCACAGTAGCACCGACATTGAAATAAGGTTCAGGGAGGAAAAACTATCTCAATGGATGTGGAGGGAGGGGGCACACAATTGTGTTCTGTTTCTTGGGAAAACGATAAGGATTTTGGAGAGAAAAAGTCTCAAGTAACTATATGATTTTTTAAAATCTTCAATTTTGGGGTAGAGGGGTTTGAGGGGGGAGAGAGTTGTCTAATAGTTATGAAGACCCTATTGTACACAAGGAGCTATACGAGGTGTTTTACACAGGATTCCATTTAATCCTAATAAACTTTAAGAAAAGTAATAATGGGCCTCCCTGGTGGCACAAGGGGTTAAGACAAAACCTATGAAGCTGTCCGCAGCCACTGCAGCATGAGTTCGATCCCTGGCTGACCAGAGAGCTACCCACACAGCGCAGCAGACCTCTCCTGACTTGCCCGCTGCTCCCCTCAGCAGTGCACTTTGGTCAGTCTGCCTGTTCTGTTCCCCATTTTGTCTCTGGTGAATCCTCTCATCCCCCCCAACCTCTGGCCTGTACCCCAGCTCTTGTATGCATAAATAAATCTTTTTAAAAAAGTAATAATAAGCAAATGACAATATTTATTGAGGCAGTAGTCGACACTATACTAACAACTTTACTATATTATCTTGCTGAATCCTCACACCTTATGAGATAACATACAATGATTTATTCATGTGTAAACTGAGGCTTTGAAATGATCTCCCCAAAGTCATGCAGCTCACTGAGAATCTCTGAATCTGGGAGCCACTGGACCACACTGCCATGTGCACGTCCACCTGGGATTTTGCTTATAAAGGGGTCCCAATGTCAAGAGGTAAGGTGGTATACAGATACCTTCAGGAATGTCATCTTCAAAAAGTTTGGGACATGTATCCCAAAGGCCTCACTCCAAGAGGAATCTTGATCTGGTACGTATGAATAACCAAGGCTTTGAAAATGTGCACAGAAGACTAACTTCTGGTCCTCACTGTCACTTTTTCAGTCCCACTAGGGCCAGGAATCAGTGAAAATAAACAATTTCTTCTGCTTCTGCCAACCACAGCTTCCTCCTGGAAGCAGGCAGAGGTCACAGAATCAGAGTGGCTTGAGGCTTCACTTCCAACACTGGGCCCAAGTCAGCAAGGCCTGGAAATGAGAGCAGCAGGCAGCCTGAGGCACATATCCATCTCAGGAGAGCCGTGCTCACCTGAGGGGCAGAGGTCTAAGGCTGTTTAGTGGAGTCCACAAATGCCAGAAGGGAGGAATGCAGCAAATAACTTAAGAATGACTCTAAACCTCCATTTGCACATGCCTTTGGTGCACATCAAACACAAGTTTGTTAACAGCTTATTTGGAAACTTCATATTATCAACATAATCATAATTTCATTTGTCCTACATATTTCAGGAAGCAGTTTTGATTAACTCCAATTTCTGCAGCAGCCTTAAGGGTGGCATTAATATTGTTCCCATGTTGCAAATGAAGAAACAAAGGCTCAAGATGACTCAGTGGCATGGACCCTCAAGGACAAAGTGATAAAACAAGGTCTTGGCCGAGGGACTTCTGACTTAATAGCCGAGGTCAGTCATAGATTTCGTGACTCACTGTTCTTAATGACTCGGAACAGTGACATCTGACCTTTCAGTTTCAAAGTAAGGACCGTTGGTGGGCAGTCACCGTCCTCCTGCCTTTCAGAAAAAGCAGACAGAGTAGCAACAATGATGAAGTAAAACAAAGACATCTGCTAGAAATTTGAACTCGGGTTCTATTCATCTACCCCAATTCCCCACTTAGGGCTAGACAGCTGACTCCGACAGTCCCCTCACAGGCCTCCTTCTTGCTCCCAGAGACAATCCATCACATCATCTGAACATCTCTTTCTCTACTTCCCAACAATTCAAAGCTTCAGCAGAGGGCTCCTGGACTAACCCAACCTCTCCCCACTTTCTGAAGTCAGTAAAACCTGCCAAAGTCCTCCAGGAGCCAAAAAAATACCAAAAACAAAAACAAAAACTACTTGTTCTAGTGTTCTCTTAGTCATGTCACAGGAAAGACTTATTTGAGAGGCATCAGGAATGATTGGGGCCATCGGCAGAGCACAGCCAGACCACCACCTCTAGTCGTGCACACACTTCAAAGCCAAGGCTCATTCTTGTCTCATCTTCCTTGCCATCAACCGCTGACCATGGCCATGCCTATCCACATATTCAGCCAAGGGAAGCTGGAACCTCTGTTGTCTGTTTGGTTTACCAATACACAGTCATGAAAAGTCCACTCAAAACAAAGATATTCTCTGTACCCTTCACCTAGCACGTGGTCATGACAATAAAAAGTGTATTTAACAGTGAGAGAGCAAGAAACAAGCTGAAGGCAGAGCCTCTCATCAGCACCAAGCTACTTCCCCTTCCAGCTGCTCGGCACACACTGCTCTGTAAGGGCGGACGTTACACAAAGGGGAAAACATTTCTGGGGCTAGACGTGAAAACAAAGGCAGCCCAGAGCTAGTTAATTCTTCGAATGAGACAAACATAAATGGTGCGTGGATGTGCAGTAAGGTGTAAAAAAGGAAGTGAGATGCATTAGAACCAAGAGCGCATAATGTATTATCAACAGCTCTGCGGCTTTGATGGGCGAAGGCTTTTATACAGACGCTGTATTGATAGGTATTTCAACCAGCAGTAAAAAACCGTTCTTGACATTCATCTATAGGGAAAAATATCCATGTACTCTTGGCTGTAGGACCAATTAGTCTGTGAAAGCAGCGGGGAGGGGGGACAGAATATAAATGCAGGATGCATCCGCACTTGATTACTCTAATGAAATGTCCATTGATTCTTATAGATTAATGTGAGAAGAACAGCAGCTGCAGAGTGGCTAACACCTCTAGGTCAGCAGCTGTGTTGGGGCGGGGGGTGCACACACATGTTCACACCCCCACAAGTGTTGTGCCAAGGAAGAGCAAGAAATTAGAAGAGATGATCACGTGTGCATGTGTCTGTCTGTCTTTCTTGGGGTGAGACGAATTATGTCGGACAGAATCAAGGAAAAGAAGGGTCTGGCTGCTTTAGCAGCCAGGGGTGGCTGCTGCGTGTGGCCGTAGACAAAAGGAACCCATCCAGCTCAGCCCCTTGCAAACATGGGGATTGAACACTCCTTTTCCCATCACTCTCCCCTCTCCCCAACCATGTTTGACTTTGCTGCAAGGGGGACAGAGAGCGCACGGGTCACCTAGTTTGGTTCAATTAATTTCCAAAGGCTTTTAAGCACCCAGAGCCAATGTGAATGAAGCTCACAGATGGTTCTTTGCCCACTCACTGGTGCCCACCCTCAGGCTCCCTTTCCAAAACTGACAATGGCTTGTCAAGGCCAGTCTTGGGCCTTAGGGTATGCGCCACACTAAGGAATGTACTCACCAAGTTAAAGGATCCACCCCACCCTGTGTAATTACTGGGGAACTATTCCATTCAACTCCTCAACTTAAATTCTCTATCTCAAGAGCAACAATGTTTAAAAGATGCTCTCTTAATTGTCAAGTCAATAGCTCTGCCCTGGCTGTACGGTTCTTTTTTAGAAAATGCTGTCTACGGAGCCCTGGGATGTCCTTTACCTAAAATCTCTCCTGGCAGCATAAGTACACAGAAATCATTTACATAACAATTTCACCACTGGGTTTAGAACAATTTCTACTTACGGAAGTGGCAGGGAAGTCCGGGAACCAGGGAACACCCACGAGTGCTGGCATCCAGGGGCTGCAGCTACCCGAGAAAGAGCAAGCCCACTGCATCCACCCCAGGAAGGAGAGCTCAGAGGTTCCTGGGGACTGGGCATCCTCTGCTTTGCCAATGTTTAACATACACCACTTTGTTTTTGATAACAAGCTACGTTAGTACCTGTTTTTGCTAACTGAAAGAAATTTAAAAAGGATTTTTTCCCCCCAACGATAAATAAGTATTCAGCATTTGTTCGCAACTGCCTTTGAGGAGGCAGGGCGTCCTGGACAGCGAGAGTGGCCCCACAGAGCTCCTTCCCTGGAACTGCTCCATGAAGGCTGTATTTATCACACCATTTCCACCCTTAACTAGAGGTTAGTCTTATTTGGGGCCTCTTTACTATGATTTGGTAGGTTATTGTCGGGTTATGAAATGCTCAAAAATGTTTCCATATAAACGAATGGCAATAGCCGTATGCCTTTCAACTTATAGAAGGTTTCATAGGAATGTTTTTCTTTTGGGAGAGTGAGAGAAGCCTGGACCTGCACAGGTGTCTGCCAGTGAGTAAGACTATGGAGGCTAGCGAGAAGCAACTAGCTCTGGAAATCCTTTCACAACCAAAAAAGAAGTTCAGCTCTAGCAGGAGAACTTGGCATCCAACAAACATAAACCCCATCTGAGCCAAGTAAGATAGAGATGACAACCTCAGTGTTCAAAGCCACGTCCTTCCTACCTCCTGAGAAGTACTTCCTCCGTGTACAGGAGAGTTCAGAGAAGCAATCCGCCTTTCTCTTCAACCTCATCTTTCCATTGACTACATCCTTTGCCTAAACCCGTAGTGGCAAGCTGGCACGGAGCAAGTTCTCTATGGATCCAGGCAGACGGGGAAAGGAGAGTCCTGGAGGCCTCAGTGGCTTTTTCAGGCTTTTAATGTTCTTTCTCTTCCATTTGTGGTGAGGCAACCAGGTGCAGGGTAGGCAGCAGGGACTGGCAGTCCTCATAGCCCCTGGCCAAGCTTTACTCTTTCTGGGTTCTCTGGTGTTCGCTCATGATCTCTTCGCTGGCCTCTACTGCACTTTGCCCTACAATCCTCCGCCCCTCCCGTCCTCTGCCGAAGCCTTTATAGTCTCAGTATCTGGCTCAGGTGCACCCCCTCACGCACACGCACACCCTGTTCAAGGTGCTGCCCTTAGGCACATGTGGAAGATCACAGGTGTGGGTCATTGATGCTAAAGGCAGAAGGGCAGAAAAACCTGATAACTTCCATTTGCCCTACACTCGTATATTCTATTCTTCCTACTTCTACTAAGATGTCAATGCCCCCCAAAAAGGGGGGGATAGAGAGAAGGAAGTATTTACTCCCACAAATTGTATTGACTTAATAAGAACAAAGAATAGGTGTGAAATAGATGTTGTAAAAATATTGTTTTAAAATAACTATTGGCTAATCAGAACTGGCTGATCCCTCTTAGTTTTGTTTTTCTTAATCACTGTTAAAGACCACCTGGAAAAGAACCCTCCACTGGAGAGTTGAGAAAATGGATGACAGGGTCAGAATGCACTCACAGTGCTGCTCGCTGGGTAGTTAGCACAGAGAGGAAGTCCTGTACACTCTACTGCAAAATCCCTACATTCCACATCCATGAACTTGCTCAGCTCATTATCATCCAGTTTTAGATATGGTTAGAGGCAGATCCCTAAACTGGAAATTTTATGAAAACATCTATCACTGGGTCCCAAAATTCTATGTGTGCTCCAACTCTGATGAGAGATGACAAGTAGGTAGGTACATTGGTAGGTAGATGGACAGAAAACAGACAAGAGAAAACATGCTAATTTTAAATGTTAATTGGCCACGTTCTCCTGATTGCTCTCCAGCACAGACAAGTCTCCTTCACCTGTTGGCACCATATAAGTCTGTGTTTTAAGGAGCACAGGCCCACTGCTCCTTTTTATTGAGAAGCTGCAGAACTCTAACTGGTGGTTCAATAAATTGTATTACATCCCTCTCGCACTGAATGCCCTACACGCTTCGGCTTTCCATGTGTAATTGCAAGCTGTTATTAGCCCTGAGCTGTGTCCGTTACTGGCCACACTCTTGCTGAGCGGTCAATTTTTTCCCCTGCCATTTCCTTTGCTCACACCATGCTGACCACGTTGGCCAGAGGCGGCCCGAGGTTTATAGTGCAGCATTGATTTTTCTTTTCTCTCAATACTGACAGAATCATAGATCCAAGGCAAATAAAGAAATGCATTCTGGAGTGATGAAATGTCTTTCATTCAGGCTGGATTGAATCAAAGCCCATCACAGAAATGTAGGTTCTGAAATGCTAGGGAAGATCATGCCTCAAATTGTGGAAAAATAAATTTTATGTTTTCTCTATTTTCTTTTGGATTCGTAAATCACTGGGGCCTGGGAGGGTCCAGCCAGTGACCAACTTGGGCAACAGGGCCGTTGTAAACAAAGAGCAGCTGTTACCACCTTCATTAATTGGGACGTTGCTTATAATGCTGCCTAAAGGACAGCCGTCTATTAGCTTAAGTAATACCCACACCCTTGCAAAGAACTGTCCTACTGTAAAAATATTGACGGAGCTCAGCCTTTGCCGAGAAATGCAAGATAGCAATTCACAGACTTGTGAAATCTCAAGCACGTTGCCTATTACCGAGAGGCAGAAGACTGACTGCAATAAACTGAGGAAATCTCCACTCAAACAAATAACTCGACTTGACTCTTGGGGAAGTGTAAATATGACCTTCACTAATTAATTTGGTGATATTCATACTTTGTTTATAGACATTAATCCGAGTTTGATCTTTAGCACACACAGGAGTACATGTTCACAGACACAGGAATATATTCAATGAAAAAGACTGGAGTGGGAAGTCATCCTCCATCTTTCATTAACAATCAACCTTCTGCCCTAAACATATTGCACCCCTTTTGGTCTGGTCTTCTCATCTGCAAAACGCAGGTGGTAATGTCTACTGTGGGCAGTTTTGATGGTTCAGAAGGATAAAGTATTGAAGTGTTGTAGGGTAAAGAAAATATCAGGCTTTTCTGCCCTCCCGCCATCAGGATAGATGATGGATCCTTGTCCTGAATGCATGCCTGATGGCGGGCACCTGGAATAGGGTGTGGCATAGGAAGATGGGATTCAGCTGAGCTAAGACTGTGCTTTTAAGGGCGCCGTCACGGGGACGCTAGAAGCCGAGAAAGCAGCAGTAGAAGCCAAGGCCGAAGCCAAAAGAGAAGCCGAGAAGCAGCAGAACCAACGCCAGAGAGCCCAGATAGAGTGAAGACTTGCTGGGGGCTGGGAGGCCTGCCAGCCAGCCCGGCCCCCTGCCTGCCATATGCCTGGTGAACCCCAGTAAAAGACCTGCAAAAACCCACTAAGGACTCTGACTGCTCCTTTACCCAGTCTGCATGGGATCGGAAAACCTGCACCGTGACCAGTCCTGCCCTCTACAAGTGTATGATACAGAACTTGGTACATGTGATTCATTTGTGCAGCAGAAGTGGTTGAGCCAGGAAACACTGGTTCCTGAC
>NW_023601989.1:0-15462 GCF_014898055.3 Talpa occidentalis
TAGAGCCTCCAACAGCTTTGGGTCAAATGCCACTGAGAAATGTTCACTTACTATGGGTTCACTTACTATGCTAGAACCACCAGATGCCCAGCAGAGCAGCTGGAGGTGAGCTCAGGCAGGAACTAGAGGGAGGCTGGGGGAGAACGTGATGGTCTCCATCGACAGCAAGACCCAATATCATTGAAGTCCGGGCACAGCTGCCTCCCTCCTGGACACACTCCACCTGCTGCATTCAAACCCAGGACAGTTATCAAAAATAAAGTGGCAGGCCTAAATCTAACCATATCCATAATTATATTAATATAAATAGACTAAACACTGTAATTATAAGGCAATTATTTTCAGACTGTATAAAAAAAGCAAGAGTCAATAGATACTATCTAAAAGAGGGACACATATTTCATGTAAAAAGATACAAATGATGAAAAGGGTATACCATGCAAACAGTCGCAATAAAGAGTCAGGTGGCTATACTACTATTCAGGTAAGATAGACTTTAAGATAAAAAAAAAGTTACTAGAGACAAGGAGGGGCATTTCATCATGATTAAAGGTAAACGCATTAGGAAGTAGTAGAACAATTATAAATGTAATAGTACCTAATAGCAGAGTCTCAAATTTAGGAAGCAAAAATGAATAAAATGAAAGACAAAAATAAACTATTTAACAATTACCATTGAATACTCCACTTTCAGCAGTTGATAGAACTAACCCGTAGATTGTCATTCAATATTCAGACAATTATACATTTGGTTTTCTCATCCCCCTAAGACACATTTTAAAACAACCCAACCAAATCTCAAGGCTCATGAGCTAGCTGAGGAGCAATTGAAAGCCAATTCCATCCACTTGGTGTTGGAGCAAAATTGGATGAAGATGTTGAAGCCTCAGTTGGAGGAAGCAGTTCTTCCCATCTTCAGAGTCTCTGATTTTTCATAAAAATCCTGAAAAGTATTCTCATAATATGTCTATGTGATTAGGAAATTTTAAAAAACAATCTCCTCTTCTGCTGACATTTTGAAGTAAAATGAGCTGGAAGCCTCGGAGTGGTGTTCCTTGTGTGATGGCAGGTTGCAGTGTGGACAGCCCCTCTGTGAGCAGCACCTGTTCACCTGGGCCAGCTCCGCTCAGAATGGTGACCCAACTTTCTGGAATGGAAAGCTGCACAATGGGAGACACAGTGAAACGTGTGTATTTGGATAGCAGTGCTTGACACATTGTAAGTCCGTGGGGAAAAGACAATATAGAGGGAAAAAATTCTCTAATAACACCAGAGTGGCCCCGGGCCACAGCCAAGAACATCACTCCTCCAGCCCATTCCCTGGGGCAGCAGAGGTGACTGGCCCAGTAGTCTCAACAGGCCTGTTCCCAGACACAATAGTTGCGGCCCTGTGGTCACATATAAAGAGCCTGCACCCAACTCAGGGAGTGAAAATCTTTACTCACAAGTCCTTACACCTAAGTCCCTCGGGCCTCAACAGGTGGGAGCCATGGGCCTAGACTGGAAACGCAGAAACTTCTCCTGGCTTCTTTTCTCTGTCCTGTCCTGTGCAGGTGCACTGAGGGGCAGGGATTCAGAAAGTGCCAGTCATGTGACCTGTTGGCAGGAGTGCTGAGGTTACTGGTGCCAGCTCACTTCAGTGCACTGGAATCATTTGGTGATAACAAAGCACCATTGTGCTGAGAGCCAAGACCTCCTGCCAAGTACCAGTTGGAGGGCTGCCCGTGCTGGCACTGCAGTGAATCAACAGTAGGCTGTGCTTGCTACTGAGGCCCGCCTGGGCCATTTTCTCAGCCCACAGTGCCTTTCTGATAGGGGAAGGGGCTGGGGAAATGAAAGTGGACTAGGTGGGAGAAGGAGAGAGGGGAGGAGATAGAGAGAAATGGGGGAGAAGGGGGAGAAGGAGAAGAGAAGAAAGAGGGATGTCGAGGAGAGAAAGACTCCCGGGATGCCTGAATGACACTTTAAGATGGAAGAAGTTAGCCCAGGGACGTTCGCTGAGGATTATCCGTACATCACCACAGAACTCTGCTGGGGAAAGAGTCACTCTCTTGCCAAAGAAAGGGGAAACCATCGTTAGGTAACTGAGACATGTGATGTGAAACAATACATAATATATTATGGAAATGACACTGGATTTGCAGTCCAGAAACGAGTATTCTCATCTGGAATTACCTCCAACCAGCAGGTGACCTTAACCACGTCACCTCACCTGTCTGGGCTGCCTTGCCTGGTTATTGGCTGCTTCCTTAACTCTGGACCTCGAAGGCAAGGCAAGCCCTGGCTCCACGGGTCGGAGACAGGCAGAGGTGGGCCCGGCAGGCCTCAGAACTCATTGATGTGTTTCCTAAGAGGCTTCTGAGATGAAGTAGACTGTCGAGACATGTCCTGGCTCCTAAAAACTCTTTGTAGACAGTCCTTCCTTTCAGCATCTCAACACAAAGCTCCTCTGTCTCTAAACTCACTAGAACTCAACTTGCCCATTTGGTTTCAACTTTCCTTATGGCCATCCTCTGGAAGCGCAAAATGTCCAAAGTTATGTTGAAATTGATAGTAAAGGGGAAGGCAATGACACAACTGCTGCAGTGAAAGTCCCATTAGATGAACATTCCAACCCACGTGCAATAAGCAAGTTTGATTTCCCTCATCACTTGCAAGTTCTCCTTTTGTCTGATGGAGTCAGGCTGGCTTTTACACTAGCAAGGCTGCATGCCAAGAGGAGGGGGCTGCTGGAGACCAGCTCCAGCTAGATGTCGTGTCAGGGGTCCCCAAAAGGAGAGGACAGCATCGGTGAAAACTTGGGGGCCTGAGGGTGAGGAAGACACAGGCACTCTTATATTGGTGCAAGTCTCTCCTACTGAGGGTCTCAGCGGGTCTTTATTTATACAGTAAGGTGAGCGGTGAGATTACATCAACACAGGCATTGAATAGCACAAAGACAATCATTACATATTTCTCATGAAACTATAGAGACTCCCTTGGTCTCATAACAAAGGGCATTTCTTTGGTTACCTTAAAAAACATCAAGACAAATAATTTTCTAGGTACAGGTCATTCTAACATGATCAATTATTTCAGACAGCACATTTGGTGACAATTAATCATTCTATTAAACTTTCCTAGTTTTGGAGTGGGCGTGAAAGTCTATTCTATATTGTATCACTGAAATCAGCCTATCTCCTAGCACTCTAATTTCTTGGCTAATTTATCAATTACTTCAAAGTGGCCTAAGCAACTCATCAAATCTATGTTAGTTCTACTGAAGTCTAACTCTAAACTAGAAATTTTAAATACTGAGAGAACAGCAAATAACTCAGTCTTTTGGGCCGAATTCAGTCGTTTGAATGGACATTTGTTTGTCATTGATAATGAAAGCAGCCCCCTTGCCTTGGAGGAACCGCCCGTAAACGCCAAACCTGGCAAACCTGCCTATTCTAAATGGGTTCTGCCATCCGCCGCATCAACAACAAACATAGGAGACTTTAGAGGGAAGGAACTTTAATACAACTAGAAAAAATGCAGAAAAGGCAAAGAATATAGTTTCTAATCAAGCACTCAAAATTACCCGTCCCCTCGTGGGTAAAAGTTCACCCAAGCAGGATTGGCCCAGAGCAAGGCCCAAAGCCTGCCACAAGTCTTAAGCATTTTCCAGTGGGACCCACAGAAAAGGATCAGAAACAACCAGACAAGTCTGGAAGGAAAAGAGCAAAATCAAAATCAAGACAAAACCGCCATTGTCACCTCCCACGGGTCTCTCACCCACATCTGTGTCACTCAGTCCACGACCAAAAGGCAGTGTAGTTTCTTCACGTGTCTCTTGGCTCCATGTGCCTCCTCCAGGTCTCCTTCTGGATCTCATTGTGCTTCCTCCTTCTTTAGTCTCCTCTGCAGCTTCTTCTCTCCCTGCTCAGCTCCACCTCCCTTGGGTGGGGCAGGAAACCTGGAACCTCCCCCTTTCCGGGGACCACCCTGTTAAATGAGAACAGGGGAATTCTTGGCCAAAAAGTTCAATGCTCTTATGCCTTCCTTTAACAATGAACACAGCTACTAGAGAGGCATAGGGACAAACAACCTTCTTTGCTGTGACTGGTAATTGCAACCATTCCTATGGCCCTTTTGCCACAAAATTCCGGTGGCATGTGTGGGGTGGCTAAGATTATGAATTCCCATGGCTTGGTATAATCTAGCCTTAATAGTTGCTGATTGTTCAACACAGCATTTACATTTTGTAAGGCTTGTGCAGCTTCTGGTGTTAACTGCCTAGGGGAGTTTGGATTAGAATCACCTTTTTTTTTTTTTTTTGAAATATGCAAGAACTTTATTTAAAAACTTTAAAATTAGCAACAATTAGAGGGGAATCTTCTTTAACTTGATCTGTTCTTCCACGTTTGAAAAGTATTTCATCTTTGTTAAAATTTCCTTGGCTTTTTCAAAATCATCTTGTTCAAAAGCTCTGCTTACATTATCAGTCAGCTCTTTCTGTTTAGCTCTGACAATAGATTCAATCTCTTCACGGCAGCTTCACTTTGCATTTCTGCAAGTTTTTCATTGATTTCCATTATTTCCATGAGAATTGCCTGTCCATTTCATAATCTGTCCCTTCAGGAATCTCTACTCCACGGAGCTTTAGAAGATATAGTCCCCTGCTCAGGGGGACCAGAAGAGTCTTATAGGCATCATCACCAGGGTCGAATGCTTCTTGAGAACTCCTTTTTCAGTCTGTGCTGGAGCTTTGCAGTGTCAACTCTGAGGAAAGGTTGCAATCCAAGAGGCCTGAAGTAGTCCTGAGTCGGGTCAGGGGTTGCAGTGCCCGGCACTGCGGGCAGAAGGCCCGTCTTTCCTCACGGGGCCCGCCGGGCTGCCGCAGTTCCCAGCACCGGCTGAGCTGCTTCCCGCCGGCGACGCCGAATGGCAGCTTAGCGGTCCTCTTCCAGGGGCTCCCGCTGGCTAGAACCCCCACGCACGAGCAGGGCCCCCCCCCCTCCAGCCCCACATCTTAGAACAAACCTTTTAACACATCAAACAGTGGGCTTAAATCAGCAGTTGTCAGTTCAAATGAGCTCGAATCTAATTTATGTCTCCAAGTAGTTTCTGGAAATCATTTGACGTTTGTAAAGAGTCTTTTCGCAGCTGCAGTTTTTGTGGGTAACACAGTTAAAGAACAAATGACCCTTCCCAAAAATTAATTTGGCAGAGATGTTTGGATTTTTTTCTGGTGCTACTACAAGTCCAAAACTCTGCAATAAATCCACCAGACGCGTCAAGGCCTGATTTAACAGATCTACTTGGGCGTTACTGATTAGTATGTCGTCCATATAATGAACACAGTAAATGGAAGGATACTGATCCCTAAAGGATGACAGAACCATGTCTACATATTTTGTTGACATAAAGTCGGACTGTTTTTCATGCCTTGGGGAAGAACTGTCCATTCATATCCCTGAAATGGCCTCCTTAAATTACAGAGGGACACTAGATGCAAATCTTTCGCAGTCTTGGGGAGACAGAGGAATGGTAAAGAAGCAATCTTGTAAATCAGTAACAATAACATGATCATTTTTGGGGATGGCCACAGGCGATGGCAATTCTGGTTGTAAACTTCCCATATCTTGCATAGTAACAGTTATTGCTCTGAAGTCTTGAAACAGCCTCTCCATTTTCTGATTTCTTTCTTATCACAATATAGGAGTGTTCCAAGGGCTGGTTGTAGGGCGAATATGTCACTTTTTTAAATGTTTCCTGAATAAAGTAGTTACAGTCTGAATCTTTTCTTCTATCAGGGGCCATTGCTCAACCCAAACTGGCTCATCACTCTTCCAGACAATTGGGTCGGCTGTAACCTTTGCAATGGCCCCCTTCATAAATTTGAATTGTACCCCAAACCTTGTCCTGGCTCTCTTGAGTCACCTCAATGGGAAACCCGCGTCCCTCCAGTCTCTGTCCTAGACCTTGATCTGGATGAAAACCCATTGGTAACATCTGAGCAGTAACTTTATCATTGGGGCTAAATAAAAGCACCCCCATCTGGGAGAGAATATCTCCTCCATAATGTCATAGGAAGAGATGGCATGACATAAGGTTGAAAAGTCCCAGATATTTCTCCATCATTCCAATTTAAAATTTGAGAGCTTTTAGCACATTGTTTGCGGATCCTAAGCCAATCAGAGAATCGGACGTGGTCTTAGTAGGCCAGGCACTAGGCCAATCGTGTCCCGCTACACAAGTAACATCGGCACCTGTATCTAGCAATCCTTCCATTGCTTTTTCTCGAATTTTTATAATTTTGGTCGGTCTAGTGTCTTTGATTTGTTGGACCCAAAAAAGCCGCGTCACTGGATGCAAAACCTGAATCCCTTTTGACGTATTGGATGCAATTTTTTTATTTATAAATTTATTTTTATATTCCCCATACAATTGCAACCCCCTGATTTTGACCCCAATCACTCCTTTCCCCCTCCCCAAAGTGTGTCTCTGGTTCATAGTTGTTTGTTGATTTTGATTTTTTTCTTTCTTACAGTTATTCTTTTCCTGATCCCTTATTTAGGTTTTCTAGATTCCTGTTATGAGTGAGACCATCCGGTATTTTTCTTTTCTTTCTGGCTTATTTCGCTGAGCATGATCCCTTCCAGCTCCATCCATGTTGCTGCAATTTGCATGTGTTTATCTTTTTTGAATGCTGAGTAATATTCCATGGTGTATATGTACCACATCTTCTTGATCCAGTCATCTATTTTTGGCATTTGGGTTGTTTCCAAAATTTAGCTATTGTAAATTGTGCTGCTATAAACATAGGGGTGCAGGTGCTCTTTGGAATTGATGTTTCTGTGTCCTTTGGAAAATACCTGGGAGTGGAATTGCTGGATCATATGGAAGCTCTATCTTTAGTAGGTTGAGGAATTCCACACAGCTTTCTTGTGTACCCAATGCTGGGCAACGGCATTGCAAAGTTCTGGTTGTAGCCTGGTCCACTTGGAATTGTGTACTGATTGCTGGTGCTCTGTCTTTTCAAGACTCAGTGCTTGACAGGTGCTGGTGGCTGTTGTTTTGGCCCTGTTAGCTACATGACAGCTTTCCATAGTGGTTGGACCAGTTTGCACTCCCACCAGCAGTGCAGGAGAGTTCCTTTTTCTCCACATCCTCGCCAACATTTGTTGTTGCTAGTTTTTTTAATATGTGCCATTCTCACTGGTGTGAGATGGTATCTGTTGGATGCAGTTTTATTGTCAATCGATACCATGGGCAAACAAAAGCAATTGAGCAACTTTTTGTACCGGGGCGAATTTGTATGTTTTTCCTGGAGGCTCCAGTTATGACTTTTATTTCATCGGTAAAATTTGAGTTAATAACAGCAGATATTACTTTAATGACTTGCAATGAGGTAGAGCCCCGGCCAAATACCAGCCCCACTGTGTCAGGCAGGAGGGGCCCATACACTTCCGTCACTGCCGCAGTATATGATTGATCAGGAGGTAACGTCCTGTGGAGGTGGAAGGCCAGTCCAGGCCTGCTCTGGTTGAAGTCGTGCGGGCGAAATCAGAGACTACTTTCCGCTCTGGCCATTCAAGTCCCCAATTATTTGAGGAGCCTGGCTGGGCCCCTCACCCAGTTTCCCGACTGCAAGTTATTGTTTGAAAAACCAGTCAGGGCGGTGCAGCAAATAGATTGTCCATGAGGTGGCAGTAAAGTGCCGTTTTATGAAATTTGCATCGACAGTGCTTTACCCCATGAAATCCTTTATTGCATGGAGGACAAAGACCTTTTGGAGGCGTTACATTCAAAGGAGCCACACTATTATTGGCTGCAAATGGCTTATTAAACTGTTGAAACAAGGTTGATGGAGGCCCAGAGACTGGTTTATTGGGGCAATTTCTGCTGAAGTGCCCCTGTTGTCCGCAAGAAAAACAGGTACCAAAAGTTTTGGCACCACCATTGTTTGTTTGTTCGCCCTTTTGTCTATGAATGGAGGCGAACCACTGGCTGCTGGTCTGTCCCTCTAAGGCAGCCGCTATAGCCACTCCTTGAAGGTAAGATGGTGTGACTTCTGAACAGACTCAGACATATTCTTTAAGGACATATTCATTAAGGTCGCCTGTTCTTTGAATTGGTCTTCTTAATGTCTGACATGAGATCAAAGCATTTTCAAAAGCCAGCTGTTTTATTAGCATTTGAGCTGCCTCCTCATTATGAATAGTTTTGTAGACAGCATCCATCAGCCGTGACAAAAAATCTTGGTAAGTTTCCTCGGGTCCCTGTTTGCTATTACTAAGACCAGAGATTTTCATTTCACCGGCTGGTAACTGGGTCCATGCAAGAACTGCAGCCTCATGCACAATATGGAAGGCTGCTGATGGAATCCGGATTTGAGCACTATTTTCATGCCAATCATCTTGGCCCATAACCATTTCAAGCGAATTTCATCTTTTTTTCCTTTTTGCTTCCCTATTATGTTTATTTACTAGTCTCCGTGCCTCCTCCTCATAGTTTGCATTCCACAGCAAGAAAACGTCTCCATGGGCTTCCCCGGTGGTGCAGCGAGTTGAACACTGGATTGTGAAGCTGCCCGCAGGCTCTGCAGTGCCGGTTCGATCCCCGGCTACCGGGCGAGGGTCCCACATGGCATGCAGACCTCGCCCTGCTGCACCCGCTGCTCCCCTCAGCAGTGTACTTCATCAGTCTGTCTGTTCTGCTCCCCGCTCTGGCTCTGGGAATTCTCTCACCCTCCCCGAGCTTCTGACTATACCCAGTGCTTGTATAAATAAATTAAATAAATCTTTTAAAAAAAAAAAAAAACACCTGCAGGCAGACTAGATCTTGCTGTCATTTGCCAATCATGAGGAGTGAGAAATCAATCGATTGGCCACTGATTCTATAGGTATATAGTATAAGGGGAAGTAGTTCCATAATCAATGGTTGCCTTTTTTAATTCTTTTAAAAGCTCAAAGGGGAGGGGCTCCCAATGAGGTTCCTGGAAAGGTCCATGCAGGTGGCTGGAATGCAAAAGGCTACCAGGAAGCCCACCTGGGGGGCAGGAATGCGGATACCTGCCTGGAGGACTCAGACAATGAGCCTCCCTCCTCCCCTACGAGTCTCTTCTCAAAAGACCTCTACCTGCCCCAGGAAACTTTTCACACCCTACAAATTTTTCCCACAATAGGAACCCAACTTCCACCTGACCCCTCCGTACCCTATAAAACCCTGCTTCCCCCTAACAACGTGCGCAGCTTCACTGACCCCCACCTTGGGTGTGTGAGGTCCACCCGGGGCGCAATAAACTTACTCCCTTTGAGAAATTTAGCCTGGCTCTCCTTTTCTTTACCGTGCCGAACATTTCATTCCTCAAGTTGGCTATCAACATTAAGTACAGGAAAGCACCAAAGGTAAAAATTGTTATAGGACAGGGAGAGGGACAGCCCAAACCCCACAAACTGCCTATTCTAAATGGGTTCTGCCATCCGCCACATCAACACAAAACATATGAGACTTTAATGGGAAGGATCTTAATACAATTAGGAAACAATACAGGAAAGGCAAAGAATCTAGTTTTTAAATCAAGCACCCAAAGTTACCCATCCCTTCATGGGTAAAAGTCCATCCATGTGGGATCAGCCCAGAACAAGGCCCCAAAGCCTGCCACAAGTCTAAAGCATCTTCCAGTAGGGACCCACAGAAAAGGGTCAGAAACAACCAGACAAGTCTGGAAGGAAAAGAGCAAAATCAACATCAAGAAAAGCTGCCATTGTCACCTCCCCACGGGTCTCACACTGTTCTCACCCACCCAGCCCACGACCAAAAGACAAGCGCAGTTTTTTCACGTGTCTCTAAGCTCCATGCGCCTCCTCCAGGTCTCCTTCTGGCTCCATCTTGCTTCCTTCCTCAGTCTCTTCTTCAGCTTCTCCTCTCTCCTGCTCAGCTCCACACTCCATTGGGTGGGGAAGGGAACCTCCCCCTTTCCTGGGACCACCCTGTTAAAGTTTGTGGTCTCAATGTGGAGGAATTGATTGAACATTACAGGAATAAGGCTTGAGATCTGTCTTTCCTTTGGCTAAGTCACTGACATATCTGTTAATGATCTCAGCCAAGTCCAGGCTGGGGGGCAGTTCAGAATTTAGACTGGTTTCATAATTAGGAGCCGACGCCCTCGCTAGGAGGTCTGC
The DNA here is from genome assembly GCF_014898055.3 of Talpa occidentalis. Lineage (NCBI taxonomy): Eukaryota > Metazoa > Chordata > Mammalia > Eulipotyphla > Talpidae > Talpa > Talpa occidentalis. The sequence goes on from NW_023601989.1 coordinate 10,155, forward strand.
ATTGGCGCGGGAACTATTTTCTGACCTTTGAAAAACTATTTCATCATCTGAAGAATCCTGATCACTTCCTTCAACACTATAGACTATTTTTCTTTCACTTTTGGTTTTGCGTCTTTTGTTTCGCCTTCAGCCAGGCTTAGCCAGTCTAATTGCTCAGGCAATTGTTTTGTTAATACAGGGCTGTCAAAAAAAAAAAATACAGGGCTGTCAGCTTTGGGTTCTTTGATGCCCTGTATGGTTAAAGAGGCACCAGGCATGGACAGTCGTGATCCCCTGAGTTTTTTATTTGTTTTTTTTCCAATTCAGATCCTTGATCTAGCATGTCTTATAGAGTGAAAATGCATCTATGAGTACCTTCTCGGGTCCATGGAGAGTATAATAGGTTGTCATTTCCTCTCCTACTCTGGCCCAGGTTTTTGCATCCAGAGTTCCATCCCTTGGAAACCAAGGACAACACATCTCAACAAAAGTTAGAAGCTAGCCAATAGTGCATGAGAGGTCTTAACGCCTCTCTTAGCAAGTGTATGCTTAATGATATCAATAAAGAGTCCTCTTTCCTTAGACTCAGGATGGCCCATAACTTCTCAATAGATAAGACACCCACTCGACTTCTCTGTTCTGAATTACTGCTCCGGTACACACCTTACCCACGAGCAGAGCCTAACCGTCCCGGAAAAGGAAAGAAACTTACCTCTCAGGTCCCTGTTCGGCAGCCACCTGCTGGAGGCCAGATCCAGCAGAATGTCGTGTCAGGGATCTCAGAAAGGAGAGGATGGCTTCGGTGAAATCTAGGGGGGCTGAGGGGAAGTGGAGATGAAGCAGACACAGACACCTTTTCTCATGCAAGTTCTCCTACTGAGGGTCTCACCGGTCTTTTATTTATACCTTAAGGGGAGCGGTGAGATTACATCAACATAAGCATTGAAGTAGAACAAAGACAATCAGTACATGTTTTCTCATGAATATCTAGAGTCTCCCTTGGTCTCATATCAAAAGGGCATTTCTTTGATTACCTGAAAAAAACATCAGGGACAACTGGTTTCCTAGGTACAGCTCATTCTCTAACATGATCAATTATTTAAGACAGCACAACATTCAGTAACAATTAAGCACTCTATTGACCTTTCCTAGTGTCAGAGTGGGCATGAAAGTCCTATTCTATATTTTTTTACTAAAATCAGCCTATGTCCTTAGCACTGAATTGGGCTAATTTATCAATTACTTCAAAGTGGCCTAAAGCAATTCATCAAATCTATGTTAGTTCTACTGAAGTCTAACTCTAAACTAGAAATACCTAACCTCCGCACGGCCTGTGAAATTGACCTTTCGCATACACCAGGGAATGTACTGCTGCCGCAAACAGGTATCCCCTGTGTTAGGTTACGGTTTCCAACCACAGCTGGTCCAGGGCAGCTTGTTCTCCACAGTTCTTAGGGCCAAAACATTTCTTTCCTGTCTATACCTTTTACCATTTTTACTGTCTTTGACAATGATTCATGCTGTAGGGGCAGGAAGATCACAGAGCAGGTTTTCTGATCCAGCAGACCAGGTAAAGGAGGAGTCAGAGTCCTCAGTGGCTTTTTCAGGTCTTTTATTTAGATTTACCAGGCATATGGCAGGCATGGGTGCTGGGGGGCCGGGAGGCTGGCAGTCCTCCCAGCCCCCAGCAAGTCCTCACTCTATCTGGGCTCTCTCTGGCATTCTCTCTGCTTCTCTTCTTCTTCTCTCAGCTTCTGTTCGTTCTCGGCTTCTGCTGGCGTCCCTGTGACACTGCCCTTATAAACACAGTCTTAGCCCAGGTGAATCCCATCTACCTATGCCCACACCCTATTCCTGGTGCCCGCCATCAAGTATTCATTCAGGACCGCAAGGATCCATCATCTGTCCTGATGGCAGGAGGGCAGAAAAGCCTGACATTTTTCCTTACCCTACAGTCCACCCCCTCAGGGTTTTCTGCCATATAGTCTTTATCAGTCTCAATATACAAGTCATAAACACATGTCTCTTGGCAATATGAACACTGCAGCCATGGCCCACGAAAGTAAATGAAATACATCACATATCACAAACAACAGAACACAAGTAAGTCCAGACAGGGCACCAACCTAGTGGCAAAAGATAATTATTGGTACCAGCAGATGATTCACCACTTCTGCTGCCAAAGGCACTGCTCATACGAGGGAGGGGCAATCACTCAGACATTTGTCACATGCCAGGAGCCGTCAGGCTTCCTGACCTTCTCTGGCTGTAGTCTTGGCTACAAGCCACACATGGCATCCACCCCCAGGATGCACTCACTCCTGGATTGGGGTTTCTCTACTGTTTGGGGTAATCACCCAACCTTCAGGGTTTCTGTCTGCTGTCACTCCAACACTCGACTTTCATAGCCACCAATGCGACACACAGACCCCTGCACTCAGGCCAACCCACTGCACAAGCACATGGGTCGGGGATCCAAACTCTATATGCAGCTTCTCTCGGGTCCCTCTTTGGCTTGGGCTCCACCCCAAGCCACGTTCCCCACCATTCCCCCAAGAACGGGTTCCTCAGCTCCTCACCCTCACTCGAGAATGAGCAGGGCATCACCCATTGGTGATTTTATGAGACTCACTGGCCTTCCTCAGCTTACTTAGTGCTTAACAGCCGCTCAGGGCTTCCCAAACTTAACATCAGTACCAGCTTTTGCCTTCCTCAAGTTGGCTTTTCTCCTCTCTCCTCTGCTAGCCTGCTGGGGCATACCATAGAAGCTTTGGCCACAAAGGCCTACTGGCCACCCCCAGATTCCCTCTCTTGGGGTTTACAAACGATAGCATCCTCCCCCAGGGTCCCAAAAACTTAACCTGCCAAGGTTCCTCTGCCTTCTGGTGGAATTATCAGTCAAGTTCACCAGTCCAAGTCCATTAGACCTCTCCCTGCATCAGCACTGGTGAGCTCCAATCGTGATCCTCTCTTTCCCCGATGACTCTTGCTGCCTCGGGGGTCATTGGCTGGTTCTCCCCGGCATCTCCTCCATGCGAGGTCTCATCCCGCAGCTTCCGGACCTTGTCCATCCCGTGCCACCATGGCGCCACCAGCGTCGTCACAGGCACACATAGTCTGTTACTCCTCAGTCCCTCCAGGTCTTCGGAGGGCTCCATACCCGTCTGCATGGATCATCTTGCCAACTTATGCCAATTGGAGGAACAGGAAGACCACAGAGCAGGTTTTCTGATCTAGCAGAGTGGGTAAAGGAGGAGTCAGAGTCCTCAGTGGATTTTGCAGGTCTTTTATTTAGATTTACCAGGCACATGGCAGGCAGGGGCACTGGGGGGCCGGGAGGCTGGCAGTCCTCCCAGCCCCCAGCAAGTCCTCACTCTATCTGAGCTCTCTCTGGCGCTCTCTCTGTCTTCTGCTTCTCTTCTTTCTCTCTTCAGCTTCTCTCATTCTCCTTCTTTGGCATCCCCGTGGCGCTGCCCTTATAAATGCAGCTTCTAGCCCAGGTGAATCCCATCTACACAGGCCCACACCCTATCCAGGTGCCCGCCATCAGGCATGCATTCAGGACTGCAAGGATCCATCATCTATCCTGATGGCAGGAGGGCAGAAAAGCCTGACATTTTTCCTTACCCTACAGATGCCCCAGATCGCCTCCTCCACACGCTTATAACCAAATACACCTAAGCCAAGGCAGCAGGCTGCGTGCCCACTGAGAGGCCCAAGGTCAACAAGACGTGGTCTGTCCACACAACAGAACACTATTCAGCCACGTGTCAATTACCATTGACAACCAAATGCATGGAATTGGAGGGACTCCTATTGTAACAGGGTGGTCCCCAAGAAAAGGGGAGGTTCCAGGTTCTCTGCCCCAGACCAGGAGGGAGGAGTTGTGCAGGGAGAAGGGGAAGCTGCAGAGGAGACTGGAGAGGAGGAACGCAGGATGGAAACAGGAGGAGGCCTGGAGGAGGCACGTGGAGCAGAGAGACAGGTGAAGAGGCTGCCCTGCTTCCTGGCCTTGGACAGGTTGAAAGAGATGGGGGGGAGAGAACTGGGTAAGTTACAGTGGCAGCTTTTAAAAAAAAAGATTTTATTTATTTATACAAGAACCGAGGTACAGGTCAGAAGCGCGGGAAGGTGAGAGGATTCACCAGAGACAGAGTGGGGAACAGAAGAGGCTGACGGACTGAGATACACTGCTGAGGGGAGCAGCAGGTGAGACAGGAGAGGTCTGCTCGCCATGTGGGACCCTCGCTGGCTGGCCAGGATCGAACTGGTACTGCAGAGGCTGTGGACAGCTTCACAGTGCGGCACTCAACTGCCTACACCACTGTAGGGTAAGGAAAATGTCAGGCTTTTCTGCCCTCCCGCCATCAGGATAGATGATGGATCCTTGCAGTCCTGAATGCATGCCTAATGGCGGGCACCTGGAATAGGGTGTGGGCATAGGTAGATGGGATTCACCTGGACTAAGGCTGGGCTTTTTAAGGGCGGCATCATGAGGATGCCAGGAGAATCCAGGAAAGAAGCAGAGAAGTCAAAAGAGAAGCTGAGAAAGAAGCAAGAGAAGCAGAAGCTGAGAGAAGGCCAGAGAGCCCAGAGTGAAGATTTGCTGGGGGGCTGGGAGGCCTACCAGCCCCCGTGCCCTCAGCACCCCTGCCTGCCATATACCTGGTAATCCCAATAAAAACCTACAAACCACTGAGGACTCTGATTCCTCCTTTACCCGGTCTGCTGGATCATAGAAAACCTGCAGTGTGGTCTTCCTTCCTGGCCCTTACAAACCACCAAGGAGGCCCCAACAATGGCAGCTTTTATCTTGATTTGGATGTTGCTCTTTTTCCTCCCAGACTTGTCTGGCTTTTGCTGACCCTTTCCTATGGGTCCCACCAGGGCGTGCCTTGGACTGAGGCAGGTTCTCAAGACCCCAATACACAGTGGGCAAAGGAGCCCCGTAGCCACATCTCAGAGGAGACCCCATCGCTTGTAGACATGTGCAGACACTGGACATCATTATTATTGGAAGAATAAAAATGAAATGCAGGGTGAGCCTAAGCGTTGTGAGATGGTCCAAGAAAGAACATTCCATGACTCCCGAAATGCAGCAGCAGGTGGACCCAAATTGACAAGAAGCTGAGCTGAAGAAAGCTACCAGGTGGGGCCACTGAGCAGACCCATGCACCTCCCAGTGTGAAGACACGGGTGGGAAACAAGGATGCCAAGCCAGAAGGACAGGAGGGGGCCCAACTCCCCCGCCAGGGAGAAACCCACATGCAGACCTGTCCAGTCTCCCTGCTGCTCCCCTCCTCAGTGTATTCAGGCAATTCGCCTGTTC
>NW_023601990.1:0-15459 GCF_014898055.3 Talpa occidentalis
AACTACTCAGCAATCAAAAAGAATAAACTCATGCTATTTGCAACGTTGATGGAGCTCAAAGGAATTATGCCAAGCAAAATAAGTTTGGAGAAAGACAAATACTAGATGGTATCATTTATATATGGAATATAGAAAAAAAACAAACAAACAGACAAAGGGGTAGGTATTTCCAAACTCAAAATCTTGCCCTTCAAGCACCTATTGAACTGAGACATTCTGAGGGAGAGGGGCGAAGGGAAGGACCAGCACAAAGTGAGGAGAGAAACAGTGGACCATGGTGGTGGACTATGGGTGCTTTGCGGTGGGAGTGCTATGGAACATCAGTAGAAGGGGGGACCCATACTTCCAAAATACAAACAACATGGAAACCAATGTTACCTCAATAAACCATATGTGTGTGTGCATGTATATTATTGTTATCTGACTTATCATAGTTATCTACATTGCTGGTTTCTTCAAAATTAACATGGATAATCTCTAGGGTATTATCCATCTTGCTTTTAGAGTCAATTTGTCAATGTTGGTGAAAAATGTTGTGCAAATATGGATGAAATCTATTAAATTCAATAGGCTCATATAGGAAGAAATGACATTCTTTCAGTATTAATTCATCTTGTTTTAAAATCTGTAATTCTCCATAACATATAATTACAAAATATAAATTATATTTTATGTCCTTCAAAAAATTGAAAAGAAGCAACATATGATCCAGCAGTTCTACTTTTGAAATTATATCCAAAGGGTATATAGATATTTCAGAGAGAATATCTACATACCTATATTTATTGCGGAATTACTCACAATAGTTAAGGCATGGAAACAACTTTATTTTCCATTAAAAGATACACAACACACACACACACAACTATATTAACCTTAGAAAAAGAAGGAAACCCTGACACCTCTCACAAAATGGTGAAATTGGGAGGCATTACACTAAGTGAAATAAACCAGAGAAAGACAAATACTGCATGGTATCACTAAGATGTGGAATTTAAAAAAAAGAGTACAGAAACAGAAAGTAAAATGATCTGGGGAGGGAAAAATAGGGAGAGGTTGGAAAAGGGTAAAAACGTTCACTCGTAAGATGAAGAGGGTCTGAAGATCTAGTCATTCCAAGGTGACTACGGTTGATAATATCCTATTTAACTGAAATTTGCTAAGAGAATATCACTTAAGTGTTCACAACCACGCCCCAAAATGGTGATTATATGAGGTGATGTAGGTGTAATTAACTTGATGGTAGGAATCCTTCCACAATGTGTATGGTTACCAAACCATCATGTTGTTCACTCTACGCATAATTTATTCATTCAGTAAAGCTGAAAAACATTAATAAAATCCTTAAAAGTGTCAAATGCACATATGTTGGTAAAAATCAGCCAGATATTTTTAAGAATTGGGTGGTATTCAAGCCATTCTCACAGGTGTGAGATGGTATCTCACTGTGCTCTTGATTTGCATTTCTCTAATAATAAGTGATTGTGAACATTTTTTCATGTGCCTGCTTGCCGTTTTAATGCCATCATTGGAGAGGTGTCTGTTTACCTATTTTGTCCATTTTTTGACTGTTATTTACTTTGTTCTTTGTAGAATTTTACGAGTTCTTTATATATCTTTGATATCTGTCCTTTGTTGGATGTATGGTATGAAAATATTTTCTCCCATTCAGTAGGGTATCTTTTCATTTTAACTATAGTATCTTTTTCTGTGCAGAAAATTTTTTTGAACTTTACAATTTTTTTTTATTTTATATATTTTTACATCATTTTTCATTTTTACACAATGCATGCATTTTCATCTTGGTTATAGTCCCCATACAATTCCCACCCCCCTTGTTTTGATCCTACTCCCTCCTCCCCCACCTTTCCCCTCCCCCCCAGTGTGTCTCTGGTTTATAGTTGTTTGTTGATTTTGATTTTTACTTTATTATAATTAGTCTTTTTCCTGGTCCCTTATTTAGGTTTTCTAAATTCTTGCTATGAGTGAGACCATCCAGTATTTTTCTTTAGTTTGATGTAGTCCCGGCTGTTTATATTCTCTTTTGTTTTCCTTGCCATTGGGGTTGAATCTCTAGAGACATCAATGAAACTTATGTCATGAAATGTTTTGCCTGTGATTTCTTCTATTAAAACCTGTGATTTCAGGTTTACATCCAAATCTTTGGTACATTTTGAAATGACTTGGATGGCATAAACATTTTCATAACCTTTTCTTTTTTGCTCCCTATTTAAAAGGAGAGACATTTAATGTCAATGTCTTAATTATATTTACCTTTTTATGGGAAAGAGTAATTAAAATATCAGTTAAAATATAGACTTATTGACTAAAATAATGAGGAAATGTGCTATTATTTTAAATAACATATAAAAGTTATATTTAGGTAAGGTTAATAGACAAACATATCTATAAGATTACAGTTGTAGAAATTTACTAGGTAAGTATCACCTGAATGGGAAATTGATCTGTCATTTACTGAAATCCCTTTCTGTGTTAGATGCTTTGCCTTCATTATCTCCAATTCTGTAAACTAGGCACTATTATATCCATCTTATAAATGAGACTGAGAGAGCATCTTTCCAAGGTCACAGTTAATGATCCTTTTTCCTTGGCAGAAAAATATATACCCACTGACCAAAGTCTCAAAGAGTAGCACAAGAATTCTGTCCTATGGGGCCTTTACCTAGATGGATAATGTGTCAAAATAAATGGAAAAATCTATCTCCAAATTTATGTATAACCACAAAGAATTACTGAAACTGGCATTGCTTTTATGGAGATAAGTATATTTTACTCACATCTTCTTCCAGTGTTTCAGATAATATAGTTAGCTCCTCTGTACTTAACATTCTATGTTACATAGAAAATCAGCTTTGCCAGCCTTCAGCAAAAATTTACCAGGATGCTGGAGGTTTTCTGATGAGATTAGGAAGCTGAGAAGGGCACATCAGCATGATCTGGAAACTTGCCTTTCAGACTGTATTGTGGATTTTTTTTTTCCCTTGGTATTTTGAGGATTTCTGAAAACTTTAGGTCATCTCCTGTCTCATCTCATCAGACAGAGTCTAAATCTCTCTCCAATTCCACCATTCAAGTCTATTTAGCTTAGTTTAATAAAATTGTAAAGTTGGGGGAAGGAAAAAATACCAAACAATTGCTGGCAAAGCTAGTGAACAAATTAGGGATGAATCATTTCAAGAATCAAGAATTCAGGAATTAGGCCTCGCCTTGTGGCACACGCAGTTGGGCTCAGAGCTGTGAAGCTGTCCGTAGCCTCTGCACAGTGGGTTGGATCCCGGCAGGCCCTCGAAGGTCCCACATGGTGCAGCAGACCTCTCCTGTCTTGCCTGCTACTACCATCAGCAGTGTATTCCGTCAGTCTGCCTGTTACATTCCCTGCTCTGTCTCTGGTTAATCCTCTCACACATACACACACCCACCCCCGCCCACTCATCTGGCCTGTACCCCGGTTCTTGTATAAATAAATAAATCAATCTTAAAAAAAAATTTCAGGAATCTCCAAAGTCATGCTCTGTGGAACTCCATCATCAGGGCAGCCTTCTCGCACTGCTAAACAAAAATTTAAACCGGGCCTCCCAGGTGGCGCAGCGGCTTGAGCGCAGTTGAGCCCAGATGAGCGCAGTTGAACTCAGCGTTGTGAAGCTGTCCACAGCCTCTGCAGCACTGGTTGGATTCCCAGCCAGCTCGGGAGAAACCCACATGGTGCGGCAGACCTCTCCTGCCTCTCCTGCTGCTCCCCTTGGGTCATCTGCCTGTTCTGCTTCCCGCTGTGTCTCGGGGAATTCTTTCACTCTCCTACACCTCTGACCTGTACCCCAGTTCTTGTATAAATCAATAATTCTTAAAAAAACCACAAAGACATCACAAAAAAAGAAAAAGAAAAAGAAAAACAAAAATTTAAACCTAGAAAATCTGAAATTACAGCCCATTCTAACAGTACTGACTTATTCTAACTTCTTCTTCTGGGTAAGGTTTATTATGTGTATTTATATATGACTATGGGATCACATTTCTCAAAAAATTCTCTTATTATCACAAAATATCCTTAATTATTTTACTTCTATATTATTTCTTAATAATTAAAAAATCACTTTATCATGCTTTTAGATAATCAAGTCAGAGTTTTGTTTACTAGACATTCTCAGACCCAACTTTTGATATGCAACTCAAAATGGATAAGACAACTGTACATAAGACCTGAAACCATAAAATATATAGAAGAAAATATTGGTAAAACACTATAAGACACACAGCTCAGAAGTATCTTTAAAGACTCATCACCCAAAGCAAAGAAAAAGTCAAGGAAAAGATAAACACCTGAGATTACATCAAACTGAAAAGCTTCTGCACTGCAAAAGAGACATTAACCAAAACAAAGAGACACCCCACTGATTGGGAAAAAAAAAATTGCATTCCATACAACTGATAAGGGACTCATCACAAAGATATACAAAGATATATCACACAACTTAATAAAAACAAAGTAAACAATCCAGTCAAGAAATGGGCAGGAGAACTTAAAAGACATTTCTCCAAAGAGGAAATGCAAATGTTCAACATCCCTTATAATCTGGGATATGCAAATCAAACCCACACTGAGATACCACCTTACACCAGTAAGAAGGGCACATATCAAAAAAATTAGCAACAACAAATGTTGGTGAGGATGTGGTGAAAAAGGAACTCTTCTGCATTGCTGGTGTGAGTGAATACTGGTCCAACCACTATAGAAATCTCTCTGGTTCCTCAGTCTACTAATAATGGAGCTATCACATTACACAGTAATTCAACTTCTACGGATCTACCCAAAGGACACAAAAACATTGATTCAAAAGAACACCTGTACCCCTATGTTTATTGCAGCACTATTTACAATATGTAAAACCAGGAAACAGCCCAAATGCCCAAAAACAGATAACTGGATCAAGAAGATGTGGTATATATACACAATGGAATATTATTCGGCAATCAAAAAATGATAAACTCATGCCATTTGCAGCAATATGGATGGAGCTAGAAGGAATTATGCTCAGCGAAATAAGTCAGAAGGAAAAAGAAAAATATTGGATGGTTTCAATTATAGGAGGAATATAGGGGAACCAAATAAGACATCAGTGTAAAAAAGTAATAACAAAGCAAAAACAGACAATTATAAATTGGAGACATATTGCAGCAGAGGAGGAAGGAGAGGGCTCAAAAGGAGGGAGGAAGGAGCAGAGGGGACTGTGGTGATGATGCATGGCTTCACTGGTGAAGGACATTCGATGGGGGCTGTACACAAGGGGGTGGGGATGCAAATATTGTTTAAAAATGAACAATAATGTAAATAAAATAAAATAAAAAGACAAAAAAAGTTTGATTATGATTATCTACTTTGTTCCACTTCCAGTTTCTGTATCTACTTATGTCCTCCTCTTACCTTGTGTTATAATTTTCCAATTTCTTAATTTGAAGTTCTAGTTCTGTTTTGGCATTTAAAAATACTTTTCTTTGTGTCAAGGTAAGTGATGGATTTTTATAAGTTCCTTAAGAACATAAAGAAGGAAAATGTATTGTCTATTAAAGAGAACCATGTACTGTATATTCATTAATATGACTTGCTGATTAAATCCTCAATTGCTTGCTTTTCCTCCAATTTCTGTAAATTTCTATAAATATTTTTATTCTTCTCAAGTTCTTTTTGCTTTCTGTATTTGGTTACTCCATTCTTTAATGCTTAATGTTTTGATATCTCTTCTCTTGTTGATTAAGCCTTTTGTTATTATGTATCTCACTAATTCTTCAGGTCAGTCTTCCCTTATTAAATATTAACATTGCACATTCTACTTTCCTTTTATTTTTCTTTCAGCTTTATATTTGCCCATTTAATGTGTTGAATTGTTACTTTGTGACTTTATTTATTTTTCTGTAATTCTTATAAATATTATTTTACTGCTACCAGAAGTTCAGAAATAACAGAAGTAAAACCAGTGAATCACCTAAGCAATAATTAGTCAAAGTTTGTCGTGCACACACCAAAAAGTCTTCAAACTGGTTGCACTCATAACAAAACAAGGCGTGAGGTTCAGGGGTGTGTTGTTTATTTATTTTTTAAAAATTTATTTTATTTGTTCATTAAGAACTGAGGTAAAAGCCAGAAGTGTAGGTGGTGAGAGGATTCACCACAGACAGAGTTGGGAACAGAACAGGCAGACTGACTGAAATATACTGCTGAGGGGAGCAGTGAGTGAGACAGGAGAGGTCTGCTGTGCCATGTGGGTAGCTCCCTAGATGGCCAGGAGTCAAACTCACTGCAGAGGCTGCTGCAGCCAGCTTCACAGTGTGGTGCTTAACTCCTTGCACCACCAGGGAGGTCCTGGTGTATTGTTTAGAAGCAGCTTATATAGTGGGGAGCAGGGACTGTTTATTCTCACAATGATTGGTGATAATCTCTTATAGGACAGGGAGAGGGTCAGCCCAAACCCTGCAAACCTGCCTATTCTACATGGGTTCTGCCATCCGCCGCATCAACACAAAACATATAAGACTTTAATGGGAAGGAACTTAATAAAACTAGAAACAATACAGGTAAGGCAAAGAGTCTAGTTCTAAATGAAGCACCCAAAGTTACCCATCCCCTCGTGGGTAAAAGTCCATCCATATGGGATCGGCCCAGAACAAGGCCCCAAAGTCTACCACAAGTCTAAAACATCTTCCAGTGGGGACCCACAGAAAAGGGTCACAAACAACTGGACAAGCCCGGAAGGAAAAGAGCAAAATCAACATCAAGATAAAAGCTGCCATTGTCACCTCCCCACAGGTCTCACCCACATCTGTGTCACCCAGTCCACGACCAAAAGACAAGCGCAGTTTCTTTACGTGTTTCTAGGCTCCATGCGTCTCCTCCAGGTCTCCTGGCTCCATCCTGCTTCCTTCCTTCCTCAGTCTCTTCTGCAGCTTCTTCTCTCCCTGCTCAGCTCCACCCTTCCTTGGGTGGGCAGGGAGCTGGAACCTCCCCCTTTCCTGGGGACCACCCTGTTACAATAACATCAGAATTTGTTTGATGGAGATGATGGAGAATCAGTCATTGTTTGGAGAACAATGATGGAGATGATGGGGAATCGGTCACTGTTTACCTCATTCAGTCTTGGGAAATGGTTCAAGTTTTGCTGTGACCTCCAGAGACATATGTGAGAAATGGCCCTGTTCTAGTTAATCTTATAAAATAAGTTACAATTGTTACAGAGCAATCCCAATATAAAATGGGTTGCCTGACTGTGGGTCCTCACCCACGCACTTAAATGTGACTTATTAATGCTAAACTGCAGACACACACAAAAGGTTGATAAAAGGCTTATTTACAAGGGAAGGAGAAATGGGGAAATGAATAACTCAGGGACAAAAAGAGGGAGATAAGTTTGTAAATGCGTCCTACCTGTTCCCCTGACCTGGAATCTCAATGACCCGCCTAGCTGGCGGAAAAACCTAGTCCCTGCCACATGGCCAGTTAAATACTCAAACCAGGAGCCTAGTTCCTTAACTCCACCCTCAGGTCTTCATAACCTTCCCTTTGGTGTTCATGGGATTTGTAGTTCCCAGTGTCTTGGGGGTGGAGTCCACAAAGACTGTATGGAGTTTTCTCAAGACATCCTTTCCTCCTAAAAAATTAAGCTTTATTTATATGATTAAACTGGGTAGGTCTACTCAAAATTATTTTTGAAACTGGTCTTTTTAACATTTATTTTTTATCTTAACACTGCATTGTTCTTTTTGTTTCTAACCTGATGAAATTGTTTTCCTTTCATTGAGGGAACATAGCACCTGGTGACACTTCCAAGTAGCAGATATAGCAAGTGGGAAAGAGCCTCTTCTTTCTGATCCTTTCCATGCATTCAAAGTATCTGAGGTCGCCAGACCCCAGCTTCCTCCTCAGCTGCCCATCCACAGCCCCTCCTGTGCCTCCAGACGGAGGTCACAGCTCTTTCTTCTGGAGAGCTCCATGAGCTGGGCCAGCACATGGTCTGCAAGGTTGTGTGATTCAGGGAGATTCAGGCAGAGGACAGATCCCTGGGAATCATCCGGGTATTTGTGATAATTATGGGACTAGGTAAAATGACATAGGTATACTAGGATATACAGCTTAGGATGGAATTTTATTGGACACAAATATTTAAGAACAGGTCAAAGAAGGGGAATCTGAGAATGATGCCAATGAGGTAGCCACAGCTCTCAGTACACCAGTGGGTTGTGGAATCAGGGAGGTTTAAAGGAAGAGAGAATGCCTAGATGGTCATGGTCTCTGCTATCAGCTGTAGCCTGAGGGTCATAAAGCAACTTAAATTACTCACTGGATTAATCTTCAGGCGGCCATTATTCGCAGCAGTTCCTGTGAAAAAGGAATGGAAGACAGATGGAAGTGACCTACAATGTAAGTAGGAGTGAAGGATTGGAGATGAAACTGTCTCAGCCCCGACTATTGTATTCTATCTTCTGGGCATGAAGAGAGAACTCTTCAGGAGGTTTCCATGCCTGCCCATCACCTCCTGCACCAAGTCCACACCCCAGGATGCTGCGGGACATGACCTACCTGATCATCCTTCACACATTTCCTCATGACGATTGTCCTTGAAACAACCTTCGCCTCATCTCTTCCATCACAGGCCCCAGAACTACCGGGGGGAGTCAGGAGAGACAAAGCCCATTCTATGGGAAATCCAGTCAGTAGTGGGAAGAAGAAAGGTTTATTCTGGGTCTCCCCAGTGGTGCAGCGGATTGAGCACAGCGCTGTGAAGCTGTCTACAGCCTCTGCAGCGCGGGTTCGATTCCTGGCTGGCCAGGGAGATTCCCACATGGTGCGGCAGACTTCTCCTATCGCACCGCTGCTCCCCTCAGTAGTGCTTTTTGGTTTGTCTGCCTGTTCTGCTCCCCTCCCTGTCTCTGGTGAATCCTCTTACCCTCCCACACCTCTGGCCTGTACCCCAGGTATTGTATAAATACATTTTAAAAAAAGAGTTCATTCTACTTTCTTTTTTATGTTCTGATATACTGCCTGTAGGAGTGGGGGAAGGGGCGCTATAACAGAAGTCTTGTAATTTATCATTTACAAATCTACAATTTTGACCTTTTTATTCTTTGCCTAATGCATATTTAGTTGTTTTTTCTTTGAAACTATCTCTTCACCAGAGATGAGATCTCTGATCTCCAAGAAAATCACCTTAAGTAATTTCTAGCAGTGGTTTTTCTTGGATTGCTAATGCACAGATAAATGTGCTCATTTATCCCTGTCCCTGGGGTTCTCATCCTGATGGGATCTGCCTTTCCATCCCACTTCACTATTAAGTCTTGATTTCCATTTGTCTCAAGATCAAAACTCCATGCACTGAAGTTCCATACTGAACACTCAAGAGACTCGTGTCTACTTACTTTTAAAATTACTTTAAGAAATAAAATAGGACTCTAAGAATCCTTATATGAAAAAAAATTAGTATTCATAAAAATGGAGATTAATGTAATGTACTTTTTATCCACAGGAAAAGAATGCTGTTTTGTAATATTTGCTTCTATTGTTTCAATTAAAGAAATAAGATATTAGTTGAAATCCTCTTTAGATCTCTTCATTTTGGAAATGTGAATATAGTTCTCCTAGTGTTACCTAACGCCGGCCTCAGTTTCCCTCAGCCAATAAAAGGAAACTGAGTTTGAGGAAAAGGAAAGCGGTTTTATTTGTCAACAAATGAGGAGGGAGGCAGACTCAAGTCCGAAAAACCACCGTCCTGCTCTTTGGCAGTGGGCAGGGGTATTTATACAGGGGGAGATGGGTAGGCATCCGAGAAGGGGAGGGGGAAGAGGTCCGCACAGAGACAAGTGGGCGCCAGCTCAACAGGGAGATGGATGGGTGTCAGCTCATTCATCTTAAGGGAAGGGGAAGGTGTCAAGGCACAGAGACGGTGATGGCCAACTTGTTTTCCTTAGGGCGAGGGGGAAGGGTCTACAGGGAAACCGGTGGGCGCCAGCTTTTTTTTTCTTCCCAAGGGGAGGGGAAGCTGCAACAAATGGGAAAGACAAGTCATCAATCCTGTTAATGCTAGATAAGGGGAATTGCAAAAAATGGGGGAAAGACAAACTTGTTAACTGTATCACTAGTTCTTGTTGTTAATACATTTCTATATATGTACAGATTCACTTAGAGTATTGGTTCGTAGTTCTGTTTTAGGTTTTAAATGGAATCGTATTCAATACACCATTTCACAACATATGTTATTCCCCAATACAACATATTCTATCTTTTTGAGATAAGCATAGGTCTAGAATATTCATTTAAGAATCATGTAATATTTCACACTAAGAATGGACTAAATTCAATTTGTCCATTACCAGTTCTCTTTGAAAGTCTTGGCTGCTAAGACTTCAGAAAGTTGCGGGGAACTTCTTTCCCATCTTTGTGTCAAATGGTCTGTTACTATCTACGCAGCAGCTCTGTCTAATTCATGGCAACCATTATAACCATGGAATATACTTATTTGGTTATTCATTTATTCAAATTACAAGTTTTAGATCCTAGGTCTATCTCAGCTGAACTCTACCTATGGATTTTTTAGTATGCTTCCTGCTCCTCAACTATCAGCCATATTTCTTGCTTTCTGTTCTTTATGGTGCTACTTGCTTTTGACCACCATTTAAGTCCTCTAAGCTCTATAGAAGGAGGTGTGATTTCTTTTATGCCTCTGTTTGTAGAAAGAAATTCTTACTGCTACTTCCACATAAAATACCATGAAATATCTCTACACAGGTTTAGATATAAATCCAGAGGTTTTGATATTTAATCTTTCTACCTTTCACATTGTAAATTGCAAATTCAATAAACATCACAGTTAGTGTGTGAATAGCGTTTCCAGAAACAAGAAGAGTTTATTGCAAAAATGGGACTGGGCAAGTTTGAAGTGCTGAAGTGAAAACTGGTGCTCAGGGTGAGGCACGAGGAGGCATGGGAGTTAAGCAACGAAAGGCTCTCATGGGAAAGGAGAGAAGTGCTCTTGGGAAGGGAAGATGGAAGCAAATCTCGGGCAACTGTCTCACTGGGGAGGCTAAACCAGAACCCTGGAGTCTTGATGAGAATTAAAGAGCACAGAGGAAAATAACAAGTCAGCTCCAATTCCAGGCACAGTTGCTAAGTTAATTGACCTACCCCTTCCATAAAATTTAGAGTCAGATCTTCAAGAATAAAAACATGAGATGGACAATAATTTAAAATAGCAGTTTCATCAAGGGTAGTAATTATAAGAAGCAGAACTTGAATTAGTAGATGAAATGTCACAGGAGGCCCTAAAGATCAGCTTCTAATGTGATGGGTGGATGGAGTCGTCCTCATTGAATTTTTTCCAGCCAGTAGCTCTGTATCCACCACATGACCCAGAATTTGTGAGTTGCTGCCCTGCTACATATTTCTTTGGTGTTCGTGCTCACCTGCCTGGGACTGACAACGCCAGAGCCCAGGCTCCTAGGCAAGTAGGAAGGAACTGCAGAGGTTGAATGGGACACTGTGTTGTGTGCCTGGGGCCTTCCACCAAAACTCTCAAACAGAGAGGCCCCCAAAACCTGTGACAAAAACACTGCACTACTGGAAAATGGACAACTGCTTCTCCTCCCACAAATCAATTAGATGTCTTCTAGGAAAGCAATTAAGATCATTTAAAAGTGACTTTTTTCTGACATGATTTGAATAATGATGCAGTAACAGTAGGAGACACATGTCTAGACAAGATGAACCTAGAGCATAGGGGATAGGGTCAGTCCCAGGAGTTGCGGGGACCATCAGGTCTTCGGGTGATACCGGTTGCCCATGGAGGCTGCAAAGGCTATGCTGTCCATCGCCCACCAGCTCCCCCCGCCCCCGCAGTCTTCTCTATTAAAGCTGTCATCTCTGGTCTCAGGCCCCCTCCAGACCCACCTCACTGGACTGTGACAGCCGCTGCCCCAGGCCCTCATCTGGGTGTCCACAGTCCAGCTGCTCATACACAGTTCTCTTCAGTTATCCTCCACTAAGGAGTGACTGCAAGCCCATTGTACAGCCCTAAATTTTCCGATCTGGGTCTTTATTTATTTATTTTACTTTCTTCACCCTTTATTGTAATTTAATTCAATATTCCCCCCCTTTTTTAATAGAGGGAGCACTGGTTCACATCACTGTATATAAATTTAGGGAATAGGTTCACACTTGGTCAGATGTTTGTCCCCACCCCACAATCACCACCAAAGCACCCATAACCCTTTACACAGGACACTTGGATCCCCTCCCCACTTTGTTCCCATCACCACATTACCCCTACAGTAGTCTCAATTCTGAAGTCATATTTCTGTGGGTCTTTTTGGTCTAGTTTTGTCAGTTCCTTTGTTTTGATTCTCTGTATTCCACACATGAATAAAATCATGTTTTATCTTTCTCCTTCTGATTCATTTCGCTTAGCATAATCTCAGCCAGTTCCATCCATGCTGTCACAAATGACAAGAATTCATTGTTTATATTCATTGTTTATATTCATTGTTTATATAGTTGAATAAGCTTCCATCATGTGTATATACCACATCTTCTTATTCCAGTCCTGTGGTTGGGCACACAGGTTGTTTCTATAACTTGACTATTGTAAACAGTGCTGTAATGAACACAGGGGTGCACATGTCCCTTCTGATTAGTGTTTTTGCATGTTTCAGGTAGATACCTAGGAGTGAAATTGCTGAGTCATATGGTTCATATATTTGTAATATTTTGAGGATTGTCCATAATGTTTCCCATAAGGACTAGACCAGTCTATATTCCCACCAACAGAATACGAGCGTTCCTTTTCCTCCACACCCTCACTAAAACTTGTTTCTGAATTTTTTATATGGATCATTCTTGTGATCCATGGAAGTGAAGTGGTATCTCATTGTGGTTTGAATTTGTATTTCTCTTAGAGATGTTGAACACTTTTCATGTATCTATAGGCCAACTGCATGTCTTCTTTAGAGAAGTGTCTATTTAGCACTTCTGCCCTTTTTGATTTGGGTTATTTGTTTTCTTTCTGTTGAGTTATATGAGTTCTTTATAGATCTTGGACCTCTCTGGGACTTTAATCTTCAAGATAGCAAATGCTTATCCCCGTCCAAACTTAGTCCACAGATATGTCCTCCTTGGTCAGCAATGCTTGTATATCAGTATTTTAAGTCACTTAGTCATTATTTAGAAATATATTGAATCTACATTAAACCAATAATGGAATTTCATCTTCTCTTGAAAATCTGTAAGGGGCCTCCCTGGTGGCACAGCAGGTTGAGCACAGAGCTATGAAGATGTCTGCAGCCTCTGCAGCACGAGTTTGATTCCTGGCCCAACAGGGAGATTCCCACATCGTGCACAGACCTCTCCTGTCTTGTCTGCTGCTCCCCTCAGCAGTGCTTTTCATCCATCTGCCTGTTTTGCTCCCCTCTCTGTCTCTGGTGAATCCTCTCACCTCCCATGACTCTGGCCTATAGCCCAGTTCTTGTATAAATAAATAAATCTTTAAAAAAGAAAGAAAGAAAATCTGTAAGGCCCAGAAGTTAGCCTATTTTCCAGAATCCTTAGA
The DNA here is from genome assembly GCF_014898055.3 of Talpa occidentalis. Classification (NCBI taxonomy): domain Eukaryota; kingdom Metazoa; phylum Chordata; class Mammalia; order Eulipotyphla; family Talpidae; genus Talpa; species Talpa occidentalis. The sequence goes on from NW_023601990.1 coordinate 13,602, forward strand.
AAGGGTTTTGGCTTCCAGGTCTCCACCTGACTCAAGATCCACCCAGGTCTATTTGGCTAATGGGAAGCTCCCACCTGTCCTTTGAGGAATTTGAGCCCCATCTCCCTCCTTCATCCCTGAGCTCTGACTTGTTATGCAGTCTACCATGGAATGTCCTCTTGGTTTTTCTTTGTTGCATCTGTTCTCACAGTGTTGTTGCCAAATTAGGACCACAGAGAACAGGGAAATAAATGATTAAGCCAATTAATACAAGGGTCTCAAAATACCAGCAAACAAAGGGTTACGCAAGGTGGCTTCTTACTGACTCCAACAAAAAGCTTAAAATTCTCAATTGATTTATTGAACAACAACAATGTCTGACTAAACTATACATTCCATTCCAACCACCCCTATCTAGCTTAAAAAATAAATTCATGGGGCCATAAAATATATGGAGCATGCCTAGTCCCTCTCTTTGTGATCTGAAATTCACAGCAGCCTCTTTATCACACTAAAACCTCCTCCTGGAGAGGGAGTTGAGCTGCTCTTTATGAACATGCGATGAATATGAAATCATGAACCTCATCTGACCATGCTCAGACGCCACGCAGATGACCAGCAACACCCACTTCTTTCAATACCTAATCACCAAAACTACCTTGGTCTCCCTCTTGCTCTCCTTTTCCTTTAAACCCCTTCAGCCTTTACCCAAAGAGATAGTCTGTGAAGAAATCCACATTCATTATCTCCATATCTGTAGATAATAAAATTATCTTTCTTTGATAAAACTTGAGTCTTGTCTGTTTGGAGCATGTCCAGGTGATGAAGCTGCTGAGTTTGGTAATAGTGTAAATTCTTTGCCTTTATATTTTTTAGTATATGTGCTGCCGAAGTGAGAACTGCCTTTATTTTTTTTAAAGATTTATTTATTTATGCTTACAAGAGCTGGGGCACAGGCAGAGACATGAGGGCTGAAAGGATCCACCAGAGACAGAGTGGGGAACAGAACAGGCAGATCTACTGAAACACACTGCTGAAGGGAGCAGTGGGTGAGACAGGAGAAGTCTGCTGCGCCATGTGGTTTCTCCCTGGAGGGCCAGGGATCTAACTCGTGCTGCAGAGGCTGCAGATTGCTTCATGGTGTGGTGCCCAACCCCTAGCTCCACCAGGGAGCCCATGCCTTTAAAACTGACCTCTGATGCTGGTGGCTAAGGGAGCAGGTTGTATATTCAGGCTGCTCTAGTCTCCAGGACCAGCCCTTCCCACAGGATACTGACCTCCATGAAACTCATTTCTTTAGGTGCTGTACCATCCCGTACCCCATTCCCAGTGACCTGAGACAAGCGTATAAATGGGACCCATGTGCTAAAGGTCCAAAGTATCAGAAAGTTATAACCCTAGCTAATCTAATCCCATTCCCTAACTGACAAACAATTTTTTATAAGCACCTGGAAGGCCAAGTTATAATTTTTAATTCCAAACTCCTTAGGATTTCTCTCCAAAATGGGCAGTGCTGTACCAGGTAAACACCTTGTCTGTTACCTGAGTCTAGACAGTGCCACCTGAAAATGAAAACCAGCCCTAATCTACAGGTCTTTAGACAGAGGCCTCAGTGTGATTGCGCCCGGCTTGGCTATCACGAGTGAGCTATGGTGTGCTCCTGCTGGACATGCACAATCTCCACAAACATCAGACAAAGTTACTCTGAGACCTTAATAAAGTGAGAAACAAGGCTGCTTCATAACTTGTCTAAACACAGGTAAATACAAAATCTGCCCACAGATTTCCAAACATGCCATCATCTGGTCCATATAAGTGACAGCTGTTTTACCACTTGTCCTTTTGTCCTTGCTCCAGTCGGCCCTCCCTGTAGACATGT
>NW_023601991.1:0-15440 GCF_014898055.3 Talpa occidentalis
CAACTTGGAAGAACTTCTGAGCCTTCCAGAAAGAGAATTTAAAAATTGCCATGATTAAAAAAAGTGATAGATCAGAAGAAGGAAATTGAGTCCCTAAAGAGGGAAGTAAGAAGAAATGCAGGAGATCAAAGAATTAATGGAGGAACTAAAGAACTCTGGGAAAAGCAATGAAAGCAAATAGATGAAATGGAAGAACGAATAAGTACTTTGAAGACACAGAAATAAAAAGAACCAAAACAGAAAAGGAAAGAGAAGTACGAAGGAAAAAGAATGAAGAAAGACTTCGGGAACTATCTGACTCCATGAGGAAAGGAAATATAAGAGTTATAGGAATTCCAGAAGGAGAGGAGAGAGATGTAGGAACAGAGAAAATATTCATGGATATAATTGAAGAGAACTTCCCAAATGCGAAGAAGGAGCTGAAATTGATATACAAGAAGCAAGAGACACCCAAACTTCCACGACGAAAGGAAAAACACAGCAAGACACATAATAGTAAAGCTCCCAAGAATCCAGACAAGGAAAAAATAATGAAGCTGACAAGAGGGAAGAAACAGATTAATCAAAGGAAAACCAATCAGCTGACATCAGACTTCTCTGAAGAAACACTACGGGCAAGGAGAGAGTGGAGGGACATAGTCAACAGACTCCAAGAAAACAGATGCCAACCAAGAATACTCTATCCCGCAAAGCTCTCATTTCCTCCATGAAGAAAGAATATGGACCTTCCCAGACAAAGAGAAACTCCGGAATTTCATTGCGCTAAACCCACTCCAAAAAATACTACAAGGAATCCTAAAGCCAGAACCTCAGAGGGACGAATAACAACGAAAGAAGACCAAAAAAAAAAAAAGTTATTAAAAGAATAAATAAATAAAATCAAAGGAAAGACAACATAATGGCAAATACAGATGCTAACATATCAATATTAAACTCTAAATGTAAATGGACTAAACTCTTCAATAAAAAGACACAGAGTTGCAGCCTGGATTAAGAAACAAAACCCAACCTTTTGCTGTCTCCAGGAAACACATTTAGCTACAAAAGATAAAAATAGGCTCAAAGTCAAAGGATGGAAAACAATCCTACAAGCAAATGGGCCAAAAAAGAAAGCAGGAACAGCTATACTTATATCAGATAAAACAGACTTCAAACTCAAAAAATAAAAAGAGACCCAATGGTCACTACATTATGATTAAGGGGACAATACTTCAAGAAGAAATAACACTCATTAACATATACCACCACCAAACGAAAGAGCACCAAATATATCAGACAACTGTTGTCCTCTCTGCAGAAAACAGACATCAGAGAAAACACATATGTAGTGGGAGACTTCAACACACCACTATCAACAATGGATAGATCAACAAGACAAAAAATAAGTAAAGAAACTAAAGCTCTAAATAAGGACCTAGAGCATTTGGGCTTAACAGACATCTATAGAACACTAAACCCAAAAAAAACGGAGTACACATTTTCTCAAGCGCACACGGATCATTCTCCAGGATCGATCACATACTGGGGCACAAGACAAACATCAACAGATACACCAAGATTGAAATCATACCAACCATCTTTTCTGACCACAAGGCATCAAACTAGAAATAAATCATAAAAAGAAGGCAAGGAACTATCCTACCTCATGGAGATTAAAAGCCACACTACTGGAAGACCACTGGACTAACGAGGAGATCAAAGAAGAAATTAAAAAATTCTTTGAATTGAATGACAAGGAGGACACCAATATCCTAAATGTATGGGATGCAGCAAAAGCAGTAATAAGAGGAAAATAATAGCAATAGAAGCTCACATCAAAAACAAGAAAGAACTCAAAGAAACAACCTAATCTCGAAGCTCAAAGATCTAGAAAAGAACAACAAAAAAAAAACCCAGAACCAGTAGAAGAAAAGAAATAATAAAAAAAACCAAAGCAGAAATAAATGAAATTGAAACTAAAAAAACAATCCAAAAGATCAATGAAACCAAGAGCTGGTTCTTTGAAAAATAATAAAATAGACAAACCCCTAGCCAGGCTCACAAAGGAAAAAAGGGAGAAAGCACAAATACACAGAATCATAAATGAAAGAGGAGAAATCACAACGGACACAGCAGAAATCAAAAGAATAATCAGTAACTACTATGAACAGTTATATGGAAACAAGTTCAACAATCTAGAGGAGATGGACAAATTCCTAACAACTCATCAATCACCAAAGCTAGATAAAGAAGAAATAGAACACCTAAACAGACCAATTACAAGCAGCGAAATTGAAATGGTAATTAAAAAACCTCCCCAAAAACAAAAGCCCAGGACCTGATGGATTTACAAATGAATTCTACCAAACATTCAGAGACGAATTAGTGCCTATCCTTCACAAACTCTTCCAAAAAATTGAGAAGGAAGGGACAATACCAAACACGTTCTATGAAGCCAATATTACACTAATACCAAAACCGAATAAGGACAACACAAAAAGGAAAACTATAGGCCAATCTCCCTAATGAACACTGATGCAAAAATCCTCAATAAAATTTTAGCTATCAGAATCCAACAATGTATCCATAAGATAATTCACCACGACCAAGTTGGATTCATTCCAGGGGCACAAGGATGGTTTAACATCCGAAAATCAATCAACGTTATCCAACACATCAACAAAAAGAAATATAAAACCATATGATAATATCAATAGATGCTGAGAAAGCTTTCGACAAAGTGCAAACACCCATTCATGATAAAAGCCCTTGAAATTCTTGGGATACAAGGAACATACCTCAACATCATAAAGGCCATCTATGACAAGCCAACAGCCAGTATCATTCTCAATGGTGAAAAGCTGAAAGCAATTCCATTAAGATCTGGAACAAGACAAGGATGTCCACTCTCACCACTGCTTTTCAATATAATACTGGAAGTCCTAGCCAGAGCAATAAGACAAGAGAAAGACATCCAAGGAATCCAAATAGGAAAAGAAGAAGTCAAACTATCACTATTTGCAGATGATATGATAATATACATAGAGAACCCCAAATCTCCACAGAAAAACTAATTCAACTCATCAATCAGTTCAGTAAAGTGGCAGGATACAAAATCAACACAAAAAGTCAGTAGCCTTCCTATACACAAACAATAAATCTGAAGAAGAAGAAATCAAAAAAACCACCCCTTTTATTATCGAAACAAAAAAAATCAAATATTTGGGAATAAATCTAACAAAAGAGGTAAAGGACCTATACAAAGAAAACTATAAAACACTGTTAAAAGAAATAGAAGAAGACACAAAGAAATGGAAAGACATCCCCTGCTCATGGATTGGAAGAATAAACATTATTAAAATGGCCATCCTACCAAAAAAAGCAATATACAGATTCAATGCTATTCCAATCAAAATCTCAATGGCATTCTTCAAAGAAATAGAACAATTATTGATGAAATTCAATGGAATCACCAAAAACCCCGAATAGCCAAAGCTCTACTGAAAAAAAAAGAAGGAAATGGAGGCATCACACTCCCAGACTTCAAACTATACTACAAAGCCATAATCATCAAAACTGCATGGTATTGGAACAAGAACAGACATACAGACCAATGGAATCGAATAGAAAATCCAGAAATAAACCCACAGATTTATGGTCAACTAATCTTTGACAAAGGAGCAAAGACTATGCATTGGAGCAAAGAAAGTTTGTTCAATAAATGGTGCTGGGAAAACTGGGTCGCTACATGCAAAAGAATGAAGCTTGACCACTACCTCACACCATACACAAAAATCAACTCAAAATGGATTAAAGAACTAGACATAAGACCTGAAACCATAAAATACATAGAAGGAAATATAGGCGAAACACTACGGGATTTGCACATCAAAGACATCTTTACAGACACATCACCCAAAGCAGTGATAGTGAAGAGAAAGATAAACAGCTGGGACTACATCAAATTAAAGAGCTTCTGCACAGCAAAAGAGACAATAACAAAAACAAAGAGAAACCCCACCAACTGGGAGAACATTTTTGCACCCAACACTAATGATAAAGGACTGATCACAAAAATCTGCAAAGAGCTGATGAGACTCAGCAACAACAAAGAAAATAATCCAGTCAAAAAATGGGCAGAAGAGCTAAAAAGAAACTTCTCTGAAGAGGAAATGAAATGGCCAACAGACATATGAAAAAATGTTCAACATCACTTGTCATCAGGGAAATGCAAATCAAAACTACCATGAGATACCATCTCACACCAGTGAGAATGGCACATATTAAAAAAACTAGCAACAACAATGTTGGCGAGGATGTGGAGAAAAAGGAACTCTTGTGCACTGTTGGTGGGAGTGCAAACTGGTCCAACCACTATGGAGAGCTGTGTGGAGATTTCTGGACCTACTAAACATAGAGCTTCCATATGATCCAGCAATTCCACTCCTAGGTATTTACCCAAAGGACACAGAAACATCAATTCCAAAGAGCACCTGCACTCCTATGTTTATAGCAGCACACTGTTTACAATAGCTAAGCTTTGGAAACAACCCAAATGCCCAAAAATAGATGACTGGATCAAGAAGATGTGGTACATATATACCATGGAATATTACTCAGCATTCAAAAAAGATAAACACATGCAATTTGCAGCAACATGGATGGCACTGGAAGGGATCATGCTCAGCGAAATAAGCCAAAAAGAAAAAGAAAAATACCGGATGGTCTCACTCATAGCAGGAATCTAGAAAACTTAAATAAGGGACCAGGAAAATGAATATAAGAAAGTGAAAATCAAAATCAACAAAAAAACTATGAACCAGAGACACTTTTTGGGGGTGGGGGGGGGCGGGAGGGGAAGGATTGGGGTCAGAATGGGGCGTTTGCAATTGTATGGGGGAATATAAAAATAAAATTTAATATTTAAAAAAAAAATAAATAAAAAAAAAAAATAAAATGGCTCAGAATAAAAAAAAAAAAAAAAAAAAAAAAAAAAACAAAAAAAAAAAAAAACCTACCTCACTGGATTATTTTTTAATCGGTGACTTAAAGTGCTTTACACATAATGCATGGTAAAATTGCACTTGTTTCTGTGTTTTCATTATTGTTTGGCTGTAACTCCTTCACTTGCTATAGCCATTGTGAAAATATCTCAATTATAAGTCTATGACTTTATAAGATAAGAAGATAAATCAAGATAAGTGGATTAGTTATTCTGTGGATTAGTTATTCGGTGACATGAACACTGTATTAACATTAAATTTCAGAAGTTGGATTAAGGAGAAGGTGAGTTACGTTGTTGACACTCTGTGTTACCTACCTTGGCTGCATCTATTCTATTTGATCATTTTACTATTATCCCTCTTACTCCTGGGCATGAACTTCATGAAGAAAAGTTTTCTATTTGCCTATCTCCTTCTAAAACCTAGTCTTTATCAATCACAATATAAAATGCTACTTATACATTAAAATATATATCAGCAAAGAAGAAAAAATAAATGAAACGTTTGGGGCACACAAGCATATTGCCAAAGCATTGGAAAAAAATCTATAAATAAAACAGCAGCTAAAATACTTCTTTTTTTAGCCGGAGTTGATTTGTAGAAACTGCCTTTAAAATTCTATTTAATACTTCCTTTCTTTTCTAAAGGTCTAACTCCACTTCTGTGGTGACAATTCTCAAAATGAACAAGCTTTACAAATTTCTCAAACTGAAGGAAATTTAATTATACCAAAACTTCCAAACTCAACAGCTTAATCCTGTAGCTTTTTATAGTCACCCCTGTAATTGTCTGAGTTTGGTAATCATGAGTTTTCTTTCCTGAGTTTTTCCAAAATTTAAAATGAAATTCTAAACGGAAAGAAACTCTTTCAACACAAGGCAAAAGGTATATCCTTCCCCACAATTATTAAGGAAACTAATATAGCTTCTTTAAATTCCTAACCCAGCTCTTTTTCACAGGAAGGCCAGAAAAGGCACTTGTGTTCTTCACATTACTGTAACTTCCCTTCCCAGGGAATTTGGGTTTATAATTCTCTTCAAAGCAATTGGTTGAAGGTGGATTAGTTATTATTCGGTGACATGAACATTGTATTAACATTAAATTTCAGAAGTTGGATTAAAGAGAAGGTGAGTTACGTTCTTGAAAATGAGTGATCTTGGCTTCTTCCAGAATGAACCTCACAGCAGAAAACCTATACTTTCTAAAAGTGAAATCATTCTTGTTTTCTAATCTTTCCTTATTTCTCCCAAATTGACCACCTATTTCAAACCTACTCATTTGAAATCAAACAAAACAAAACATACATTTCCCTGAGTCTGAAAATTCAGTAAGGACAAGCTTCCATACGGAAGCAGTGAAATGCCATCTGCAGACTAATTTATTTATATGGCACTGTGTGCACCATCCTAAGGAAATATGGAAAAAGTCTACTTTTGGACTCATAGTCCCTCTGATGTTTGCAGGCAGCTGTGTTTCTATGATCATCAATGAATATCTGAGGTCCTCTTTATTCATTTTGTTTCTCTTGTGCCCAAAGGAGTAACAAATGCTATTCTCAGACAAAAGAAGTCAAAAAGGATATTCAACACAAGCCAAGTTTCATCAGGGAACAAACTTTAGCTTTCATTCCTAACAGAATACTGACTCTTTTGAACCAAAGTACAGAAAGAGATAAATACAGGTCATTGGAAAATACTGTATTTAAATTTAACAGCAGGGATGTTATCGATTTTTGAGTGTATGCAAGTCAAATTAATGGAACAAGTCCCTGTAAGTCCAGGGGCTTACAGGAACTGTCATTTCTTCAAGGCGTCCATAATGACTCCCTTAAAAGCCATCGTTGCTTGATGTGAAGGATTAACATATTGAGGCTGATTTTTGGAAGCTTTAAGTATGTTAATTGACTTATGATTAAGAGTATACTGAAAACACAATCTAGGCGAGTTCTCTGATAATGCACTAAGATTTTAGAAATCAGGGTCATTATGGAATCTGCATTCCCTTGAATCTCAAGAACTGTGAAAGGCAGGAAAAGGATCAGAAAGGGTGCCCTGCCAGCTAACACCCACTGTCAGTGCCCATACTGTCAGTGGCACCAGGCCAGTAGCCATCTGAGGTTCATGAGCCAAAGCACCCGGAGGCATCAAGGCTAGAACACAGCACTTTGGAGCCTCAGAAATGTCCTAGCCCATTAGGCTCAATGGAGAGCCATGAAATAGGCAACCAGACAGGAGATGCTATAAAGAAGCTGGAATTTTAAAGAATTTTGTCCAAGATCATAATGGTAGTGAGAGGGGAAAATGTAATTCTTATACTCAGATTCTTTTCTTTCTTTCTTTTTTTTTTATAGAGGCATGTTTTTATTTGTTTGTTTGTTTGTTTTGTTTATACATGCACTGGGTACAGTCAGAAGCGCGGGAGGGTGAGAGAATTCACCAGAGTCAGAGCGGGGAGCAGAGCAGGCAGGCAGAAGGACCGAAGTACACTGCTGAGGGGAGCAGCGGGCTGCAGGAGAGGTCTGCGTGCCATGCGGGACCCTCCTCCAGTGGCCGGGGAGCAGCCGGGGATCGAACCGGCGTCACAGAGGCCGCGGGCAGCTTCGCAACCCAGCGCTCAACCGCTGTGCCACCGGGGAGGCCCTCAGATTGTTTTCTTTTTAAAAGAAATTACACACACAGAGAGAGTCTCCCCAGGCTTAATCCTAGGATTTCTTTCCTCCCGTGGTCTTTTACATTCCATGACTAATTAATCAAATATGCATGGATTATTCTCAACTGTAAAAGTCCCACTCAGATCTCTCATCTGAGCACTAACATATTACATGTCCCTCTGGACCTGCAACATCACTACTTGAAACCCTAACTAGCCAAGCAAGCCTAGCAGGGATCTCGTTTCCTCTCCTTCCACAGGAGCTGTGCCTCCATGTTTCCTCACCTCAGTGGGTGATCCCCAATACTCACGGCTGGTCTAGGAGTCATTTTAATCCTGCCTTTCCTTTACCTCAGCGCTCTACGTCCAAGGCATTGACAAGCACGACAGACTCCTCTTCCAGAATACCCTAACTCCCTTTTACTGCTCTTCCCACCTTCATGCCACTGCTCAGCCCCAAGCCTCTGGTCTGAACCACTGCTTTAGTCTCCAACCTAGTCACTCCGCCACCCTTCACACCTCTGTAAAGTCCATTCTACACACGACACCTAAGCTAAAATCTCAATCCTTTCAATGCACTTAAAATACTAAGTCCAGATGCCTATAAAGGCTAGCATGCCTACATTTTTGAAATTTTACAATTCTCCTTGATGAGCACCTCAAAACTGCAGCATGGATAGTCAAGTCCTCCAAGTGTCCTTCTCAAGCAACTCTTCAGCTTCCTGGGGATCTACTCCCAGAACCGTATTCATATCTCACTTTTCTCATTTGCAATATTATAATAAAACTGATTGTCCTCCTATCTCACCCGGTGATTGAGAGGATCAAATGAGACACTACCATGGGAAAGTGCTTTGAAAAGCATCAAGCATTGTGCAAACAAACCACAGAAGGGTGATCAAGCACAGTTTTTCAAGCCTGTGTTTACAGGAAAGATGAGTTAAGGAAATCTAGTTTTAAAAAAGTGACTTTTGCCTCTTGTCACTAGAGTGCATTTCGGCTGGTTGTTGTTTTCTGTTGCTTGAGAGGACAGGTGTGACCCTTCTTAACATCCTGATTTCACACTTTACCAACAAATAAGAAACGTACAGCAGATCTTAAAAATCTGATCCTGGCTAAACACAAAATAGCTGAAAACCATAGCTGAGAAAATCAGTCCCACCATGCCCAAATTCTCTCCACTCCTCTTCCCCCTTCTCTGTAGGTTGCAGAGAATACAGCTCTGGGGTGAGGGCGGGGGGTGGTGTGTGCAGAGGGGTTAGAGCCCCTCCCAAGCCCAGGGACACAGGATGATCCCAACTCTGGATGACTTCTGTAGCTTCTGGACCACCTGCTAGCCAATGGGAGCTGTAGTCACAGGCAGGACAGGGCCAGGTTGGGGAAGTTCTCAGTCACCTCAGGAGACTGCCATCAGCCTGGCTGTGTGCATTTGTGTGTATGAGAAACTGACCCTCAAGTATAAGATAAGTCAAATAGGCAAAAAGGCAAGATGCTCCTGATAAAATGAGTCCATTGATTACATGATTATACTGGTCAGATTTATTGACAAATGCGTGCAATTTTCAAGAAACTGAAACAACAGTGGAAAGATAAACAGCTTGTGGCATATGATCATCCTTTCTTCATGACTGCTGCCAAAACAAGGCCTGCAAATTACATGGTCATGTTACTACTTCTACACAAATTCATATTGTTTAATTTTTCACAGATTTTCTTGAAGCCCGTTATCATTATTTTAATTCTACCTAAGTTCAAGGGTTCTTTAAGAAATAAAACTTATTGACATTTAATATATTCAGACTACAACAAGGAGAATGATGTTGTAAACTATGGGTGTGCAAACTCGTTCTGTAAAGGGCCAGATAATATTTTAGGTTGTACAGACCATATACTGTCCCTGTCACAAATTTTTTTTTTTAAACAACCCTTTAAAATGTAAAATCATTGTTAACTCTTGAGTGGTAGAAAAATAGGCCATGAGTTATAATTTATCAATCCTTGCTGTAAATAATAATTGTGAGCTAACAGTATATAGAATGTGGACAGTTACATACAACATGAGTTGGTCTTTCATTTAAAACAAATCACTCTGGTGCAACAGACTTCCTTTTTCTGAAGCAGGTACTAAAAGCACTTCAGAATGGTTTATATTAGAGAAGAATGAGAGATACAGCCTGACTATTTTTTATAAGGTAAAAATTCTCCCTAGATTATTTTTTGGCTTCCTAGGTGGTCAAGGATAGGAGGTGACCACTAAGAACTAATGAAGCATCACTTAACATACACGTTACAATGCAACTTAAAAGCCTAGGCTTCTATATTACAGGATGATAAAACACAAGTTTGTGAAGCCTCAAAAATTATAAATAGATGCATAGTCAAAAAGTCAAAAATAGTCTAGAATAAAATTCACCAATCCATAAAAAGGGGACGTATTATTAAAATGAATTTCTTTTAGATTCTCTGCACTAACAATAAAAAAATAGCACCAGAATTTTGTAAGGATAATGGCATACAAATGACTTGCTGTAATTGGCATTTCTACCCCACAATGCAATGAAGTCCATTGTACCTGAGATAATGGAACTCTCTCACATAGTTGCTGCATTGTTACCAAGCAACAAGAAATAAAATGTCAGGATTAGCACTTGATTTAATATATTTTTACCATCAATAAGCCATATTTTTTGTACTTTTCCTCTGGATGTAAATGGCCATTAGATTAAGAATATGCATAGTAATCAAAAGAGTATAAGGAGAGGAAATTTTGTAAAGTTAGTAGTGTGTATTTACGAAGTCCGTGTGTTTTGTTTGTGTTTATTTTTTATCTGCAGCTTCCTTGGTAGAAGTAGCAAGTATTAACTAACAGTAACTTTATCACTGAGAAGTTTACTTTGCCAAAAAGAAGACAGTAATGTCTTCATCAAATGCATCTTCATTAACATCCAAATATTTTCAAATCAATGTTGTATTTCATGAAAATTCAAGGAACAGAATAGTCTTTAAATACTTCAATACTTTGAAATAAATAAAATCAACTAGTTCAACTAGTTTAGTTGTACAAGGACATTATAAGCTTATGTGTCAAAGCCTTCTATAGATAGCTAAATTTATAGCATTAATAATTTACAGTAACTTCAGAATGATTTTGTAATTAATTTAAAAGTGAAATTCAAAAGCAAGAATAAAATCTTCTAACTGAAAAGCTATAATAAAAAGAAAATCAGAATAAAAATCTAAATTAAGTTAGCAGAACTAAAATTCGTCTGAATGATACCATTGCTCTAAGAATCATTTTGCCTTAGGATCAAGGGTTCCCAAGATTCAAGGGGTAGGGAGGAAGAGAGATTGCTTCTTTTTGTATCACATAGTTCTCTTACTGCCCCTTTAAAAAAAAAAAAAAAAAAAAAAAACTTGTGTTGCAAACTCATCTCAACTGGCTCTGAGAGCTTGAATTACAGAGGGTCAGGATAAACAGTCTCCTGCTGTCCTCACTCTTCGGCTAACTACCTGCAGCAGAGAGCTTTACCAGGTAAATGCTGAAGTACAGTGAAGTGCCTTTAACGTATCATGCTTTGCACAATAAATGCCAAATTTGACATTTCAGCCGAGTTCTCATAAATATCAAGTCTCCATATGTCAATCAGAGATTTCTGTGTGTGAATGAATTCCGTGACTCCTGTGTGTGAATGCAAATGCTTGAGACTGATTCTGTCCAATATTAAAGTGTCTATGGTCACAAGCTTTTGTTTTATGTGGATAGAAGCTTTCCCTTTTTTTCTTGCTTATACCTATGTATTTTCTTTTTAGTCTCTTAGAAAAAAAATATGAGTTTCACCACTTTATATCATAAGGCATTAGAAATATAAAGATTAAAAGAAACATAAGAGGGGCCTCCCTGGGGGCATAGGGGGTTAAAGTCTCAGTGCTATCAAGCTATCACCAGCCACTGTGGCCTGAGTTTGATACCTGGCCAGGGAGCTGACCCACATGGCACAGCAGACCTCCTGAGCCTTGCCCGCTGCGCCCCTCAGCAATGTGTTTCAGTACATCCACCCGCTCTACTCCCCACTTTGCCTCACTCTGTCTCGGGTGAATCCTCTCACTCCCCACTCCTCTGGCCTACACCCAGTTCTTGAATGCATAAATAATACAATAAATCTTTAAAAAAAGAAAAAGAAACATAAGAGGAAAAGAACCCTTTAGGTGTTTTCATTTTCTCTAAAGAAGGAAAGAGGACAACCAAAGTCTCTGAAACACTGATATATTAATTGGCCTGCTTGGTGAAGATGACACATTCACAGACTCCACTGAGGTGATTAAGTCCTGTGACCCCCCCTTCTAGTGTGAAGTGAAACAACCAACAGTTCGGTCAACTCGGCTAACATAAAGCATGAAGAATTAGCAATGCCAGGTTCTCCCATCTGGGTCAGGGAGTCACAAAAGTCAGAGGTGCCACTCTCAAAATCAAAATCAGGGAGTCACAAAAGTCAGAGGTGCCACTCTCAAAATCACATCATTTTAAGGACAGACTTAGGCCTATTACAAAATGAAATAAATATTTAATATTTCACTCAGCCTCAAAAAAGAGATTGGCATTACTCTCTAGAAAGCTAACTTCCTGACAGACCCCTCAGCCCACCACCTGGCGCAGGGAGCGCGCCATCCTACTCTGCACACCCACAGCGCATGCTTCCTCTCGTCCTTAAGTTTGTAATTAAGTCCTCTCCTGGCAGCCTTTTAGTTCTTTTTTCTCCTGACATTTCATGTCCTTTTTCGTGCCTTTTCTCCTTCACATTTATCAGTATCTACGTAATACTGATTAATTTATTGTATCTTTTGTCCATCTGGAACATCAGAATGTGAGCTCTGTGAGGGCAGGAGCTTTTCTGTGTTGTTCATTACAGTGTCTGTAGAGCCTGGAAGGGTGCCTAGCATGCTGGAGTGTGCGCGCCTCCCTGAACTTTCCTTAGAACATCACTGAGATATAATATCTGGTCTGGTTCAAAAATAATACAGAAGGAGAAAGGGTGTGGGTGGGCAGGAGTGGTCCGGGGGGTCTCTGGAGCTGGGCGATGTGCTCAGAAGGGCCACCTCACTCCACTGCTATGCATCACCATCCTCCATCGCGTGGGACAGAAACGTGAAATAGCATGTTCACGACACTCGTCGAGCGTCCATCAGCATCAACAATGGGCTGCTTTGCAGGGTAATAGACATACCCCTAAGCTTGTCCTCTGGTTAATCTCCAAAAGCTCAATGGCAGGTGCCAGGTGTTAGTACAACACAGAGGTCACCATTCCCGGAGCTTAGCTCTTGCATTGAAAAAGGCTTAGGACATCACTTTGGAAAAGAATTTTCCATATATCCATACCTTATGACTTGGATTTTTTTTTTAAGCAAGAAACTGAAAAACACAATGTTATAGTCTTCTCTGCAGGAAAAGCAAATGGAGGAAAGTGAGGTGAGCAATCCTCAAATTCTTACTTTAGGTGGTGGGTTCACAGATGTTTAATTTATTACCAGGCTTCATAACCCAGACAGGCTGCATGCATACAATATCTGTGCACATCAAACACAATATAAGCAAGTGTTTTTCAAGCAAACATATAAATATACTATAATATAAGCACAATAAAAATAACTTGATTGAGGTCAGGATAATGAGTATACTTGTTTTAACTAAAAGCTGGCATTAGCTAAAATAGTTAAAGAGGACTTGAAGAACCTTGTGTCGTCCAACACCAGGCAGGGCACAAGCCTGAGAACCAGCAGGTTATTTCAGTCCCAGGAAGCCTCAACAGCCTTTGGGGCTGAGTCAGATGACCTTTTCTGACAGCGCAGGCAAGCCAGGCTGCCTGCAGGAGACAAAGCTGCGACAGTCTCCCAGTCTCCCAGTATAACGCTCCTGATTCTCCCCAAGGAGGTTGTCTACTATCAGTTGCTTTTACA
This sequence comes from Talpa occidentalis, assembly GCF_014898055.3. Classification (NCBI taxonomy): domain Eukaryota; kingdom Metazoa; phylum Chordata; class Mammalia; order Eulipotyphla; family Talpidae; genus Talpa; species Talpa occidentalis. Next base: position 13,584 of record NW_023601991.1, read on the forward strand.
AAAAAATGTAGAAATAGTTGACTTTCCAGGATAAACCCAGGATGGTGGGAGTGCTCCCAGGAGGCAGGCACAGGGCCTCACAGGGAGGGTGAGGGGTTAAAGGAGCCCTCGAAGAGCCCAATGAGCTCCCCCAGGAAGACACGACTGTCCTCGCTTCTCCTCACTAGACACACAGAGCACAGCGTTGAGAGTCGTTCCCTGGCTGCTTCTCCACTTAGACTTGTGAAGTTTATCAGGAAAGACTTCTCCCACTCAAAGACAGAGAGGTCCAGAAATAACACTGTCTGGGCTAAAAAGAGGAATGTCTTTCTGGCATGTGTGCAAATATGAGCACCCACTTGTACTACTTTTTCCAAGTAACTAGCCAGTTCCTAACAAGGGGGAAGACACAGCCAGCATTCACTGTCACAACTTCGTGGCGAACATTCACACGGCTGCAGGTTTTAAGAAACACAAATGCACTGTTCATACTGGTTTTGTTAAAGGAGAAAAGGAAAAACAAACATAATCGATCACCTCTTTGGTTTCATGAAAATCACAAGTTTATTTAGAACACTGCTGAAAGGGAAAAAGTTTCCCCAAGGAGCAATAGCCCCTTTTATAGAAACTAGAATTCATGTCAAGGGAAAATCTGATGTTTTCTTTAATTGAAAATAAACAGTAGTTTACTTCTTGGCATTAAACATTTACAGATGTGTGCTATGGCAGGTCACTACAATGACTCGATAAATTAAAAAAAAAAATAGATGCCACAGAGAATAAATCATATTACCCATTTTAAGTGAAAACAAATCCTAAAGCATTGCAAAAAAAAATCATGCCTGGGTTAAAACCACCACCTTCCCAGGAGTTTAAAATTAGACACTTTACTTTCCAAGATGAGAAGAGAACTCTAACACTTGATTGTTTCAAATACACTGCTGTACTGCCTCCATGATACCATCATGGCCAAGCATGTGGAGGGATCGAAAGATGCCACACACACGGGATTGGGCAGGAGAAGAAGCCGGCATGGGCCTGCAGGAGCAGCAATCTCTCCCGACCAGAAAAGCTTCACAGGCACGTCCTGTCTCTGGTATGGCCTGCAGCTATTCCTCCATCCAGGTCTTTCTCAGGACTTCAGAGCCCAGAGAGACGACATCAGTTCCCCCATCAGTGTCTCAAGCCCATCTCCCCGTCCCCTGGTAAGAGCCAGGCACCTGGTATTATCATCAGACACTGGGCAGAGTGGCACCCCTCACAGAGACGGAAGTGCTCAGTCACGGCCATCTTTGACAGCTCCTGCAGACTGTGGAGCAGTTTACTAAGGAAAAGGATCCCTTTCTCAGTGGGGAGCAGATGAGAAAAACTTCTCCCCAAGCAACCACTGCCCCTCACACATCCAGACCTCAACTTAGTCTCAATAGGCCTCCACGGAGGTGGCTTCTCAAGCCCTCAACCCTACAGAAGGGCTTGAAATAGCAAAGGCCTGACATTTCATCTGCACTGCCTCAGCTCCAAGGTGGATGCTAAGATCTGCCTTTCCTAATTCCTTTGCTACCCTAAGTATCAAATGAGATACCCCAAGTGACAAGATTTTTTTAAAGTTACCTAACGTGCTAGACAGAAATAAGGCATAAAATTAGCACTTTAATAAATCACCTTAATGTTTAAAAAAAATGGCACATACTACACTACCATCACAAGAAAAGTCAAGAACATATATTCATTTTCAGATCTCAAGATGGGCTCTGAAAGCCCTCTGAGGGGAAAACTCACTCAAATACCCACTAGAATTTGACTCTCAGGTGATCTTCATTTTGAAGTCTCCTTCGAAGTTAAAATATATAAACAAAATGGCAGGTTTGAGCTAAATCA
>NW_023601992.1:0-15432 GCF_014898055.3 Talpa occidentalis
CCCTCCGCCCCCTCCCCCCCCCCCCCCACCCCCCCAAAAAGTGTCTCTGGTTCATAGTTTTTTGTTGATTTTGATTTTCACTTTCTTATATTCATTTTCCTGGTCCCTTATTTGAGTTTTCTAGATTCCTGCTATGAGTGAGACCATCCGTTATTTTTCTTTTTCTTTTTGGCTTATTTCGCTGAGCATGATCCCTTCCAGTGCCATCCATGTTGCTGCAAATTGCATGTGTTTATCTTTTTTGAATGCTGAGTAATATTCCATGGTATATATGTACCACATCTTCTTGATCCAGTCATCTATTTTTGGGCATTTGGGTTGTTTCCAAAGCTTAGCTATTGTAAACAGTGCTGCTATAAACATAGGAGTGCAGGTGCTCTTTGGAATTGATGTTTCTGTGTCCTTTGGGTAAATACTAGGAGTGGAATTGCTGGATCATATGGAAGCTCTATGTTTAGTAGGTCCAGAAATCTCCACACAGCTCTCCATAGTGGTTGGACCAGTTTGCACTCCCACCAACAGTGCACAGAGTTCCTTTTTCTCCACATCCTCGCCAACATTTGTTGTTGCTAGTTTTTTTAATATGTGCCATTCTCACTGGTGTGAGATGGTATCTCATGGTAGTTTTGATTTGCATTCCCTGATTACAAGTGATGTTGAACATTTTTTCATATGTCTGTTGGCCATTTTCATTTCCTCTTCAGAGAAGTTTCTTTTTAGCTCTTCTGCCCATTTTTTGACTGGATTATTTTCTTTGTTGTTGCTGAGTCTCATCAGCTCTTGCAGATTTTTGTGATCAGTCCTTTATCATTAGTGTTGGGTGCAAAAATGTTCTCCCAGTTGGTGGGGTTTCTCTTTGTTTTTGTTATTGTCTCTTTTGCTGTGCAGAAGCTCTTTAATTTGATGTAGTCCCAGCTGTTTATCTTCTCTTCACTATCACTGCTTTGGGTGATGTGTCTGTAAAGATGTCTTTGATGTGCAAATCCCGTAGTGTTTCGCCTATATTTCCTTCTATGTATTTTATGGTTTCAGGTCTTATGTCTAGTTCTTTAATCCATTTTGAGTTGATTTTTGTGTATGGTGTGAGGTAGTGGTCAAGCTTCATTCTTTTGCATGTAGCGACCCAGTTTTCCCAGCACCATTTATTGAACAAACTTCTTTGCTCCAATGCATAGTCTTTGCTCCTTTGTCAAAGATTAGTTGACCATAAATCTGTGGGTTTATTTCTGGATTTTCTATTCGATTCCATTGGTCTGTATGTCTGTTCTTGTTCCAATACCATGCAGTTTTGATGATTATGGCTTGTAGTATAGTTGAAGTCTGGGAGTGTGATGCCTCCATTTCCTTCTTTTTTTCAGTAGAGCTTTGGCTATTCGGGTTTTTGGTGATTCCATATGAATTTCATCAATAATTGTTCTATTTCTTTGAAGAATGCCATTGAGATTTTGATTGGAATAGCATTGAATCGTATATTGCTTTTGGTAGGATGGCCATTTTAATAATGTTTATTCTTCCAATCCATGAGCAGGGGATGTCTTTCCATTTCTTTGTGTCTTCTTCTATTTCTTTTAAACAGTGTTTTATAGTTTTCTTTGTATAGGTCCTTTACCTCTTTTGTTAGATTTATTCCCAAATATTTGATTTTTTTTTGTTTCGATAATAAAGGGGTGGTTTTTTTGATTTCTTCTTCTTCAGATTTATTGTTTGTGTATAGGAAGGCTACTGACTTTTGCGTGTTGATTTTGTATCCTGCCTTTACTGAATTGATTGATGAGTTGAATTAGTTTTTCTGTGGAGATTTTGGGGTTCTCTATGTATATTATCATATCATCTGCAAATAGTGATAGTTTGACTTCTTCTTTTCCTATTTGGATTCCTTGGATGTCTTTCTCTTGTCTTATTGCTCTGGCTAGGACTTCCAGTATTATATTGAAAAGCAGTGGTGAGAGTGGACATCCTTGTCTTGTTCAGATCTTAATGGAATTGCTTTCAGCTTTTCACCATTGAGAATGATACTGGCTGTTGGCTTGTCATAGATGGCCTTTATGATGTTGAGGTATGTTCCTTGTATCCCAAGAATTTCAAGGGCTTTTATCATGAATGGGTGTTGCACTTTGTCGAAAGCTTTCTCAGCATCTATTGATATTATCATATGGTTTTTATGTTTCTTTTGTTGATGTGTTGGATAACGTTGATTGATTTTCGGATGTTAAACCATCCTTGTGCCCCTGGAATGAATCCAACTTGGTCGTGGTGAATTATCTTATGGATACATTGTTGGATTCTGATAGCTAAAATTTTATTGAGGATTTTTGCATCAGTGTTCATTAGGGAGATTGGCCTATAGTTTTCCTTTTTTGTGTTGTCCTTATTCGGTTTTGGTATTAGTGTAATATTGGCTTGGTTTTTATACCAACTTGGTTGCTTAACTCTACCCTCAGATCCCAGCAATCTTCTCTTTGGTGGTGACGGGATTTGTCTTTCCCAATGTCTTGATGACTTTGGTTTGGAGTGGGGATGGAGTCCACAAAGCCTGTATGGAATTAGCTTAGGACATCCTTTCCCCCTAACAGGAACACAAACCTGCCATGCCTTTCCCCAGACAAGTCTGTTCATATGTTCTTTGCTTCACAGAAGAGACCATTTTCAGTCAAATAAAGTCAGTTTTGTTCCTCCCTGGTGGCACAAGGGGTTAAGTCTCAGCTCTGTGAATCTATCTGCAGCCACTGCAGCACAAGTTTGATCCTTGGCCAGGGAGCTGACCCACAAAGCACAGCAGACTGCTCCTGTCTTGCCCGCTGCTCCCCTAAGCAGTGTATTTCAGGAGATCCTCCTGTTCTTCTCCCTACTCTGTCTCTGGTGGATCTTCTCAACCCCCATACCTCTGGACTGTACCCCAGTTCTTATATGCATAAATAAATAAATCTTTAAAAAAAATAAAAATAAAGTCAATAAAAGGTTCGGAGTGGTAAAGAAAAGGAGAGCCAGCCTAAATTTCCCAAAGGAAGGGAAAATTGATTGCACCCCGAGCGGAACTCACGGACCCAAGGTGGGGGTCTGTGAAGCCACACCCGTTGTGGAGAGAGATGTCCCTTTTATAGGGAGAGGAGAGGTTACGCAGGAAAACTGGGTTGGCAGGGGGGGAAACAGGTTTAAGTGGAACAAAGTTGTTTTTCATGGAGCCGAGTTGTTTTTCTCCTGTTTATGGCTTCAGTTTCGGTTTGATGGTATCAGTGGCACTGGTGTCAGGGCCCTCTTGTCTTTTTCTGTGTGGGCCTCTACATTCCTGGCCCCAGCATCGACCTTTCAGTCAGTTTCTTTAAAAAAACAAGCCAAAAAAAAAGCCCCAAAAAACCCTCGGGGTTTTTTCTAACATTGTTTATAAGAAGGAAGACTCTGTTGTACTTAGATTTTGTGATGGGACTAATACATGCAGGCCTAATAAACCCCCATAACCACAAGTTTAGAAGAGTGAACTTGAAGCAAAAGACAATAAATTCCATGAATTAAATAATAATAATTTTTAGTGTCCTCTTGGCATACTAGGTGTTAGAACAGTAGGAATCTGGAATAAAGAGAAAGTGAAGAGGAGACAGTTATGGGTAGCTGCCTGGGGCTTAGGAAAGATAAGACAGTGATAGAGTCACCCTGGGGGAGGGGGAAACAACTGTGCTAAAAACCATTGAAATCTTTTTTTTATAATTAATTTCTTTGTATATATTTACATCAGGTATAGTCCCCATAAATTTCCACCACCAATTCACCCGTGCACCATCACCTTAGTCCCTTGTGCTCCTTCCACTCTCTCCCTCCTCCTCCCAGCTAAGTGTCTCTAATTATAGTTGTCTGATTATTTTTGTTTAGTTTTGTTATGTTTATTTTTAGATTGTTGTTATTTTCCCCTGATCCCTTATTTTGTTCCCCCATATTCCTCCTATAAGTGAAACCATCTGATATTTTTCTTTTTTCTTTTTCACTTATTTCTTTTTTTTTTTCCTAAAGATTTATGTATTTATTTATACAAGCACTGGGTACAGTCAGAAGCTCAGGAGGGTGAGAGAATTCACCAGAGCCAGAGCGGGGAGCAGAACAGGCAGAAGGACGGAGATACACTGCTGAGGGGAGCAGCAGGCGGCAGGAGAGGTCTGCGCGCCGTGTGGGACCCTCCTCTGGTGGCCGGGAGCAGCCAGGGATCGAACTGGCACTGCAGAGGCTGCGGGCAGCTTGGCAACCCAGCGTTCAACCGCTGCACCACTGGGGAGGCCCATTTCACTTATTTCACTTATTTCACCAGCTCCATCCATGTTGCTGCAAATGAAGGAAAAGATAAACATCTGGGAATACATCAAACTAAAAAGATTCTGTACAGCAAAAGAGACATTAACCAAAACAAAGAGACACCATACTGATTGGGAGGAAATTTTTGCACTTCACACAATTGATAAGGGATTGATCACAAAGATATGCAAAGAACTCACAGGATTCAAGAAAAGCAAAGTAAACAATCCAGTCAAAAAAGTGGGCAGAATCCGCGGCCTCTGTGGTGCCGGTTCGATCCCCGGCTGCTCCCAGGCCACCGGAGGAGGGTCCCACATGGCGTGCAGACCTCTCCTGCCGCCCACTGCTCCCCTCAGCAGTGTGCTTCGGTCCTTCTGCCTGCTCTGCTCCCCGCTCTGGCTCTGGTGAATTCTCTCACCCTCCCGCGCTTCTGACTGTACCCAGTGCATGTATAAACAAAACAAACAAATAAATAAATAAATAAAACTTTAAAAAAAAAAGGGCAGAAGAACTTAAAAGACACTTCTCCAAAGATGAAATGCAAATGACCAACAAACATATGAAAAAATGTTCAACATTCCTCATAATCAAGGAAATGCAAATCAAAACAACAATGAGATACCACCTTATACCAGTAAGAATGGTACATATTAAAGGAACTAGCAACAACAAATGTTGGCGAGGATGTGGTGAAAATGGAACTCTTCTACACTGCTGGTGGGAGTGCAAACTGGTCCAACTTCTATGGAAAGCTGTGTGGAGATTCCTCAGATTACTAAAAATGGAGATACCATATGACCCAGCAATTCCACTCGAGGGGATCTGTCCAAAGGACACAAAAACATTAATTCAAAAGGATACATGCACCACTATGTTTATTGCAGCACTATTTATAATAGGTAAGGCTTGGAAACAACCCAAAGATCATTGAAATCTTTTATCTGTTATCCAGCTGTTTTCTGTTCTGCTCTGCTGTCTGCTACAAGCAACAGCACTGTGCTTGTGGGAAATGAAGAAAGAGGGATAAAGCTTTAAGAAAGAAAATCAAGCAGGCAGAAAGCCAAGATGACCAGTGCTGAGAGGGAATTGAGCTGGGTGGAGGAAATGGGAGGGTGATAAATATAAACCAAGGAAATTCTTGCACATTCCAAGAAGGTGAAAGGAGGTTAAAGTGTTCATTCCTTCATTATTAGTTATTTTCTCTCCTTATCTGTGTATTTATTTAGAAATATCTCTTTTATGCACTATATAGTTGGCGTTTCTTTGTTTTTTGTTTTTACCAATTTGACTATCCTTTGTCCTTGAACTGTGACGTTTAATCTAATCACATTTATTATAATATTGACATATTTGGATTTATTTCTGTCTTGTTTAATTTTTCCTCTATTTTGTCCTCTGGTTTATGCTGCATTTTCTTTCTTTTTCTGGTCATTTTGGATTAATCTATTTTTTTTTTATTTTTATATTCCCCATACAATTGCACCCCCCTTATTTTGGCCCTAATCCCTCCTTTCCCTGCCCCCTCATAATGGTTCTCTGGTTTATAGTTGTTTTGTTGATTTTGATTTTTTCTTTCTTATAGTTATTCTTTTTCCTGGTCCCTTATTTAGGTTTTCTAGATTCCTGCTGAGTGAGACCACTTGGTATTTTTCTTTTTCTTTCTGGCTTATTTTGCTGAGCATGAATTAAATGCTCTAGTCAAAGAACTAATCTTATTAGACTTGAAAAGATCCTACTTTGTGCTGTTTTCAAGAAACATATATGAAATACATAAATTGAAATTAAAGGATAAAACATTTGCTGACAAATCCTAATTGATAGAAAATGGATATTTGTTCATGTTATGTTTTAAGGTAAAAGTTCTCTTAAATACCTATAAATGTGTACTTAATAATCACAAAACATTCAATTCACTGGGAAGAAATACAGCTGAACTAACAAACACTTATTAATATTTTTTAAAGATTTATTTATTTATTTATACAAACACTGGGTACAGTCAGAAGCACAGGAGGGTGAGAGAATTTACCAGAGTCAGAGCAAGCAATAGAACAGGCAGACTGATGAAATACACTGCTGAGGGGAGCAGTGGGCACAGCAGGAGAGGTCTGCGCACCATGTGGGACCCTTGCTGGCGGCCGGGGATCGAACCAGTGCTGCAGAAGCTGTGGGCAGCTTCACAGACCAGTGCTCAACCGCTGCACCACCAGGGGAGGCCCCACAAACACTTATTAACACATGCTAAACTACATTTTAAAAAATGGACAGAATTACAGGGGGAAAACACACATCTATCATTCTAATGAGAGTTTAAATACATATATCTCAGCAATTATTAATCAGATAAAACATTTACAGAATTAAGCATCTTGTTCATAAAGTAATTTGCACAACTATTTCAATTAATGTCATTGAATAGGACAGAGTAGGGATTCTGGAGTTCTATCCTTCTGCAAATATAACCAATATTGGCAAATACTATTAGAATCAAATTTTAGACTCAACCCTGAAGTCTGAAAACTTACAACCATGAACAGATTCATGAAGAAACTGATACATTGTAGTAAGAGAATGCTGTGGCATTTTAAATTGCCCACTTACCAACCCCCATCTTCCATATCAATGGCACCCCTGAAGATGGCAGCCTGCATCGCTGATGCAAGTGATAGTGCCAAAGGGAATAATTTGAACCTGTTCTCAAAGAATTGTGGTTGTGTATTTTGACCCTGCTGGAGGCCTCCTAAAGGATTTGTCTTTGTTTATCTAATTTGAAGCCCTCCCACAGCTGGAATGGTTTCCTGACTTCCTTTTTGCCAAAAGCACTTAGTATGGGGACTATAACCAATATGAAAATGGATATATTGTGCAAAAATGAAAAATGATGTAAAAAATGTATAAAATTAAAAAAAATAAAAGTAAAACTACTACACTACCAATCTGGGGGAAGGAATAAAACAATAAGCAATAGAGACATCAAAAAGCCTATGAAGGACATGGCTAAGAAAAGAAATACATGGAGGAATAAGGGCTTTTACACATCAAAGACATCAAAAAACTATGAACCAGAGACACTTTTTGGGGGGTGGGGGGCGGGAGGGGAGGGATTGGGGTCAGAATTGGGGGGTTGCAATTGTATGGGGAATATAAAAATAAAATTTATTATTTAAAAAAAAAAAGAACAAAGAGGGCTAGAAGGCCAATGGATTTTGGTAGTAAATTATGGATGCTTTGGTGGTAGATGCACTGCTGACAATAACTGATGGGGATAATCCGTCAGGGATATTATCTCAATTAAAAATTAATTAATGAAATAAATGATCCCAGCTCTTTAAAAAAAAAAAAAAAGACATCTTTACAGACACATCACCCAAAGCAGTGATAGTGAAGGCAAAGATAAACAGCTGGGACTACATCAAATTAAAGAGCTTCTGCACAGCAAAAGAGACAATAACAAAAACAAAGAGAAACCCCACTGACTGGGAGAACATTTTGCACACAACACTAATGATAAAGGACTGATCACAAAAATCTGCAAAGAGCTGATGAGACTCAGCACAAAGAAAATAATCCAGTCAAAAAATGGTCAGAAGAGCTAAAAAGAAACTTCTCTGAAGAGGAAATGCAAATGGCCAACAGGCATATGAAAAAATGTTCAACATCACTTGTAATCAGGGAAATGCAAATCAAAACTACCATGAGATACCATCTTACACCAGTGAGAATGGCGCATACTAAAAAAACTAGCAACAACAAATGTTGGCGAGGATGTGGAGAAAAAGGAACTCTCCTGCACTGTTGGTGGGAGTGCAAACTGGTCCAACCACTATGGAGAGCTGTGTGGAGATTTTTGGACCTACTAAACATAGAGCTTCCATATGATCCAGCAATTCCACTCCTAGGTATTTACCCAAAGGACACAGAAACATCAATTCCAAAGAGCACCTGCACCCCTATGTTTATAGGGGATTGCAATTGTATGGGGAATATAAAAATAAAATTTATTTTAAAAAAATAAAAATAAAATAAAATAAAAAATTAAAAAAAAAAAGAGTTCCCATGTAGGGCCTCCCTGGTATCTCAAGGGGTTAAGTCTCAGCACTATGAAGCTATCACCAGCCACTGCAGCATGAGTTCGATCCCCTCCCAGGGGATGTGCTAACCCACATGGCACAGCAGACCTCTCCTCTCTTGCCCATTGCTCCCCTCTGCAGTGGATCTGCCTGTTCTGCTCTCCACTCTGTCTCTGGTGAATCCTGTCACTATCCCCACTACCACCCCTGGACCTCTGGCCTTCACCCCAGCTCTTGTATGCATATATATAAATAAATCTTTTTTAAAAAGTTCCCATGTATACTAAGTAATGAAGAAGACAATGTTCATAACCAACACTGGCCACATGTACAAAATAGACTTGAGAAGACCCTATACTTTCACCTTTGGCTGACCTTTAGACTCCATGCTAACACGAAGTCCAGTAATTTCTGTTTATTTTTTTCAAGCTTATTCCTCTATCATTCTATCTTCTCTAATGTCATTCTGTTCTTAAGTCCACTCACTGCATTTTTCAATTTCAGCTATTTTGTTTTTGAGCTTGAGAATTTCCTGTTGTACTTACAACATAGTCTCTGTTCTTCTGCTGAAGTTTGCCATCTTTTCACTAATTGTATGTTTTTCTTTATTTCACTGAGCATAGTTTTAATGTAAGCTTTAAAGTAATTTTCAGCTATTTCCAACATGTGGGTCACTCTAGATTTTTTTCTGTTCATCATTCTCTTATTAATTCATCATGTTTTCTTGTTTTTATGAATGCTGTATAATATTGTATTATATCCTCAATATTGTGAATAATGTTATAGAAGCTCTGCAATCTGAATATTTCTCTAAACAATATTGCTTTTAAGAGCATATACTTAAAAAACATTTTTTTCAAATAAAAGCATGTACTTAATTTTTCCTCTGCAGTGGTTGCAGCTCAAATTTTAGTTCAGTTCAGTTCTTTTAGTCCTGTCCAATTTGAGATTTTCCCCAATATGCATTTTCTAGGGTAAAAAATTTGGGCAAAAATTATGCCCAGAATTTGGAACTTTCACTTTTTGGCTCTCTTCCTTCTGGTATTTCCTTTTTCATTATCTGGTGATGCCCCAAACTCAAACCCTCTTCTCTTCTTATTAAACCAATAAGGCTATGGTTTTCTATCAGAGCTTTAGTCACCCCACATGGCTAAAAATCACACTAACAGAAAATTTACCTTTATTCTCTTCTGTCAAACATTCATACTTCTCAGAATCTACCTGGTTTTGTTCACTACTAGGCACTTTCAGGTAATTGTTTTTATATTTTGTTCAAGTTCATGTAATAAGATTAGTTAAGCAATTGGCCATACCGGGAGTGGTCCTTTTCATACCTGTGTTGTTTTTTTAATTTATCTTCTATTGTAAAACAAAACACAGACAGTGGAAACCATCCAAAATAAATGTGTACCTTAATGAACACTCTTATAATCAGCTTCCAAACCAGGAAACAGAATCTTGCCACTCCTCAGAAACTCCTTTCATGTGCCACATCCTATCACCACCCTGCTACTTCTCCATACTTCAGAACTACTTTGACATTTGTAGTAATTATTCTCATACACTTTTTAGCTTCCAAATGTGCATCTCTAGACACCATCATTTAGTCATGTTTTAAAGTATTTTTTTAATCTATTGTTATTCCTGCATTTTTTTTTATTTTCAATTAATCTATTGGCAAATTCTGAGTGTTTACCTTACTGTTTCTTTCTCCATTTCACTGTCACTTGTTAATGTATTACACAGTTTACTAACTGTAGGGTCAGGAATGACCACTGAGCAGGTTTTCTATGATCCAGCAGACCGGGTAAAGGAGGAGTCAGAGTCCTCAGTGGTTTTTTGCAGGTTTTTACTGGGATTTACCCAGTACACAGCAGGCAAGGGTGCTGGGGGGCCGGGAGGCTGGCAGGCCTCCCAGCCCCCAGCAAGTCTTCACTCTTTCTGGGCTCTCCGGCCCTCTGTTTCTCTGCTCTCAACTTCTGTTCGTTCTTGGCTTCTCTTTCGGCTTCTACTGGCGTCCCCATGACGCCACCCTTAAAAAGCAGTCTTACCCAGGTGAATCCCATCTACCTATGCCCACACCCTACTCCAGGTGCCCGCCATCAGGCATGCATTCAGGACCACAAGGATCCATCATCTATCCTGATGGCGGGAGGGCAGAAAAGCCTGACATTTTTCCTTACCTTACAGTCCGCCCCCTCAGGGTTTTCTGCCATACAATCTACATATATACAATTTTCTTAGCAAACAAATAATGCAGCCATGGCCCACAAAAGCAAATACATCACAATATAACAACAAAATACAACAGAACACAAGTAAGTCCAGGCAGGGCCCCAATCTAGTGGCAAAAGACAATTATTGGTACCAGCAAATGAGCCACCAAATCTGCTGCCGAAGGCACTGCTCATACGAGGGAGGGGAAGTCATTCGACATTTCTGTCACATGCCAGGAGCCGTCAGGCTTCCTGACCTTCTCTGGCTGTGGTCTCAGCCACAAGCCACACACCACATCCACCCCCAGGATGCACTCACTCCTGGATTGGGGATTCTCTACTCTTCGGGGGTAATTGCCCAACCCTCAGGGTTTCTGTCTGCAGTCGCTCCAACACTCAGCTTTCATAGCCACCAGTGCAACTCACAGACCCCTGCACTCAGGCCAACCCACTGCACAAGCACATGGTTCGGGGATCCAAACTCTACATGCGGCTTGGGCTCAACCCCAAGCCACGTTCCCCACCCATCCCCCAAGGACGGGTTCCTCAGCTCCTCACCCTCACTCGACCAGCAGGGCATCACCCACAGGTGATTTTACGAGACTCACTGGCCTTCCTCAGCTTACTTAGTGCTTAGCAGCCACTGAGGGCTTCCCAAACAGCATCAGCACCAGCTTTTGCCTTCTTGGTTGGCTTTTCTCCTCCGCCTAGCTGCTGGGCATTCACAGGCTGCTTTTGGCCATCAAGGCCCACTGGCCACCCCCAGATTCCCATCTCCTGGGGTGTACAAACAATAGCATTCTCCCCCAGGATCCCAAAAACAACTTGCCAAAGTTCCTCCGCCTTCTGGTGGGATTGTCAGTCCAAGTTCATCAGTCCAAGTCCATTAGACCTTTCCATCAGCGCTGGTGAGCTCCGAATAGCGTTCCTCTCTTCCCCGACAATTCTTGCTGCCTTGGGGGTCGTTGGCTGGTCCTGTGGGGGGGGGGGCGTTGGCTGGTCCTCTCAGGCATCTCCTTCATGCCAGGTCTCGTCCTGTAGCTCCTGGACCTTGTCCATCTCCTGTGCCGCCATGATGCCTCCGGCGTCGTCTCAGGCAAACGGTCTGTTACTCCTTAATCCCTCCAGGTCTTTGGAGGGCTCCATACCGGTCTGCATACATCATCTTGCCAACTTACGCCAATTGTAAGGGCAGGAATGGACACTGAGCAGGTTTTCTATGATCCAGCAGTCCGGATAAAGGAGGAGTCAGAGTCCTCAGTGGTTTTTTGCAGGTTTTTACTGGGATTTACCCAGTACACAGCAGGCAAGGGTGCTGGGGCCTCCCAGCCCCCAGCAAGTCTTCACTCTTCCTGTGTTCTCCGGCCTTCTCTCTGTTTCTCTGCTCTCAACTTCTGTTCGTTCTTGGCTTCTCTCTTGGCTTCTCTCTCGGCTTCTTTTTCGGCTTCTACTGGCGTCCCCGTGATGCCACCCTTAAAAAGCACAGTCTTAGCTCAGGTGAATCCCATCTACCTATGCCCACACCCTACTCCAGGTGCCCGCCATCAGGCATGCACTCAGGACCACAAGGATCCATCATCTATCCTGATGGTGGGAGAGCAGAAAAGCCTGACATTTTTCCTTACCCTACACTAACTGATCGTGTTTATTTCCTTATTATTCTACTCAAATATAAGCTCTATGAATGCTTTTATATAAATGTCTTTATATGTTTTGTTCACTATTTTATCCTCAGTACCTAGAACAATTCCTGGCACAAATTAAAACTCAATAAATATTTGTTCAATGAATTAACTAGCATATTTTCTGCATTGTGTTGCTCTCTCTTCACATTCTCAATATTGAATATTCAAAGATTTGAAAATTACTCTGGAAACATTAGTGTTTCTGTAAACTGCTTAAATATTACACCCCTTCTCTGGAAAACATGTTGTAATAGCTTTTTTTCTTTTTACATCTCAATGCATTCTTTCAGCTAATAAATATTTAGTGACCACCTCTGATGTGCCAAGCACTAGTCTACTATACACAGGAAAAACAGTAGTGAAAACAACAGAAAAAGCTTATATTCTAGTGAGGGAGAAAAAAACCATAAGCAAATAAACAAATGGGTATATGGTTGTAGGGTAAATGGTTGTCAGGCCTTTCTGCCCTCCCACCATTAGGATTGATGATAGCTGCCTGCGGTCCTGATGGCAGGCACCTGGAGTAGGGTGTGGGCATATATAGGTGGGATTCACCTAGACTGAGATGGGGCTTATAAGGGTGGCATCACAAAACTACCAGGAAGAGAATCAGAAGAGAGAAAGAGAGGAAGAAGAGAGAGAAAGAGACCACGAGAGAATGCCGGAGAGCCAGAAAGTGTGAAGATTCGCCGGGGGCTAGGAAGCCTGTCAGCCTCCTGGCCTCCTGGTACCCTTGCGTTCCATGTACCTGGCAGAATCCCAATAAAAGCCTGAAAAAGCCATTGAGGGCTCCAGGACTCCTCCTTCACCCGTCTGCTCCGGTCATAGAGATCCTGCACTGTGCCATCCTGCCTCTACAATGGTGTATCATCTTGTGACAAATGCTATGAAGAAAAATAAAGCTGGGTAAGAACATAGAGTATGTTGGGACCTATTGTTTTCGAAAGGGTGACCAAGGAAGTTTCTTTCAGTAAGTAATCCTTGAACACAGACTTGAAAGACATGAAGTAATATCTGCAGAGATATATGGGAGAAGAGCTCCAGGGCAAAGAAAATAGCAGATGTAGAAATCTTGAAGCAAGACGATGCTTGTCTAATAAGAGTAATGAATGTTGCATGTCTGAAGGCCAGTGCATAAGAAGAGATGTAAGAGGAGAGGTCAGAGAGGAGGCAAGTGAACAGGCTATATATATAGTCTTACTATTCAAGTGAGGACTATGGGTTTTATTTTATGCATGATGAGGATGTATTGGAAGATCTTTGGTAGTCAATTAATATTATATAATGTATGTTGTTAAAAAACAATTCTAGCCTTTGTAGAGAAAATACTTAAAAGGGTTTGTAAAAGTTTTAACAAAAGGAATTCAACTATTTCAGTAAGGACTATTGCAATAATCCAGACAAGTGATGATAATGACTTAGATTATGGTGTGGCAGTACTTTGATTTGGGATATATTTTGAACATGAGGGTGCAGCAGTATTTCCTAAAAGTTGCAGCTGAAATGTGATAGAAAGTGGACATTAATGAATATTCTGTGATTTTGAACCTCCCAAGGAAGAAACATAGTATCATTTACTGAGATACAGAGGAATTGGTGGAAAGCAAGTTATGGAGTGTGTAGAGTGATTCAGGAGTGAATTTTGGGCTATAAATGTGTAAGATAGTCTACTAGACATATTAAAATGAAGATACAAGTATGC
Organism: Talpa occidentalis; assembly: GCF_014898055.3. Lineage (NCBI taxonomy): Eukaryota > Metazoa > Chordata > Mammalia > Eulipotyphla > Talpidae > Talpa > Talpa occidentalis. The sequence continues at coordinate 13,952 of NW_023601992.1, forward strand.
TGCTACTCTATAACTTTGAAGTTTGACATATACATAATTGGTTTGTTTTTTCAGCGCCAAATGGAAAAACATGGGACTTGATGAAGCTGCATTGGAAGGCATCTTGCTCTCTCTCAGCTGCCATAACAAAATGGGTGGCTTAAAGAACATATATTTCCATAGGTTGAGAAGTCTAAGATCAAGGTGCTGGCAAGATAGATTTTAGTCTGAGACCTCGTCTCGTGGCTTGTAAATGGAGGACATCTGTGTGCACATATGCCCCTCTTCTTTGTGTATGAATGGGGAGAAAGAAAAGCACAAGCTCTCTGATTTCTCTTCTTACAAGGGCCAAATGCCTTCAGATCATGGTCCCACCCTCATGACTTCATCTAATTCTAATTATGCCAAAGACCCCATCTGCAAATTCCATCACCTCTTGGGGAAGGGCTTTAACACATGACTTTTGGGAAACACAAATATTCAGTCCATAAAAGGAGGGAATGTAGACTAAGAAGAGCAAAGATCTGAAGATCAAAAACTGAACCATTCCAACATTTAAGGAATGAAAAGAGTCAGAGAATCCAACCATTAAAACAAAAAGAATCCATCAATAAGTTAGGAAGGTAGCCAGGAAAATGTGATGTCTTCAAAATTAAATGAAGAAAGTATTTCAGGTATTGAAGTTGTGTCATGATTGTGCTAAGTTAGAAAAGAAAGAACTTTCCCATTGCTTCTGGCAATTTGAAGGCAATTACTTTGACAAAAGTGCTTTAGTGGAAGGATGAGATAAAAACCTTCAAGGACGACCAACAGGAGAAATGCAGAGATAATGAAAATAAACAATGCTTTCACAGAGTTTTGCTGAAAAGAAGATAATAGTTAGAAGGGGTGTTATGATGGAGTGAAGGAAAGATATTATAGGAGATTTTGCAAAAGTTTGTTGATGTTAATTAATGAATAGAGAGAGTACACAATGATACAGGTGAGAAAAGGGGTAATCACAGTGTCAGAGTCTTTGGGAAAACTCAAGAAGTTGGGATTTAAGGTGCACATGGAAGCAGTTAACCTCATATGCATTGCTTTTCAAAAGAGAGACTGAGTACATGGCACAGATGCAAGTAGCCTAGCTTATTTGGGTGTGGGAGAATATGGAAGTTCTACTTCTGGTTGTGGGTTTTTTTTTTCCAGGTGTAGGATAACTAGGTGAGAGATAGGAGAAAAGGAAGTAAGGCTGTATGCAAAGAGATAATGAAAATAACTTCCTAGAATGTCAACTAGGTGAGGGGAAAGTGAGAACATGATTGAAGTGAGAGATACTGCAAAGGTGGCAAGATCAGTGAGCTTAAGGTGCCAATGAGGTCAAAGATAAATGGGCAAATTGTATGTATGTGAACTGTACTTCAATAAAGCTTTCATTCCTCTTGACCTATCTGCTGTGGTGATGACTTCTCAGCATCATTTGTCATCACATTTAAAGAACAATGGAAGCTAAAATTATTTTG
>NW_023601994.1:0-15422 GCF_014898055.3 Talpa occidentalis
GAGCTTTGTAACTCCCACTTCCTTAAGGGCCCCTTCTAGTCCTAAGATAGGTAGTTGGCACAGATGAGAAAGTTTTTCTTTCTTTTCATTTGAACCGAGAGGTTGTCTTCCTTACACAGTCAAAGATAGGATTTCGTTGTATTTTTCTGGTGCTGAAGATAATGAGTAACTATTAAGATCAGCTAATACTTTTTTATAATTTATCTCAATGGAAAGACAAGTTCTGAACAACAGGCAGTCAACTTTAAAAATGTTCTTTTTGGGGGCACAGAAACATTAATTTCAAAGAGCACCTGCACCCCTATGTTTATAACAGCGCTATTTATAATAGCTAAGCTTTGGAAACAACCCAAATGCCCAAAAACAGATGACTGGATCAAGAAGATGTGGTACATATACACAATGGAATATTACTCAGCAATCAAAAAAGATAAACTCATGCAATTTGCAGCAACATAGATGGAGCTGGAAGGGATCATGCTCAGCTAAATAAACATGAAGAAAAAGAAAATACTGGATGGTCTCACTCATAGCAGGAATTTAGAAAACCTAAATAAGGGACCAGGGAAACGATTAATTATAATAAAGTAAAAATAAAAGTAAACAAGCAACTATAGACCTGAGGCATACTACGGGGATGGGGGGTGGTAGGGGGGAGGGATTAGGGCCAAAATAAGGGAGGTGGGAATTGTATGGGGAATATAACCAAGATGAAAATGCATACACTGCGCAAAAATGAAAAATGATGTAAAAAGTATATAAAATAAATAAAGGGGAAGAAGTGTTCTTTTGGAATAAAAAGTGGTTTGACAGTTATTAGCTCATGTATAATGTGACTTAAGTGTCAGTTGCTGCCTTGAGATTCCTTTCTCAAATTTTAGTTTAGTATACTAAGATTTTGACAACTGGGGAAGCTACCATGTCTTCTTTCCCAAAAACAGCATGTAATTTTTATAGAAAAATTTTTATAACCCACTTTTTGTGATAATTGCTGTGAAAATGGAAGTAGTTTCTTTTTGTGAGAGAGGCGTAGGAAAAAAAATCTTTGCTAGATTATTTTGTTTTTCATGTAATTGTTTTCTTCAGTCTTCAAGATGTGCTTATGCAGGACTCCAGGTTATATCTCATCTTTGAATTTCTTTCCATGGATCTCAAAAATACTTGGATTCTATCCCTCCTGGTCAGTTCATGGATTCTTCACTTGTTAAGGTAAGAAACATATCTAATTCCATTAATGTTTTTCCACTGTGACTATTATGGATCTACTCTGTTGAAGTCCCTATGTTTTATGGAAATAAGTTTGGGAAAAGAAGTTGGAAAATAGAACAAGGAAGAATATTTCTTTTCATATCACAGTCAGTCATTTTATTACTAGATGTTATTTCAATTGCTCATGGACTGTTTTTAAGAATGTACTGTGTGTTGGGAACTTTCCCAACCCACTCCTCAGAGGTAGTTGTTAGTTGATTAGCGGTCTTACAAGTGCTTTTTTGTTGGCTGTGTCCATTTGTGAACATATTTTATAAAAAAGAATTATTTCTGAATGTGTGTGTTAGGTATATGTGTGTGTGTATACCCCTTTCTCTTTTTCTCTTTAAAACTTGGACAAGTAGGTCTACCTATTTGTCTAAATTTTTGATGAACTTCTTTAAACCAGTTCCATATTGATGAACATTTAGTTGTTTTTGTGCTTGGTGGGTCATTCTTTTAAGAAAGATATTGCAGTGACATAGGTTTACCTTCATATGCTAATTTTTAGAATAAATTCTTATAGCTGGAATTTTCATGGGTTGGAGATGTTTGTTTACTTTTAAAATCTTGATAGGGCTAGTTGCCCTCTAATAATCTTTTAAATATCTTAGCAATCTATTATGTGAGAAGGCATTTTGATTTTTAGGTCTTGTTTCTTTATTCCTAACTCAAAGATCATATGTTTTAGATAATACATGACAGTATTTTTTGGAATAGTTTTAGTTGGTTATCCCTTCCTTGGCCTTTTTGTCTCTTAGATTCAGGATGGACCAGATAATTTTGGTGTAAGAACTGTGGTTAATGTTTTCCCTAAATAGCTAACCAGTTCCAATAGGTAGTTTGTTTGTTTTTTTAATGTGTTTTATAACTTTGAACTTTGTATGTTAATTCTGTTAACTATTTTTGTAATATCTTTTTTGCTTCATTACATTGTCTTGGCAATAAGTGCTTTGTAAAATACTTTTCTGAACATATAAACAACTAATATCTTGTTAGTCATTTCTTTGAAATCTGTGACCAATGTTTCCAAAGAGGAAATACATATGTAAACATAAAAGGCAGAGATGAAAAAGACCAACCTTACTCAAGGTAGAAATTAGAAATTGTTCTAAATACATACATACAAATTTAAGAAAGTTTATGTATAGTAAGCTAAATTGTGAGTTAATCATGGCCCCCCAAAATAAGTGTATTCTTTTGAATATAGAAGTTTACATAAGGTAAATGATTACCTTTGTTTTAGGTATAAAAACATGATGGTGTGTGTAAATGGAATTTCCTGCCCCCAAATGCTTCTTGGTGTTCTCAAGTGTCCTGATAGTTAAACATTTCCCTGCATCATCATTTCTTATATTTTTGAAGCAAATCTATCACAAATACTTAGAAAATCATTATATGCTATGGTTACTTTTCTAACATATTTCCTTCTTCCAGAGTTATTTGTACCAAATCCTACAAGGGATTGTGTTTTGTCACTCTAGAAGAGTTCTACACAGAGACTTAAACCTCAAAATCTATTGATTGATGACAAAGGAACAATTAAATTGGCTGATTTTGGCCTTGCCAGAGCTTTTGGAATACCTATTAGAGTGTATACACATGAGGTATGTATAATAATTTTTTTTAGTGCTTTTGAATATGCTGGATTGCCTTCTGTATTTATTCTTCAAGTCAAGGGAAAAATAACTCAAAAATAATTCCATTCTGTGCCAGTTTCAGCTTACTGCATCTCAGCTTTATTTTTTTTAAAAAAGATTTATTTATTTATACAAGCACTGGGTACAGTCAGAAGCGCGGGAGGGTGAGAGAATTCACCAGAGCCAGAGCTGATAGCAGAAGAGGCAGAAGGACCAAAGTACACTGCTGAGGGGAGCAGCGGGCAGCAGGAGAGGTCTGCGCGCCATGCGGGACCCTCCTCCAGTGGCCAGGGAGCAGCCGGGGATCTAACTGGCGCTGTAGAGGCTGCGGGCAGCTTTGCAACCCAGCGCTCAACCGCTGTACCACCAGGGAAGCCCGCATCTGAGCTTTAAATTCACCCTTAATTGCTTGCTATTTGAAAATGGAACTGGAACCTTTAGATACTTTTCCTTTGCCATCTTATGTGATATAAAGCTTTGTCAGTAGAAGATGCTAGAGAGGCATTTAGTTTTCATTGTTTCTTATTAATCGATCTCATTCCAATTCCCTGTTAAATAGCTAAATATTTCTTAATATGAAAATATCCCCATTTAAAGCACTACGGTTTCTGTATCCTCTTTGGATCCTCTCTGATACACAAATTGGTTAAAAGACAGATTTTGTTGTTTAAGATATACTGATTCATATTCATTTAGAAAGCACTAAATATAATCATGTGTTATCATTGTTATATTTATTATTTTGCATTTCATTGGTATTTCTGGAAGGAAAGGGAATGTTGAATTGTGTAGTAAAGGATTATTGTGTTTTATGTGGCATTATTTACCCTTACACCCAGACTGTCTCCAGATCAAAATTTACAACCATGCTCATTTGGTTAAATGTGTTGGCTTTTTAAAATTGTTTATTAAGTAATAAATATATTTGGGGCCTCCCTGATGGGGTTAAGTCTCAGTGCTGTTACCGCTGCAGCCTGAGTTCGATCCCCAGCCAGGGAGCCAACCCACATGGCACAGTAGACCTCTCCTGTCTTGCCTGCTGTTCCCCTTAGCAGTATATTTCAGCAGATCCATCCGTTCTGCTCCCCACTCTGTTTCTGGTGAACTTATCACCCCCCCCTGTACCTCTGGCCTACACCCTAGTTCTTCTTACAAAAAAAAATTTTTAAGAAAAGATAATGAGCTAATCATATATTGTCTAGAGGAAATTAAAATTATATATATTTGTTATTAAATAAAGATTACTTGTTACCCATTGTCTAAAACAGATGCTATTGACTTTATATTAAATGTTACGTTTTATTGTGTGATAAATTATATACTAAAATAAATTATCTCTGGACCACTACTAATAGACTTAAATGATTTATTCATTGCAGTCTTTAGCATTTAAGCAGTACGTGTATTTTGTGTATGTCAGACAAAAACAAACACACTCACTGCCCTTATCAATGTGCTTTATTTTTAAGTAAAGGCTATCTGAATTTGGGTTCTAAGCCTTTCACTTTAATTGTTTCAACAGCAAGAAAATACTTGGTTTACTTATCTGGTCCTCCCCTCATATGAATAGAACTTAAAAATGAAATATTTATCTTCCATTTGATATTTTGTGTATAGTTGATGTTTAAATAGTAATATCAGAGGCAACCTGATAATAAAAATATAAAAACCTTTTGCACAACAGTGCTAATGAAATAAAAGTATTAATGTGTCACACTTACTCCTTGTGAAAATTTGCTTTGTATTAGGTAGTGACACTCTGGTATAGATCTCCAGAAGTACTGCTGGGGTCAGCTCGCTATTCAACTCCAGTTGATATTTGGAGCATAGGCACCATATTTGCAGAATTAGCAACTAAGAAGCCACTTTTCCACGGGGATTCAGAAATTGATCAACTCTTCAGAATTTTCAGGTATTTTTTGTTTTATATTTAAACATTAAGGACTTTCAAGTTAAATAATAATGGGTCTGTATGTAACAAGATTTTTTAAATATTTATTTATATGTTTCTTTATTTATGCAAGCACTAGGTACAGTCAGAAGCGTGGGAGGGTGAGAGGATTCACCAGAGCTAGAGTGGGGAACAGAACAGGTGGACTGACGAAGTACACTGCTGAGGGGAGCAGCGGGCGTGGCAGGAGGGGTCTGCGCGCCCTGTGGGACCCTCGCCCTGTGGCCAGGAATTGAACCGGTGCTGCAGAGGCTGCAGGCAGCTTTGCAGCCCAGCTCTCAACAGCTGTGCCACCAGGGGAGACCCGTAGCAAGATTATTTTTATATTTTAACAATTTTCAATTTTTTAATGAATTTTAGAGCTTTGGGCACGCCCAATAATGAAGTGTGGCCAGAAGTGGAATCTTTACAAGACTACAAGAATACGTTCCCTAAATGGAAACCAGGAAGCCTAGCATCCCATGTCAAAAACTTGGATGAAAATGGGTTGGATCTGCTCTCGGTAAGGGATGCCCTTCTTACTAACTGACATTACTGATGATTCTGAACATAATTAACTTTTTTTTACTAGAATAGGGAAGAAAAGACAATGTTTATCAAGCAAGACTCATGACTGTTATGTCTCTTATGTTTAATGTATGACTAGTTCCATTAATTTTAATAAAACCAAGAAACATCAGTGATTTGTGAGAGGAAAATTTAGCATTAGTTTTGTTTTGGTTTTAATCTGATAGCTATAGATATTCTGAAAGAGAGACCAGGGTTAATATAACTTTGTTGTTATTTTCAGTTGCTGACTTGTAGTGACCTTTCTTTCTGGCATTTTTATCTCTGTAGTTCTTCCTAGACATAGCTGTTTTCTTTATTGTTTGATGTTTTTGGTGACTAAATCCTTTTACTGCGTGAAATGAACTCTCATTTTTCGCCTTTCTCTCTACATCACAAGAAGAAAGGCTGGTATAGTTCTTAAAATTCCCTTTCTTTTTATTGCTGTTCCCAACTATTTCTTCAAAAATAAGACAACCCCCCCCCAAAAAAAAAAAAAAATCCCCAAACCCATAAGGATAAAAATAGTCTTAGAGCTGCTTTAGGAAGTTTTTTTTTTGTTTTTTTTTGCAACGGTATTTAAAAATTGAGCTTTTAAAAGAGAACTGATTTTTTTTTTTTAATAATAAATTTTATTTTTATATTCCCCATACAATTGCAACCCCCCCATTCTGACCCCAATCCCTCCCCTCCCGCCCCCCAAAAAGAGTCTCTGGTTCATAGTTTTTTGTTGATTTTGATTTTCACTTTCTTATAGTTATTCATTTTCCTGGTCCCTTATTTAAGTGATTTAGATTCCTGCTATGAGTGAGACCATCCGGTATTTTTCTTTTTGGCTTATTTCGCTGAGCATGATCCCTTCCAGTGCCATCCATGTTGCTGCAAATTGCATGTGTTTATCTTTTTTGAATGCTGAGTAATATTCCATGGTTTATATGTACCACATCTTCTTGATCCAGTCATCTATTTTTGGGCATTTGGGATGTTTCCAAAGCTTAGCTATTGTAAATAGTGCTGCTATAAACATAGGGGTGCAGGTGCTCTTTGGAATTGATGTTTCTGTGTCCTTTGGGTAAATACCTAGGAGTGGAATTGCTGGATCCTGTGGAAGCTCTATGTTTAGTAGGTCCAGAAATCTCCACACAGCTCTCCATAGTGGTTGGACCAGTTTGCACTCCCACCAACAGTGCAGGAGAGTTCTAAAAGAGAACTGATTTTGATGACTCACATGATGTGATTCCAGGGGGGGAAAAGGATTTCTCATGTTACTAAACGAAGAAAACAAAGTCTATTGCTATTATCATTATGTAGATCTTACTGGATGTTCAGTTTATAAGTCATTATGCCACCTAATTCAGCTCAGATTTTTCAGCTGCTTACTGTGTGCTCCAAAGTCCTTATCTGCCAGTTAGTTTACAGTCTGCCAGTTGCCATTCAGGTAGTTTTATATATAAATATTGTTGGTAAGACTTAAAAGGTCTTTCAATTTATGAGCACAATCTGTCTTTTGACTCCTGTTATACTCAAACAAAGAAGTTCACTTCAGTTAAGGAGACAAAGGTCAAATACTGTTAAGTTAGAGTTTGTTAGTATAGTTACTATTGACATCTGGACTGGATCTTTCAGGAGACTGTCTTGTACATTAAGAGACACTTAATTGCATCTCATTCCTCTACCTTAGAGAGCCTCATATCACATTCCACCCAATTGTGACAACTCAAAAGTCCCAGATACTGCTTAATTGTCCCTCAGTGGAAAAATCTCGCCCAGTTGAGAACCACTTCTGTAAATCATAAATCTTGTTTCATATTTTAGCCTTACCACTCCTTAACTCTGTGAACTTGAGCAAGTTATTAATCTTTTTGAGCCTCAGTGTTTTCACTTGTAAATTGGGATTAATACCTGTCTTTTATTGTGAGAGATAAGTAATAAGTTCAAAGCACTTAATATAGTGCTACATAGTAAGTGTTCACATGGCAACTGAATATTAAATGTATCTAGTCTGCTTGTTGATTTGGTTTTTTATTGGGTGAGGATGAGATAGTTATGGTTTTCATTAGGATTATTAACTTATGATTGGTAAAAAAGGTAAGATTTAAAAAATTTTTGTTTCACTTCTTAAATAAATTAAAACCCTCTTTTTGTCTTTTCCCTCCAGAAAATGTTAGTCTATGATCCAGCCAAACGAATTTCTGGCAAAATGGCCCTGAATCATCCATATTTTAATGATTTGGACAATCAGATTAAGAAGATATAGTTTTCTGACAAAGAGTTTCCACATGTTGTATCAAGAGCAGACAGTTACATTTTTACTGTTAACTCTATTTTTGTCTTGTGTATTTTTCTTTTCTTTGTTGTAAAACTTAACTACTTCATCTTCTAATTTCAAAAGTATAACTTAAATATGTAAATATTGTTCTATATGAATTTAAATATAATCTGTATATGTGTGTAGATCTCACTGAAACAACTATTTGTTACTATAATAAAACTATAAATCTATTAGTGTCAAGAATTGGGAAAAATTGTTAGCTTAAATCATTTCAAGCCCATATAGCAGTTTGGTTTTCCTATAGTTGGAACCACTAAAATTTAGGAAAATATGCTAAGTTTTTATGCTCTGACTCCTTAAATTTTCTTGTCATTTCTTGCCCTAAGGATTTATATTTTTCTACTGATACTTCAATTTGTGACCTTAATATTTAAGCATGCAGGATAAAAAAACTATCCAAATTTCAGAAAAAATGCTAAATTTATAGAGGTTTTCAGAAATTTACAACACTAATATTAAAGCACGCCAAGGTTTGCTAAAGTTTACAGTCAAAATAAAGGATTGTCCAGAGCAGAGAATATCAGTTCAGAAAATTTATGAACCATCTTATTTTTAGGTTGGGTATAAAAGCTATTTGTCTTTGTGAATTCTTAAGCCTTGATCAAAAATAATAACAAAGGAATTGCTTATCTTGGCTTTCAATTCTGACTAAAAACACTATGTGCAATTTTTGGCATGATGTTGTTTATTAGCAGTTTTCTTAGAAGGTTCTAATGTATAAGTATTTACCTAAAATCACTAGCTTGGGAATTAAATTGTTTAATGAATAATGCTGCTCTTTGTGATTCTTACCTATGTGAAGCCTGAGTTGTTATAATCAAGAGAAATATATGTAAAAATAGTTTTATCATTTTTAGTGTACATCTGTGCTATGACCATAGACCCTCTGTTTTTCCTCCTGTTACTTGTGACTAAAACAGGCATCCTTGTGTTACTCTTTTTTTTTTTTTTTTAAGTATTTATTTATGCATAAAAGAGCTGGGGTACAGGCCGGAGATGCAAAGGGTGAGAGGATTCACCAGAGACAGAGTGGGGAACAGAACAGGCAGACTGAACGAAGCACACTGCTAAGGGGAGCAGCGAGTGAGGCAGGAAAGGTCTGCTGTACCATGTGTATTGCTCCCTGGCCTGCCGGGGAGCTGGCGAGGCTGCGGACTGCTTCATAGGCTGCGCCACCAGGGAGGCCCCTGTTATTGATTCTTATACCCAATTTGTTTGGTTATATACTGACTGGTCTACATAATCTGTTATCTTGGATTTTTTGCACTCTGTAAGAGAAAGTATAGTCACTGTTTGACAGTGAGACTTTGTGAGACGAGAGTTTGGTGGACTTGTTCTAGATCCTTTCGTGGAAGCCATCAATAGTAACACAGTGTTCGAAGAAGTTCTTTGGGGTCGTATTGTGGAGAGTTATTAAGATTTCTTGGAGGGAATAATATAAATGATAGGGGATAATAGATTTAATTGATGAATGGCTTTTTTAAAAATTTATTAAAAGATTTATTTATTTATACAAGCACTGTACCCAGTCAGAAGCGTGGGAGAGTGAGAGAGAATTCACTAGAGCCAGAGAGGGGAACAGAACAGGCAGACTGACAAAGTACACTGCTTGAGGGGAGCAGCGGGCATGGCAGGAGAGGTCTGTGAGCCAGGTGGGACCCTTGCCCAGCGGCCCGGGATCTAACTGGCGCTGCAGAGGCTGCGGGCAGCTTCGCAACCCATCGCTCAACCGCTGAGGCACTGGGGAGACCCCAGATTTAATTGAGATGATGAAATTTCATCTTTAGACATGTATTTTTTCAATTGAAGTTAAGTATTGGTCTGAAATCTGTCTTTCAGATGATGAATTGCAACCCTTTATTGATTCAGAACTATCATTTAATCACTTGTCTCTCTCATCCTTCCACTTAGAATAGAAATTACCTGTGTATTTTACATATAGTTCTAGCAATATATACATGTATGGATATTACCAATGTTTGAGGCTTTGTGATTTTGAAAGAAGCACTTACAATATTTGAAAAGTTAACAATTTATCAGTTTAGAAGCTAACTGATGAACCAGGGAAATGAGGTGGTAGAGCACTCAATTGCTATACTGAGTGAATGAGTGACCTGCTTTTCATACTGCTTCACATTTTGTGTAGTCCTGTATAAAGCGTTAGTGTCAGTGACTGGATGAAAAACCATTGAGTTGGGTCTTTTTCTCTTGCATATTTTTAAATTGGCTTGTGCCAATTGTGCTGCATCCGATCAATTTTAAAACAGACATGTCTGTGTGCCATTAGTTTTTTTTTTTTTTTTTTTAAGATTTATTTATTTATTTATTTATTTATACAAGCACTGGATACAGTTAGAAGCGCGGGAGGGTGAGAGAATTCACCAGAGCCAGAGCAGAGAGTAGAACAGGCAGAGTGATGAAGTACACTGCTGAGGGGAGCAGCGGCGGCAGGAAAGGTCTGTGCACCATGTGGGTCCCTCACCCGGCTGCTGGGGATCGAACCGATGCTGCAGAGGCTGCAGGCAGCTTCACAACCCAGCGTTCCACCGCTGCGCCACCAGGGAGGCCCACCATTAGTTTTTATTTTTATTTTTTTTTTTTAATAATAAATTTTATTTTTATATTCCCCATACAATTGCAACCCCCCCATTCTGACCCCAATCCCTCCCCTCCCGCCCCCGCCCCCAAAAAGAGTCTCTGGTTCATAGTTTTTTGTTGATTTTGATTTTCACTTTCTTATAGTTATTCATTTTCCTGGTCCCTTATTTAAGTTTTCTAGATTCCTGCTATGAGTGAGACCATCCGGTATTTTTCTTTTTGGCTTATTTCGCTGAGCATGATCCCTTCCAGTGCCATCCATGTTGCTGCAAATTGCATGTGTTTATCTTTTTTGAATGCTGAGTAATATTCCATGGTTTATATGTACCACATCTTCTTGATCCAGTCATCTATTTGTGGGCATTTGGGCTGTTTCCAAAGCTTAGCTATTGTAAATAGTGCTGCTATAAACATAGGGGTGCAGGTGCTCTTTGGAATTGATGTTTCTGTGTCCTTTGGGTAAATACCTAGGAGTGGAATTGCTGGATCCTGTGGAAGCTCTATGTTTAGTAGGTCCAGAAATCTCCACACAGCTCTCCATAGTGGTTGGACCAGTTTGCACTCCCACCAACAGTGCAGAAGAGTTCCTTTTTCTCCACACCCTCCCCAACATTTGTTGTTGCTAGTTTTTTTAATATGCGCCATTCTCACTGGTGTAAGATGGTATCTCATGGTAGTTTTGATTTGCATTTCCCTGATTACAAGTGATGTTGAACATTTTTTCATATGCCTGTTGGCCATTTGCATTTCCTCTTCAGAGAAGTTTCTTTTTAGCTCTTCTGCCCATTTTTTGACAGGATTATTTTCTTTGTGTTGAGTCTCAGCTCTTTGCAGATTTTTGTGATCAGTCCTTTATCATTAGTGTTGGGTGCAAAAATGTTCTCCCAGTTGGTGGGGTTTCTCTTTGTTTTTGTTATTGTCTCTTTTGCTCTGCAGAAGCTCTTTAATTTGATGTAGTCCCAGCTGTTTATCTTTGCCTTCACTATCACTGCTTTGGGTGATGTGTCTGTAAAGATGTCTTTGATGTGCAAATCACGTAGTGTTTCGCCTATATTCCTTCTATATATTTTATGGTTTCAGGTCTTATGTCTAGTTCTTTAATCCATTTTGAGTTGATTTTTGTGTATGGTGTGAGGTAGTGGTCAAGCTTCATTCTTTTGCATGTAGCAACCCAGTTTTCCCAGAAGCATTTATTGAACAAACTTTCTTTGCTCCAATGCATAGTCTTTGCTCCTTTGTCAAAGATTAGTTGACCATAAATCTGAGGGTTTATTTCTGGATTTTCTATTCGATTCCATTGGTCTGTATGTCTGTTCTTGTTCCAATACCATGCAGTTTTGATGATTATGGCTTTGTAGTATAGTTTGAAGTCTGGGAGTGTGATGCCTCCATTCCCTTCTTTTTTTTTCAGGATAGCTTTGGCTATTCGGGGTTTTTTGTGATTCCATATGAATTTCATCAATAATTGTTCTATTTCTTTGAAGAATGACATTGAAATTTTGATTGGAATAGCATTATATCTATATATTGCTTTTGGTAGGATGGCCATTTTAATAATGTTTATTCTTCCAATCCATGAGCAGGGGATGTCTTTCCATTTCTTTGTGTCTTCTTCTATTTCTTTTAACAGTGTTTTATAGTTTTCTTTGTATAGGTCTTTTACCTCTTTTGTTAGATTTATTCCCAAATATTTGATTTTTTTTGTTTCAATAATAAAAGGGATGGTTTTTTTTGATTTCTTCTTCAGATTCATTGTTTGTGTATAGGAAGGCTACTGACTTTTGCGTGTTGATTTTGTATCCTGCCACTTTGCTGAACTAATTGATTAGTTGAATTAGTTTTTCTGTGGTGTTTTTGGGGTTCTCTATGTATATTATCATATCATCTGCAAATAGTGATAGTTTGACTTCTTCTTTTCCTATTTGGATTCCTTGTATGTCTTTCTCTTGTCTTATTGCTCTGGCTAGGACTTCCAGTATTATATTGAAAAGCAGTCCACCATTAGTTTTTAAATCTGTTGTGCGTTAGATATACTGGGGCCTCACTCTGGTCCTACCCTTGATCAATTTTGGATTGTATCCCAGGAAACTTATACAGCCAGTTATCAACTGTTGGTGAGTTTAATAACTTTAGACTTAGATTTACTTTCAGTTGTATTAAAAGTTCATAGCATTGTGCAGTATCTTTAAATTGTTCAATTTCTGTGAGAGTAGAAGGCTGTATATTTCATCATCAATTTGATAGTTTCATCTACTTGAGCATAGCGCTGTGACAATTGCTGTAAACATTGTCCTAATCTTGAGGATTTTTTAAAATTAAATACATAAACAGTAATAATACAGACATCTATACATAATTTACAGTAAAATCTTATTTATGGGGACATGACATATGAATTAAATGTTTTGAAAAAGTAATAGTGTTTTAGAGTTGAGTTAATGACCCAATAGAAACTTTGTGGGCCTGTATAAAAATGCTAAAATAGTTTTTAATTAGTAAAATACTAATTTTTCTAGTGTTTGAGGGGCCTTGAATTCTCTATTGGATGGAACAAACTTTCTTATATCAGTTTCCTTAGCAAGCCTTAGTTCATAGTAGGACTTTAGTTATCTCTCCTTGTTTAAATAGTTGCCATATTCAAACTGGAGTTAGTGAGGTCCCATAAGATAGAATTATCTTGCATTGTGGGCAGAGTAAAGGTAATGAGAGTTTGTGGAGTGTGGAGTGAAGGGAGTAATGGGCATTGTTTAAATAGATTTGGGATAAGATTACTAGAGTATTGAATGACTAAAGGGAAGTGACGGATGGGGATGGAGGGATAAATAAAAGACCCTGTAAAGGAACAGCTATTTCCAACATAAAAATAGCATCTTGGAGATGGGATGATAATGGTATTGACAGGATTGTAACGTTAGTCCCTTTGGAGAAAGGAGCGACGTTTAGTGATTTGGACAAGCAAGACATGCCGTAGTGTAAATGCCAAGTTGTAAGACAACTAAAAGCTGAAGAAATGTATTGAGAATCTTAGACTTGGTTGTTGAGAAAAAGAAGCATCAAAATAGTAGCATTCCTTTAAAATGCTGAAAAGTCTGTGGTTTTCAAAGTTCCCTGGAAAACCTCTTAAACAGATTTGTTGTCTATTCCCAGACGTTGATTCAGTAGGTCTGTTGTGGCCATGGATATATTTTTCTAGCAAGTTCTGCTGATGGTTCAGGGACTATACTTTAAGAAACACTTACATGGGCACAGTGTTCTAGAGAATTGGATAGAAATTGAACTATTTGATCAGCTTGTTTGGTTTATAGAGAAAGCGTAGAGGTACAGACAGAATTAAAGTCAGGCATAGGGCCTCCCCGGTGGCGCAGCAGTTGAGCGCTGGATTGCGAAGCTGCCTGCAGCCTCTGCAGCGCCGGTTCGATCCCCAGCTGCTCCCCAGCCACAGGAGGAGGGTCCCACATGGCTCACAGACCTCTCAGCGCAGCCCGCTGCTCCCCTCAGCAGTGTACTTCGGTCCTTCTGCCTGCTCTGCTCCCAGCTCTGGCTCTGGTGAATTCTCTCACCCTCCCGCGCTTCTGACTGTACCCAGTGCATGTATAAACAAACAAACAAACAAATAAGTAAAGTCAGGCATATAAGTAGAGGTCAAGCTGGAATTAGAGCTTAAATCTATTTTCATTGTTGACAAAAGTAAAATTCTGGACTTTGTAGCCAGCGTTAGGGCTTAATTCTCAGTTATGTCATTTTTGTCTGTGGCTTTGAATGGGTGTCTTCGACTATAATGGAGGACGAATTTCCTCAAGTTTACAATGGTAATAATAACTACCTACTTTGTAGTGTCGTGAGGTGTGGAGAGAGTGCCAGGTATCCTGCATTTAAAGTACATGTCCTTTTTTTGCCAAGGTGCCCTAAATATTCTTTTTTTTTTTTTTTTTTTTTTGTTAATTACAAAAATTAGGCAGAACTATTTTCCTGCTGTAGAAATAAGTGCCTAAACTCTTGAAATGGCAGCATTAGTTGTAGAGTAGGTAAAGTTCTGGCACAAGTTAATTTATTTCCCTGTTGAAACTTCAGTACTTCATATGTTGCCTCTTAGAGCACTTTCATTTTCTCCCTTACATTTATGTCCAATGAGGGTGAGTACCCTGTCTTGCTCTTATATCCTCACAGCCTTGAGTCTACTGCCTTTGCTCAAAGGTAGAGGCACCTCACTTCAGTTATACTGGGTTCTTAATTCTGACTCTTTACTCCTTGCTCGTAAGGATATCTGAGACTGGATCAATCATGATATACCACAAACCATAAGCAACAGTTGGCCCAAGGGGTTACAAATGTCCTAAACAAGATCCATCAAGGTCCTTTTTGCTATAAACACTTGGAGAGACCTTCACAATCTGCTATTTTGCTAAACTGCGATGAATTGACTAGAAGTGTGAGGCATCGCCCCTACGCTGGAACCAGGTGAGAAAGTGAAGGAGAAAAATTCTTGTAAGCTTGATGTCCTTGGTTCCTGCAGTACTATATTAAAATTTGTAAGCTACCTGGTATCCCTCTTAGATGTGGATATTTTCCATGAAGTTTGAGTTGGAATTTTGTCCTTCAAACCTTAAAGAGTCCTGATGAATGCAGTTATCAATACCAAGAGAACTGAATAATTTTAAAGGAGTACTCAATTTTAAGCACCCTTGTAGATATCTGCAAAATTAAATATTTTTCTACTCTGAAGGCTCTTGGTCATAGCCTTGTTTCAACTACAACTTTTAATATTGGTTGTATAGAATAATAGCTGATAAATGTATTTATGCTTAGTGATCTTTCAAAGAACCCACAAACTTGAGGAATGTTTATATATGGTACCTACATTTTACCTGTCAGCAGTAGAAATCTGTAAAACATTTCCCATAGGCAATCATTCCTTCCCTTGAAATAGAATTTCAAAATTATGCTATGCTTCTCTATTTAGGAAACAATTCAAGAACAAACGCAGAATGTATTTGGAGAATTTACTTGCTAATGAGCAGTAGTAGTTCTTTATATTTGTAAAGAGCTTTGTAGTAATTAAGTCACATATGCTACTTAATAGACAGAAGCTTCTACCCTAATAAAAATG
>NW_023601996.1:0-40693 GCF_014898055.3 Talpa occidentalis
TCGGCGCGTGGAGACGAGGCCCTTTGTGCGCAGCGCGCGCCGGCCCGGAGCCGGAGAGTGAAGAAATGAAAGCGTCCTCCGCAGGCCCAGGCTAATTCCCCTCTGACCCTGCTTGTTGTGCTTTAAGCCTTTCTTGCTTTAGTTGCTTGTGATCCTGCTGGAGGCACAACTTTGGTGTCTGCACACGAATTGTCATCAGTTGCATCATTTCAAGATGCAGACTGGGATCAACCAGTGCTGAGCTCTGAGAGAGGTTTTGCTAGGCTACTGGGTTCATTTTGCCTGGGCTCGAAGCTTGGCCTTCCCCTGTTCTGAAAAGCTAGATTGCCCCGACAGGCACACTGTGCTGCTCAGTGCAGAGCGGGAACCGAGGACCAGGGCAAACTTACAAGGGGGGCAGAGAGGGTCCTGCTGCGTCCTCCTTGGCGCATAGGAGCACGGCATCCTTGATGAGTGAGTGCTCCCCTTTGGAGGTCAGTTTGTTCTTTGTGTAATGAACTTTTGGTCTAAGGAAGGAGCTTTAGATATAAAACCCATCTCCAAAGAAAAATTTGTAGCAAAGTTCTGCACATAGGGGGAAAAATGAAGCTACTCTGATTGAAGCAGCAGAAAGACAGGCCCAGTGCTGGAGTGAGGATTAAATACAGGCGCTCTGAAAACTTAGCATCATGTCAGAAATGAAGTTGTTCAGAAAATGTGAGGTAGTCTTTTCTTCATTTTATGTCATACTTAAGCTAGCATTTGGAAAACAATTTGTTTGAAACATAACTGATTTCTGAGCTGCCAATCAAAAAATAAGGCATTCTCTGACATTGTGTCAATATGAGACAACAAGCCCCTTACTCTGCCAGTTTTCTTTATAGTACTTTCCATTATCTGACATTGTATTGTGAATTCATTTGCTATGTTTATTGCATGTTTCTCTCATTAAATTTACTCTCATGGGCATCAGGAGTCTGTCAGTTTTGGTATGTTCCCAGCACTTAGAGTAGTAGCTGACACATAGCAAGTATGCATTGAATAGGTATCTGGATTTCCCAGAATTTCATAGGAATTCTCCTTTGTCCCCTAATTTGTTTATATGTGTGACCAACTAAGTCAGTAATGAGATGATCATTTCCTTTGCCCTCTCAAAGGGTCACTTTCTTTGAGGAAAATATTGAGATTTTTTAATTTCCAAAGAATCCAAATTCCACACATTTGTTGTATATAAAAATAACTATCCTTTTTCTAAAAATTTAAAAAACCCAAGGGGCTGTCGGCGTGTAACCCAGTAACACGGATGACAAAGATGGAGCAGCAGTGATGGGCTGGCAGGCTGCCCTCTGGCCCTGGGTGGGCATGACCAAGAATCTACCACTGACAGATGAGCCAAACCCAGAGCTCTTGATCAGCAGCAAAGTTAGGAACTGTGCTCCAGCCTCCTAAGAGCTGACTTCATCTAGGTAAAGTCTGGCAATTTAGAAATATATTAATTGCTTGTTTATTAACACAATTACTCAGAAAGATCTGGGTGTTCTTAGATTTCTACCCCTTCCCAGGATGTTGCTGCCTTTCCTGTGGAAGGTATTGCTTGGTACAAGGACGCGAGGCTTGCTTTAGAGCTGTGTTAAATCCTAGTTCAGTTCTACTTCTCAATAATTTTGGATACTTCCTCAAATTACTAAACCTCATCTGTAAAACAGGGCTAGTCATTGCTGGTAGGACTCATGGTAGGAGTTCGGATAATTGGAAATAATGTTTACAAGGCATCCAGGGCATTATTATTTCTACCGACTATTACTATTACTATAGTTGATGTCAAATTAGGAGGTATGATTTATATATTAATTTCAGCCAGCATAAATAGGCACTCCACACAAGCATAATACAACATAAACCAAGGATGAAATGTAAGCCTTGTAAAAACTGAATATAGATATCATTGCCCACAACATACAAGGTAAGGGAAAAAGTATTTTCTTTATCCTTTTCCTCCCTCCTTCTCTCCTTTTACTTCATATTTCATATTAATAGAAAAAGTCCTTTCACATTTTTCATAACTCAATTTGCTAATACAGATGATAGTTTCACCTTATGACCAATGACTTTCACATATTCCAAATTTGTTTCTAAAGTATTTTAAATATGCACAAGCAAAAATTTTTCACTTGTAATTTTATTTCAGCCTGAATCACAAGGTAAAATTCACAATCCTTAATAGTAGTTTCACTTCATAGAAGACAACATGCTTAGTGGCTAAAATCTTAGACTCTAGAGAAGACTTGAACTGTTACAAGTAGTAGGAATTTAGGCAAATTAGTCATCTTTTTTTTTTTTAATTTGTCAGCCTTGCAGCAGTTTTGAAAATGGGTCAGATTTAAAAGTCAGACACCCTGAAAGAAGTATAGCAGGGCAGCAAATGCATTCGTTCATACAGGTCCAGACCTTCATTCATCAAAACCTTTACTTCAGACTCATTCATCAAGACCTTTGCATCTAATCTCCAATTTGAATCCCTTCCTGACCCCTGTTCCTGCCTCAGACTCTGCTTCCACATCACCTGCTGATAGGTGCAACTGCACTTCGCCCGGCACCTCTGAAAGGTACCCTGGTGCCTGACCTTCCATATCACTGCCTACTAACTGCTGCTGACCAACACTGCTGACCATCTCTAAGAGCTTCTCAGCCATCTCTAAGCTATCTACTGTTTCTAATCCTTCAGCACTGCCACCTGACTGCCACCTGCACCTCTAGCTTGTAAGGCAATGCCTCCTGGTACATCTGGCACTGTCCAGCCCTGCTTTTGTGTTGCTGTCAGTGGTGCTGCAGTGCCACCTCAGCAACACCACCTGTGACTACCTCCAGCTGCCACCATTTGAGTTGGGTCCTGGCTGACCGATTATCTGTGTGTCCCTAGTTCTAGGCGCTAATCAAGGGACAACACCATTTTGCATGACAGCTTTGGGCTGGACACAATCTGGGTACTGGATACTATCTGGGGTAAGACAGAAGACCATTAATAGACTTAGAAACTCTCCTTTTGGGCCTCCCCGGCGTGCAGCGGGTTGAGTGCAGTGCTGTGAATCTGCCCGCAGCCTCTGCTGCACAGATTGGATTCCTGGCCAGCCAGGGAGATTCCCACATGGCGCAGCAGACCTCTCCTGCCTTGCCCGCTGCTCCCCTCAGCAGTGTTTTTGGTCCATCTGCCTGATCTGCTCCCTGCTCTATCTCTGGTGAATTCTCTTACCCTCCTGCACCTCTGGCCTGTACCCCATTTCTTGATTAAATGAATAAATCTTTAAAAAATAAATAAATAAAAATTGGGCTGGTTAAACAACATCACTTATTGGAAGAGCTATTTAAAAAAAAAGAAACTCTTTCCTTTTCCCAAGTTTCCCTTTGTTAATAAACACTGTTATTGTATGCTGAGTCTGAGTCATGTCTTGCAATTTTGATTATATGGGTGAGGATACTAAATCTGTGACACATTTTTCATGCATACAAGATCTGGAGTATAGGCCAAAGGTGGGAGGCAGGGAGTGAGAGGATTCACCAGAGACAGAGTGGGGAGCAGAACAGTCAGATTGACTGAAATACACTGCTGAGGGGAGCAGCGGGCTAGACAGGAGAGGTCTGCTGCGCCATGTGGGTCAGCTCCCAGACCAGGGATCAAACTCATGCTACAGTAGCTGTGGTTAGCTTCACACTGCTCATGCTTAACGCCTTGTACCACTAAGGAGTTCCCTTCACATTTTCCCAGGTTATACATGGTTTCAAAAGAAGCAAGCACTGTTCCCCTTTTTGTGACCTAGAATAATGTAGTTTGAGGAGTATCATCTGGGTGTAAATTTATCCATATCAAAGAAATTTATCTTTTACTTTAAGATTAATAGAGTGCTGTACTTTCCTTGTGATGTAAAGCCTCCACTGGCTTTTTCTCTTGACATCCCAGGTCCTTAAATACAGAATAAGTATCCCTTGTCTATTCCATCATCTTTTAGAACTTATAATCATGTGAATTCTCTATATGATGTTATTAAATCCATTATTTTTCCTTTGCTAACCTGTCTGATTCTGTTTCAATTACATGTCTAGCTGAAAAAGAACCTACAGGGGTGGGGGATTTTTCCCTGTAACTTGACAATGATATCTATATAACAATAAATATTTGGGTGCAATGGAAAATATTAATGCT
Organism: Talpa occidentalis; assembly: GCF_014898055.3. NCBI lineage: Eukaryota > Metazoa > Chordata > Mammalia > Eulipotyphla > Talpidae > Talpa > Talpa occidentalis. The sequence continues at coordinate 4,178 of NW_023601996.1, forward strand.
GTGCATGAATAACTCCAAACATATAAATTCAATTTCTTGGCTTTATCTATATTTCCCGAAATTTAATGGTGGTTAAATTTATTATTTTTTATTCAAAATGTCATAATTAATTAAAGATCTAAACATTAAAAACTAGGTTTGGAGTGACAGAAGAAAACCACTCAATGCATGGGATGTCTCCTGCTTTTCCTAGAATCACAGAGACTTGGTTGGAAAAAAGGGATGGCCCCAGAGCTATATAGAACAGGAGTTGAGAATATGTACTGTGGAAGCCAGTAGATTTGGCATCAGGCCAGCATAGCTAATTATGCACTCTCTCAGCACAAACTAACTTATGCTATGACGTTTCGTTGCCTTAACCATAAAATGAACTTAACAACACCCCCCACAAACTTGTTAGGGAGATTACATGAAAACATGAATATAAAATGCTTAACACAACAGCAGAACTAAAACTAGAATCTTGATCTATTTCGTATGATACTTGTTCAAAAGGTACCAAAAGGATGAGCATCAGAAGAAAATGGTAAAGATTGTTTTCCAGAAAAATAATGCATTTGTTGAAATACCAGATACCATTAAAATGTATTTAACAAGAGATGAATCGGAGATAAATTTACTACTAAATATCACATCCCAGATAAATATGAAAACACAGTTCATTTCTCTTAGAAAATCATAATCATCTTGGTGTGTTTTCTTGCTTTGTTTTTAGTGGTAGGCATGTTTAGTTTAATTATTTGCTTATTTAATTATTATTGATATTTTATTTTGTTTAATAAGAGTTTTACAGACATGGAGCAACAAAATTTAAAACTTTACTTATTTTGCCTTACATTTTAGACTCTGCTGAAGAACATTTAAAATAAATTATAGTCATAGTAATACTGAATATGACCACAGTTAGAAAAGTACATGTCCAGAGGCACTGGCAACAATAGCTCCATCTATAAACTCAGGGTCACATATATTCTGGATATCCTCACTCTGATATTTCTCCTTTGTCTGTTGGCACCATTGTCTTGTGGGGGAAGAGAGGGAGTTCTTCCTATCTCATGGATTCTTCTTGTGCTGGTTGAATAATCAAATTACTATGATACAGGTTAGTAGGAGGGGAAAAAAAAAAACTATGCACATATGGGAATTCTATAGACACATGGATTCCAAAGACAATGAACAAAAATGGGGGTATATATCCTGAGCTAAGGAATTGGATGGGGATTGCTGAGAGAGACTCGCATGATGAGGAGAGGGTGACCCCTATGATGAAGAACAAATATATTGTAATTAGATGTTCACCCTGCCATTTAGATAGGATTTTTCAGTAGAAAGTTTATTTTTAAAAGTCCCAATTTTGGGTAATATGCCCAATTATCTTAAGTATCTATGGAGGTGGTAAAAGTTTCTCCTGAAAATATTGAATTTCTCTGTATAAATGTAGTCAGAGAAATTATGAAGTATTATGTGTGCTCTTTGCTGATCCTTGGGGAGGATAGTTCTGGACATGTTGGGAACACCTGTCTCAACATCATGGGGAGGTCTCACCTTCACTCCCAGTATTCCAATGGAGAGAACATCAGTCATAATTCCTGATGCTGAGTTGAGCCTTATTCTATTATGATGTTTTCCTTAATTGCCAAAGACTATTTTCCATTTGAAAGGGAATTTGCCTGTCTCTAGAAAATTCCTAAATCTCTTGGAGAACTTTTCTCTGTTTTTACCTGCATAAAGGATTTGTTGTTTCATTTAGCTTATTTTCTGGAATATTGTTAAATTTATTTTCTTGATACCACTTTCCTCACCACAAATGACAGCCACCTACAGGGAAAAGACTTCATTGTACCATCAGCAATGGCCAACACCTCATGCCAGAGGACATATGCCTCATCCCTGGCAAGTCCTTCTGATTCAAAATAAGCAAACAGAATATCAAATACTTTTTTCTTAAAGTTGATGTTTTTAACTTAAAAATAACTTTTGTGGGGCTTGACAGAGCAAATTAGGGTGGGGATGTTACTGCCAACTCATCCCTTGGGGAACTCCATTCCCCAAGGAAAAAAATGAGTCAACAGTTTCTTCTGTTATCTGTTTATAACTTCCCTGGCTAACTTCTGTACAGAGGAAACACATCTCCCCCCATAAAGCAATAGTTTTTAGAAACTGTGATAGCTAGTAAAACCACAGGGAACCAAAATTGATACCAAGTGAAACTGATGGGTGTCCAGAGATCCAAAACTGTTAAGAGAAATAAATCCATATTGCCCAGGGTTTGTGCTACCCATACCATCAAAGCTAGGTGTGTTGTAGTGTGTGCAAAGATTTTTAATTGGTGAGAGATTCAAAGGGAATAGAGAGAAAAAGAAGAGTAAGGGATAAAAGGATTTCAAAATACGAACTTCCTGTCGAACTCCAAAATTTTGCATCCCTCTCAGAACAATGTTAAGCCAAATAGGCAGGGCCCACAGCTGCCAGGAGAAGGAATCTAAGGTAACCTCCTGACAAGAAACACAAGCAAGAGGTTGGGCAGGGCCCAGAGGGTTGGGAGAGAAACAAAGATCAAAATACACTCCCAAGTTGAATCCACCAGAGGTTCAAAAGAGCAACTTCCATTCCATATTCACTGGACTATGAATTGTTCCACCTGAAAAAGCACTAAAGCCAGAAAAGATACAAAGACCAGGAGAAGCATTTACCCCTTGACTTCTCTGTTCCTTCCTCCCCTTTCAGTTGCACTGCCCCTGCTCCTTCCAAACTACTACCCATTCAGCAAGTGTGTGGTCTCATGCATTCTGGGAGTTGTATCACAAGGCATGCATGTTGGTGCCCATCACCCTGAGGGAGCTGGAGTTTTTGGAGAATACCTGTTTATTCTGCATATGGAGTTCCAGGACATTAGAAGTTTTGCAAGTAGAACTTCTTCCCAGAATTGACTCCTGTTCTCTGAGGATGTGCTGACTTGTGTGCATGTTCCCTACTAATAAGGAAAACTTGTTTTCAGCAGTAACTTATTCATCTGTATGAGCAAAAACACAATTGCATGCTATTTCTTGTTCCTTTGTTCATATCTTTAATAAAAGCTTGGGCTGGGAGAGTGAAAGGCAGAACTGCTCTAGATGGCTCTCTCCCCAGCCTCCCCTGCTGCAAACTCAGTTAGATTCCTAGTCCTAATGGCAGAGAAAGAACTTCATTGGCTGTCCTGACTGCAGCTCACGCACAGTTAGGAGTCTGGGAAGATATCGGGTGTGGAGTCCATTCGGTAAAGTCTTTCACTGGATTGGAGTTTGCTTCTCACTGTTCCTCTAATAATTGCATTCTAAACTCACCATCAGGAAGACTGCAAAACACACAATAAATTTGCCTGACTCTGCTGGGGCACCTTCTTCCTAATGAACCCAATTTGAATGACTAATGAAATACATGGCACTCTGTTTTAAGCAGTTTTCCCACACATTGCATAGCCAAAGTAACTCTTTAATAAGGCCCTTTATAGAACTAAGGAAGGATATATTCCAAAGACAAAGAAGCCTATGTCCCTTAGACAACCACCAAATGACAGAGCTTCAACAAATATTGATGACCTCATTCCTTGTATTTTATCTCAAATCCAGTAGTCAGAAAAGATCTTGCTGTCTTTAACCCTCCCAATACTAGATAAAGTTGGAATTCAGTCATCAATGCCTATAAAAACATTTGGCAATCATAATGTACTGTTTATTTTTTAATACAAAGGAATCATACATATATATTTCTAACATTATCGTGCAAGGTCTAGTCTTGAGGGACTCAAAATCTACAAGTGCAAAATGAGAGGATAAAATAGTGGCATTCAAAATAGAGAAAAATTGCCACAGAAAAAGGAAAAAGTTATGAGTGTTCAAAGGAGGAAAAATTACCTTGTCTGGAAAATCAGAAAATCTTCAAGAATAGGACCATTTGAATTGAGCTTTGAAGTATTATATAGATTTACAGACATCTTGATGGAAAGATGGATGAATGTTTCAGGTGGAAATCTAACATGACCAAAGTTTTGAAGAGTGGAAAACATATAACATAAACAATGTATACTGAATTAGTTCGTCAGTTACTGGTAAAAAATTTTAAGGTATTATAAGTTAAAAAATATTTATGTCTTACTTGAACACTCAAACAGCATTCAATTGCCTTGTACAGAAATAATTTCATTTTATCCTCACTGGTGCCTCCTCAAGGTGGCAGGTTATTAGCATCCGTGTTTCCTGAGGAGGTAACTAAGAGCAGAGAAATCAGGTGACTTGTCTAAAATCACATGTTATAAGCCTTTAGTCCTCACAATTCACTGATATAAGTCATATAAAACATTTAGTTAGTGCTCAAAAAATGATAGTATTATTGTTTAATTAGTAGTAGCTGACTAGAGAAACTGGAATTCAAAATCCTTTAAAGACTGAATTCTTCCCACAAAGTATTCTTTCTTAAATAAATAAGTTTGGATCAAATGCTAACTTCGATGACCTATTTGAAGTACTATCAATGTAGAGCTTTTACTAAATGACATTGGCCTTATAGGATGTATTATATATTGAAAAAAAAGATTAGGTGGCACAGAGGGTTGAGTGTGGCTCTGTGAAGCTGTCCGTAGCCTCTGCAGCATGGGTTCAATTCCCGGCTAGCCAGGGAGCTAACCACATGGTGCCACAGACCTCTCCTGTCTTGCCTGCTGCTCTCCTCAGCAGTGTATTTCAGTGGATCTGCCTATTATGTTCCCCACTCTGTCTCTGGTGAATCTTCTTACTCTCCCGCACCTCTGGCCTGTGCCCCAGTTCTTGTATAAATAAATCTTTAAAAAAAGAAAGAAAGAAATGATTAAATTTGTACTGAGATTAAATTTGTACTTTTTTAAAGGATTTCTCCTTTAAAAAAAAAAAAGATTTATTTATTCATACAAGAACCAGGTTACAGGCCAGAGATGTCGGGGGTGAGAGGATTCACCATAGACAGATTAGGGAACAGAACAGGCAGACTGACTGAAATACACTGCTGAGGGGAGAAGCAGGCAAGTCAGGAGAGGTCTGCTGCACCATTGGGTTGCTCCCTGGCCGGCCGGGGATCGAAATTGTGCTGCAGAGGCTGTGGACAGCTTCATAGTGCGGCGCTCAACCGCTTGCGCCACCAGGGAGGCCGAGAGTGGATTTCTCTTTAATAAAGTTTTCAACTCCACCTCACCTAGATGAAGACACACAGGCAGGTAAATAACATTTGATGAAGTCAAGAGCTACCTCAGGGATGCTTTCCTGGAATGTCAGGGGTTGGATGGAATGGATATGGGTTCAGTACCTCAGGTTCTGACTCGACACCTCTGGGCCCTGTATGATAGCCCCTGCCCCTGTGGCCATGTCAGTTTCACCTGTGGTGCCTATCAGAGGAATGTGGGTGATTCCCTTTCTTCTTTGACATTCTCAGATCTAGGTGTCGCTCTGAGTTTCTATACAGAATTTGTGATTAGGCAATACACTAATTCTGGGTATGTGGCATACAGAGCTCGCAATCAATCACAGTTTTGTGAATAATATTTACCATTTTTGTTTCGTGGTCCAAGGCTCGATATACAATAGCACGATGTCCACATGTGGTGGTGATCAAAAAGGGAGGATTTCAGTCCTGGATATGTTCTTCCAGGCTTAACTTCTGAATGTTCTGCAAAGGTACACAAAATACTCCTCAGTTCTCCCTGAACATGGATTAAATTAGTAGATATTGTAAATAACACCTCACAGAGCAAAACCAAGCTGAACAATAGCTACATTTGGAAACAGAGACAAGAAATGAGATGAAATGCAGCATGAAAATGCTCAGAAACAGCCAAGAAGGACATAAAATAGCAAATCAGCAATGTTTATAATGCATTAAGGGAAATGAAAGGAAATCATGAGACCATTTATATACATTGGCCTGAAGAATAGAGGCAGTTGATCTCCCCTAGGCCTGATCCTATTGTATTTAGAATTGTGCCATAGAAAAAGCAAGACCAAGACTGAAAAGACTTGGGTGCTGTTATCTAGATGTAAAACATCTTGACATCAGGGCCTCCCTGGTGGTGCAGGCAGTTGAGTGCAGTGCTATGAAGCTGTCTGCAACCTCTGCAGCGTGGGTTCAATCCCAGCTGGCCGTGGAGATACCCACACGGCGCAGCAGATCTCTCCTGTCTCTCCAGCTGCTCCCCTCAGCAGTGTATTGCAGTCAGTCTGCCTGTTCTGCTCCCACTCTCTCTCTGGTGAATCTTCTCACCCCCTGCATCTCTGGCCTATACCCCAGCTCTTGTATGCATGAATAAATAAATCTTTAAAAAAAAATCTTGACATCAACAAACTTGACATAGGTAAGATATAGAAAATGTGATGTGGTTCTCTCTGGCATCAGTTTCTTCACTTATAGAATGGGAAACTGACTCACCTTTCAGATTTTTTAAAGATTTATTTATTTATTTATTTATTTATTTATTATTTATTTATACAAGCACTGGGTACAGTCAGAACTGTGGGAGGGTGAGAGAGCCAGAGAGGGGCGCAGAACAGGCAGACTGACGAAATACACTGCTGAGGGGAGCAGCGGGCACTGCAGGAGAGGTCTGCATGCCATGTGGGAACCTTGCTGGCAACAGGGGATCAAACCAGTGCTGCAGAGGCTGCGGGCAGTTTCGCAGCCCAGAGCTCAACCGCTGCTCCACCAGGGAGGCCCACCTTTTGGATTTCTTTAGGAATGTTATCCATGTAAAGATACATGTAATTTGGAAATTGTGTTGTGAATGTCATTAAAATTATATATAAATGTGTATGATTCAATGTTATTGTGTACCACATAATACTATTTTTTCAGATAAAGAAATTAAAATTCAATGAGGTTATAGTCATAAAGTAAAACAAAAAATGTGCAATCTAATGATTACTCGATGGGTATAAATACTGTGATCTTTTGTTTTTTATTTAAATCTTTACAAATGTAAATCAAGGAGAAAGTATATAATTCATACAAGAGAACAGGTACTAGAATTACAGATGAGATGCCATGTTAAACATGATGGTCAAAAGATAATATATTAGTATTTTAAAATGCTAAGAAAAGGAGGTCTAGAATTCTACATCCAATATGAATATTCCTCAAAAGAAAGTGAAATAAAATTCAGTCATAAAAGAAGAGGTGAGAAGTTTTTACCTTGAGATCTGCACTGCAATCAATGTTAAAACAAATTTTCACACTGTAGAGAGATGATACTGAGACCTACAAAATAAACAGAGAAAATATCTGCATAAACATTAAAAATGTTTAATGAATTTAATGACAAGGTGATTTAACAGATAGATGTCTGTAGAAATAAAAATAATGACAATGTATTATGGGACATGCTATATTTACAGAGGTAAAACATAATAATCATATCACAAGAGCTGGCAGAAGAATAAATGGGATTAATCAGTTATAAGATTTTCACACTATAATGAATTAGTCTGGTTTTAAAATAGTATTATATAGAGGCAAACTGTGATGATTTTTTTTTTTTTATTTATACAAGAACTGGAGTACAGATCAGAGGCATGGGAGGGTGAGAGAATTCACCAGAGAGTGGAGAGCAGAACAGGCAGACCGACCAAGACACTGCTGAGGGGAGTAGCAAGTGAGACAGGAGAGGTCTGCTGTGCCATGTGGGAATCTCACTGGCCGGCCGTGAATTGAACTGGTGCTGCGGAGGCTGCGGACAGCTTCACAGCATGGCGCTCAACCCGCTGCGCCATCGAGGAGGCCCCAAACTGTGATGATTTAAAGATGTATTCTGTAATACAGCTTTAGATCATCTAGGAAGACAAAACACAAAAAATGAAACATAAAAGGCAATACAAGCTGTAAAATTTAATGCAAAAGATTGCAAGACAATTTAAGAGAGGGGGACAGATTAATATGGAAAAATGCCAAGTGACAGACAATGTGAAAATTGATATTAGAAGTTGAAATAGGGTAGTCAGTGGCATCTAACTATCCATCCATCCATCCGTGCATTATCCATCATCCATCCATTCATCTCTCATAGATCAATATAGATACATATCTAAATAAAGACTTATGAGGGTGACATGGCTGCAAATAGCAATTATTTTGACATTTGATGGGTGGGAGGAAGTAGACTGTATTACTGAAACTCAGAGAAGGGAAGGTATCTTCCTACAATTCCCACCCCTTCTCATAACAATCTTTACTCCCAGGAAAATGTTGAGCATTAAGGTTGGAAGAAGGACAGCAGCTTGAAACTAACATATATTGACAGAACATTATATACTTGACATTTGGCAAGATGCTTTGCATACATTGTGTCATTTAATCTTCATTAATCTTTATTTAAACCTACAAATTATGTATTAATCCTGTTTTCAAGATGATGAAACTGGGATCATGAATTAAATAACCTGCCTATTCATCTAAAGCACTGCAAGTGCTGAGCCCAGGTGAGTCTGATGATGAAGCAGATTCTCTCACAGCACCTGTCCTGAGTTCTCCCAGAACCATAGCTCAGGGCTCCCCTCCCTGAGTAACACCAGCCTCCTGACCTCCAAACCACAGTCAAGGAACAGGAAGAAAGAGTGTTTTTTGATTTGTGGTAAAGGCAACATATAAGATTTGTTTAATTGCTTCTTCATTATTTAGCTCTCAGAAACACCATCTATTAATCACCTGAGAGTTAATCATACTAAATTCCATCCATTAAAAACAGAAGCTATTAGTCAGAAAGCCAATAGCAAAGACAGTACATAGGTAAGGCAATTCCTGTCATTGGTATAAGTCAACATTTACCCAGCTGCCTGTTGGTTAATGACACAGAACAAGAACACATTGGAGGGAGGTGGCTAAGAGAGTCAGATTTTGTTTTCCAAAGAAAACAAAGAGTAAAAAGGGAAAGCAATACTTTGGTGAAGTTTAAAAAATGGTTCTTCTGGAATTTCTAATCACTTCTGAGTTTTTGGTGGTCCACAGAAGATTAAAAATGCATCAAATGTGGTCTACCGCCATAAACAAATGCATTATCCTGAGGAAGAAATTATGGAACATGAAGACGGAAAAAAGAAAAGAACTAGAACTCCAGTTGGAAGACAACTGGATTTCTTTTTATTCAGCAGCATTACAGAGACAACAATTGCATTTCTAAGAAGACTTACACTGATCTTTTCATAACTTTTACCCAACATTATATGATGTAATAAATCACTCAAACCTAACTCTTCCCTGCCTCCAAAATTGAATTGACTTTGAAAAAGTTAAGAAGGTTTGTGGGCCTCCCTGGGGCACAAAGGGTTAACCACAGCACTGTGAAGCTATCCGCAGCCTCTGCAGCACAAGTTCAATTCCCGGATGACCGTGGAGCTACCCATATGGCGCAGCAGATCTCTCCTGACTCGCCCACTGCTCCCCTCAGTAGTGTATTTCAGTAGATCGGCCTGTTCTGTTCCCCACTCCATCTTTGGTGAGTCTTCTCATCCCATGCACCTCTGGCCAGTACACAGTTCTTGTATGCATAAATAAATAAATCTTTTTTTTTAAAAAAGGTTTCTTCAGGAAGGTGTTCATAAGTTTATGCAGGCAACATAGAAGGCAATCCTACCCGCACATAACCAAATGCCCAGTGCCAGTGTGATGTGTGAGGAACTCCAGGACACCCAGAACCTACAGAAAATCTTTTTCACATTATGTTCCCAAACCATGAGCGTCTACCCCTCAAGTAACAAGTGTAAGGCCCATGTCACTTTCCTACCTGTAAATCTTGAAATTATTCTTTAGACATAGGTTTCTCAAAGTCTGACACTGGGACCCACTGATGCTATCTATGTTTCTGGGGAATAAACTCCAGGAATTTGAGAGCAAAAAATCATAGCAACCTTCATGGATGATTCATGGACTCACTAATGTCTGAGAAAAATACTTATTTTCACTATCTTCAACTTTATCACTCATCCTCAGCTTAGCTTGTGTGCCTCTATATAACACAATTTTAAAAGAAGAAAAGGAAATCGGGAGTCACCAATATTCCAAATTTTCTTTGCTATTGCCATGCTGCAAATCTAGAAAAGTGCTCTGACTGGGCCTTATACAGAGTTAAATAATGAAACAAGGGGCAAATTTAAGACAGATGTTTACTGAGCTTTTATATAATGTACCAAAAAATTCAACATTCTTAACATTATTGATAATTGTGTATATGTCCATGTATTTATTTATGCATAGAAGAACTGAGGTATAGAACAGAGGTTCAGAGGGTAAGAGGATTTCCCAGAGACAGAATGGGGAGCAGAACAGGTAGATTTACTGAAATACACTGCTAAAGGGAGCAGTGGGCAAGACAGGAGAGGTCTACTGCACCATGTGGGTTATCTCCCTGGCCGGGGATCGAACTCAGGCTTTTGTAGTGGTAGCGCTGAGACTTAACCCCTAGGCCACCAGGGAGGCCCCGGTTTTGTTTTTCAATTGATTTTTTTCATTACTAAACTCTCATGTTTTTGTAGTCATATCTTTTCTTTATAAGGTGTAAGCTCTGATATCAAGGAGGTATCGGGGGAATTTGGAACATTTCAATATTGGTAAATATTTTAGAAATGCCTGATGGACAGACTACAATAAGCAAAATTCCATGTCAACTTGGCAGGGTTGCAGTTTGAAATTTGTTCCTTGTGTTGGTGATGCCAAAGTAGGACTCATGGAGAGAGGAGTTGGTAACTGCAGTAAGCACTGGCCTGCTCACTTAGCCCAAGCCCCAGGGCTCCCTGCCCTTGGGAGGTAACAAAAAAAAAAGGCACCACTATTCAGAGATCATAATTTTTCTCCAAAAAGATAATTAAATGAGGTTGTAAGATCCCTCTTTGCCTACACTGATGTCATGTTGCTAGTACTTTCTGTGTTATTTTTCCCTGGATGCCACTCTGTTCCTTTTTAAGTCTTTCTGATTTCAGGGAGAAGTTGCCTGACTTCTAAACACATACCAGCCCCCATAGTTAGTATCAATGCCTACCCCAAACCCGACAACCAATAGCCCTAATTGTACAAATAATCTTCTGAGGGAAATTTGTGACTTAATTATATTGAATCCTTAAAGTTTAGGCCAGACTCAAGACCTTCATGTGTGTTGTTTCTCATTCATGCAACAGATATTTATTAAGAACCTTGATATCAGGAGCTAAGGTGTTACTGGGGACCTAGGAACGAGTAGAAAAGACTGGGGTCAAGGGCAGAATGTTGCCATCATCTATCCTAATAATAGGATCAGCTGAGGCACTTGCAAAATGTGAAATGTAGATTTTTAGCCTCATTTTACAGGACTTTTACTTGGAGTGACCTGAAAGAGCAATGGAATCCTTGTAATAAACACCACTGGGTGATAGGGCAGACACTTGAAGGTTAACCAGGCATGTCCATATTGGTGGATTAAGAAAAATGAAATAACTACTTCTTTATCCTGGAAATTGCCCAGGATATTTTCCATCTCTTTTCCTTCCTGGCATTCCAATTCAATAAAACATTCACCTCTAACATAAGTAATGGAACCTGGTTTTTTCGACAACTTTGACAGCACTGGCAATCACGAGATGTTCCTCTCTAGTCCAATCAGCTCAACTTCTGGCTTCATTCAGAACTCAGCATGCTGCCTTGTTTGTTGTTGGAGTATCTCAAGATTTCAGGTGAGATGTCCCAAGAGACCTGCCAGACATCCAGATGTACTGACACTGATTCCCTAGGAGACAGATGAGAGACCAACTCAGAGAATAAAAAGGAAGCAGATGATAGCAGACTATCATCCATGGGACTTCGGGATATGTGACTTCCAGGGCCAATCCCTGGGCGAGAGACCACACACATATCAGGAAAAAGAGACTCAGCTGCATCTAAGGCATCTGGTGTTCAATAAAGAATAAAAACAAAATTAAGTGCATTTGTAATGAACTGATTTATTGATTTATTGATTCATTGTGTGTGTGTGTGTGTGTGTGTGTGTGTGTTTTTCCTTTGTATATCCCCAGAAATACAATTGCTGGATCATACAGAAGTAGTATTTTTTTTTTTTAAATGTCATAGGGTACAGGTCAGAGATGCTGGGAGGTGAGAAGATTCCCAGAGACAGTGGGGAGCAGAACAGGCAGATCTACTGAAATACACTGCTGAGGGGAGCAGTGGTGAGACAGGAGAGGTCTGCTGCGCCGTGTGGGTTAGCTACAAACTCAGGTCATAGTGGTCAGAGCACTGAGGCTTAACCCCTAGGCCACTAAGGAGGCCCCAGTATTCAACTGTTTTAAAGGAAGATTCAGATAAGTTGTATCAAGAGAGGAGGAGGTGGGGAAAAGAGACATTTTTCACCAGATGTTCCTATTGGATGAGGGCAGACAGAAGAAAGTGAAGGAACCTGTAAATACGTGGAAATGTCTGAAGTGTAACTCAAGGAGAATAATCACAACACAAACTCTCTCTCCTGCACTAGGGAAGTAAAGCCAGTCTCCTTACAGACACACCCCTGTCTTTCACAGGTAGCTTGTTCAAAGGTCAAGTACAGGCAATCTCGCAGAGGGGAATTCTCTTTTTGACTGCAGGTCTCTCTCATCAATAACTTCATCAGGCCCTCAGGAAACAAATTTGTCAACAAATTGACAAGAATATCTCTTTCTCCCATAAACCCAGGACTGCCTTCTCGTAGTTATAAATGCCTGCTTTCAGTATATTTTTTCAGGTATATAGATATTTTTACGAGTATTTACAAGCATTATAGGTCCAGTTCTCTTAAATCCTACTTGTTTCCTGGTCAACTAACAGATGTAATCCTTCTCTGCTCAAATTCTTTTGTGTCTCAAATCCCTTACTCCAACAAGATTAAAACAGGTATTAGAAAGGAGAAAGGAGCAATAAAAATGAAGACTCCACTTTGATCTGTCCATGTTAAATATTTTGTAGTGCAAACAGAGAACAGTGGAAAAAGAGGTGGATAATTTTCAAAGCAGCGTTCTATATAGTATATGACAGCCAATTATTGAATCTAACTGGGACTTTCACACTTTTTTACTTCAAATGAAAATGAAAAGGAAGCAGCATTCCTTTCCTAAGATAACTTCTTTGATGATAACATTTAAGCATTAAAACTGGAAGAATAGAATTATAATGGATTTACATAAAACACTGTACCTGCTTTACCAAAACCATTTGGTGTAGGTATTACTAAGTATTCAGACTATTCCTATATATATTTAACCACTTAACTTTAAAAAATACAATCTAAAAGCTACTGGTTGAATGTATTAAATATTTGAAAAGAACCTGAGGGAATGTCAGCAAGAGATCTTTTACATTAAAGCAAAGATAAAATAATGAAATAATAGCTTCAATGAAAACCTACTTTGGAAGACTTTTCTTTAAGTAAATAATTGACAATCTCCTCATAGTAGAATTTAAAATGTTCACAAAAATAGCCATGAGAATACAAAAGATAGATAAGTTCTACTACACAAGTAAATGAGAAAAAGAAAAAGATACAAGAAGGAAATTGGTAATAGGAAACTAGAGAGAACAGAACCTGGACATAATATGAAGCTGTGGACAACATGTCATGGCCAGAGGACTTTAAGAAGCAGGATCCATCAACCACTTCCAAGGAATTTGGTTAACTTCTGTCTTCTTTCCCCTCTCCTTTCACTATAACTCCAGTGAAAGTGGCAAAACACAAATGCCTGAGAGTGAGGACATTTTCTTTTAATATTAGTTAAAAGAAAAATCTTAGTTAGTTAAAAGTAAAAATCTGCAAAAGCCAGATTTTGATCCAAAGTTCACCATAAAAGTACAATTCCCTCCTCGCTCCACCTCTTGATACACACTTCTGTTGCTATTAACAACCACAAAAACATGGGAGATTTCATTGAACATTGAATATTAAAACATTTTAATATGCCCCTTAAGGACCAAGAGGCTCCAGAAGTCATGTAGGTTATGCTAACTTGGATCTGATCCAGACAGATATAATTTCAATTCTTTCTATGCTTATTGACCTAGCTAAAAGCCATGGCTCCAGGCATCTAAGTTTTGCTGCCTGGACACTTCCCAAAACCTAATAAATTAGGAGGGAGAGTCTAGAACGAGCAAAACCATGCCTTGTCTGGCAAGATGTCTAATTGTTGACCTAAGTCTGAAACAGTTTCCTAAGTGAGATGACATATGAGGACCCTTACACCACACCACACAAAGTCAAGCTGACCTTGACTTTGAGAGAAATATTGGTAAAGACTGGTAAACACACAGATATCTGTAGATGTAGATGTACAATTCACTTCTCTAGGTGGACATTCATTCCATATTTATTGAGATCAATGCACCAAACACTGAGTCAAGTTAGTGAAGTTACACATTTTTTAAAAGTTTATTGCAAATGGAAGACGATCTACAGAAAAAGTAATGGTGCCATCATTTTCATTTTATAGGTAACTGTTTATTACTTGCCCAAAACTGGAGTGGGGAAACTGAAACTCAAAACTACAACATGTTCAATCTTTCAATAACCAGATTTGTTTCTCCAGGTGACTTGCCCCTTGAATCTATACATCTGCATTCATCCAAAAAATGCTTCAATATAACATTCTTCATGTCAGTACATAAAAAGGCAACCGATGCTTTGATATTTTAAAAGGTGGCACAATAGGTGAAAAAAAATGTGATCTTTGGAGTAAGCCAGACCCAGATTTGTGTTCACATTCTACTACTTTAGATTGGCTGTTCTAGCTGGGTGAGTCACTGCACTTGTAAATGGGACTGGAAATACTCTTCATCATGAGTATACACTCACATGCAGTTGTTTGACAGGAGACATTTTAGTTCAGCCTGAATAAACAATAACTGAGAACTTGAGAACTTAGACAGTGTTTTATTTTGGTCCTTGAAGAGTATTTGATTTGGTCTACTAGTTTGCCTTGGTGGCATCTTTAACTTCCTTTGGTTCCCTAGACTGTAAACTTCACTTCTTGCCTGTACCATGTCCTTCCTTCTCTGCATTCACTGCCTGAACTTAACTCATTGTCAGCAAAATACAAACTTGCAGTATCAGCCAAATGTTTTCTGTTATCCTTGACTCTCTGAGCCTCAGTCCTCCGTTCCCCCAGTGGGTATGATTTGGGAGCCAAAACTGGTTATATCATCTGGTATCTCCTGAAGGTAAATTATACCTGCAAGTTGTATCTATCTGGAATTTATCTCACAAATAAACTTAACCAAAGTTTTGAAATTCAAAATGCTGTCCTATTTCTGTAATGTATTTCCAAAAGTCAACTCCTGTATTTTTTTATTAATATTTTATTTTATATAATTCTTACATCATTTTTCATTTTTGCACAATGTATGGAATATTACTCAGCAATCAAAAAAGATAAACACATGCAGTTTGCAGCAACATGGATGGAGCTGGAAGGGATCATGCTCAACAAAATAAGTCAGAAAGAAAAAGAAAAATACGGGATGTTTCACTCATAGCAGGAATTTAGAAAACCTAAATAAGGGACCAGGAAAAATACTAATTAATATAACTACTATATTCTTTAACAAATAGCAAAATGCTCTTTCTCATTGATACTTCTATGTATAGATACAAGAAAAAATCTTCAGTTGAAATAGTTTTTTCCAGGTCTGGCCAATTTTCCTCTAGGGATATATATCCGACATTCTTATGTTTTACTAATGCACAGCCTCTAATCATTGGCTAGTAGTTTCTCTTCAGTGAACTATATTTTAATATCATTTTTATTTATCATCTATTTTTATTTAACTCAGTACTCAGTATGGTGCTGAGATATTCCTGATTAATGTCTGAGACATATTTTTTGACATAGCATCAAACATATGGATGAAAACTTAACTAATGTAGTTTAAAACTATATTTTTAATTATCCTCATGTTTGACATCTTATAGAACAAACATTGAGATGTATCACTGAAGACTTTACTTTTATTCACTGGGCATTTTTCAAATAAAATATCTCTTGTATGCATAAATAAATCTTAAGTATACATATACATATTTTTTTTGTTAATAAACTAGTGTTTCCCAGCCTTTTAAGCTCCAATTGATCTATTCTGTACTCAACAGAAAATCCGATTTCCTCAAAGCTGGTTAAAAAAAACGCTGTTGTCACTGTAACTTTTCCAATCATGGTAATGATTACTACCAACTGATGTAATAGGAAACCTATGCTGTGTGTTACAAAGAAATTAACTTGGAAAGACGCTTGCTTCATAAAAGTTTAGCCTATATCATTTCAGAAGATATTTCTTCTTCTGTTAAAAATTCAGGTCAAATATTTATTGGCAATATACTCAGTTCAAAGTTCTGTGATCAAAATGCAGGAACTTCTAGAATTATGTGGCACCTTTACCTTTCATCGCTGAATTTAAAAGATAGTCATAAATTTCATTTGTTAGAAAGACCATTTTAGATTGACCCAAATTTAAGGACTTATTGAAAAGATTTACTAAGATGTTAAGAAAAAATAAAACATGAATTTCAGTTGTTTCTAGAAAGAACTGGAAAATTTCTGCCTTTCTTCTCTGTCGTCCCTCTGTGTAGGCACATGATTCTGCTGGACTTGCACATTTCCTTGCACAGCTGCTCCAACCTCAGTGCATCAAAATGAGTCTTCTTGAGTCTCTAAATTTCTTTCCTAAAATTAACCTATATTGGCAGCTTTCACTCATGTTTCTGTCATCTGTATCCATTTATTTTGATATGTCACTGTGATCCAATGAATAGACCCAATTTAGTTTCTCAGGAAAGATAATCTGAAAGGCTCAGTGCCTGCAGTGGGTTAATTCCACTCTATGACAGGTTTCCATCCTGAAGCAAATAGTCAAGACAATTGGGTTATGTGGTAAAAATGTAGCAGCTCTCCAAGAATATGTGGACTGGAAATATTTCTAGGAAAGCTAGAAGTTTTTTGTGGGATTGAACAGTCAATAATAAATATGGATTTCCCCACTCCAATGGCAGATGCCAAAAATATTCGAACCATAAATAACAAACATAAAAGTAAATTTTGACATCAACCAACTCAAGTTATCTTCTGCATATAGTAAAAAATGACTGGCAAGAAGAGATAAATAGAAATCAACTTCATTTCTGCTTTTGCTTAATATATTTTACTTAAAATTAAATAACAACTTGCACATAAAATATAACTGTCAAATATATTAAATAGTATCTACGAAAGATAATATATGGTTTGTGAATATAATCACAAGCATCATTCTGTTCACATAAATTAGTTTTTTGACTTTGTTTTCCAATATTTTACTTTGCAAAGATAAATAATTTATTCAAGGCAAAGAGCTAGTTAAGACAATCAATCAAATATCCACCTGTGATCACAACTTAATATTCCCTAAATTCTGTAATATCTTTGTATATAACTTGCATAGCTTGTGTCAGAATGTAGAAAATATTAACAGATGCAACCAAGAGTCTCTTTTCACCTCTATCCTGTGAGTGTATGACCTTGAACAAGTCAATTATTTATTTAAGTTTTATGTGTACTATCCATTAAGACTAATATTTAATGGCTTATTTCAACTACACTGAAATTTTTCCCATCAAATCAGCTCCTTCAACCAGGGGATAACATAATGTGATAGAGCCATTGTGTGTATTCAATAACTGAAAATGTGTCTGAAATAAGCATTATTTATTAACCATACCAAATCAATGGCCTGACCTAATCAATATTTATTGTAGTACGTACAATGTCTACCAAATGTCACAATTAGCTCCATTTCAATAACAGGAAACTGAGACTCAGTGAAGTCCAGTATTATGTTCCAGGAAAACACTTAACTGTGAACTGATGAAATTTGAACTTAAATGCAGATTTGATTAACTTCAAAATCCAAATTTTACCTGCCATGCTGCCTCTTAAGATATTTTAGCTATGTCTTATCTGCCTTATTCTACATTGACACAGATTTAATTTAATATCAGATATAAGACAAAAAATCTCACTAGACTTATTCGTGAACATAATCCCAATCAACCAAAACAACGCTGTTTATAAATATTGATTAGTTTCCCCCATCAATTTATACAAGAAGTTTCTTTTGTGCCAAAGGACCACATTCTATCTCCATTAAGTACCTTTTAAAATTTATCTACAGGATTTTAACTAAAAAATCAGAGCAAAATAAATTCAGGCATAACATAGTGTTGTCTTCAGTAGACTAATAAAAAAACAACAACAATAATCAAAGTATATACTCTAAGTCACTATGTCTAATCATCATAATTTGGAATTTCAGCCATACATGAATGATTAGATGATAAATTGCTTTAAAATATCTTGATGCATATTTCTAAAAAAATAACTATGTAAGTGAAAGAGACAGAAAAGCCACTAACAATACAATAATCAGAGGGTAGCCATTTCTGAAACTGAGAAAGTTTAAATGAATTGCCAACATGAGTTGAGAAGATAACCTTGAAAACAGAAGACAATGTGTTTTTCGTATCCTTTCTAAATTAACTTATGACAGGGCCTCCCTAGTGGCGCAGAGGTTGAGCACTGGGCTGTGAAGCTGCCCGCAGCCTCTGCAGCACCGGTTCGTTAACCGGCCGCTCCGTCAGCGAGGGTCCTACATGGTGCGCAGAACTCTCCTGCCGCCAGCTGCTCCCCTCAGCAGTGTACCTGGGTCCTTCTGCCTATTCTGCTCCCCGCTCTGGCTCTGGTGAATTCTCTCACCCTCCTGTGATTCTGACTGTACCCAGTGCTTGTATAAATAAATAAACATAGATAGATAAATAAATAAATAAATCTTTAAAAAAATAAATTTACTTATGACAAGCCTGAATGTCCTTGTTCTTCTTCACATTCAAGTCTTATCTCCTTATGTTTACATGCTTACAATCTATATGGACATTTTCCTGACATACTTTAAAGCAGATTACAAAGTAGTGAGCAAACTTCTTATTGTGACTATGATTACAGCTGTTTTTCAATAATATTTATCAGAGGACTGGTACATATAAACCTATAGGAAAATGATTTGTGACTAACTTCATGCAAGGGTGATCGGTCATGGTAGATGTGATTTCCTGAAGAAATAATCCATGGCAGTTCTGAGACTCTGAAACCCTGCTTGGTGATGGGAGAAGAGCTGTGGTGTTACACTGGAAATCAGTGGCAAGTATGAAGGAAGAAGAAGCCCTGAAATCTGAGAATGAAAAATATTTAGGGGGCCTCCCCTGGTGACGCAGCAGTTGAGGGCTGGATTGCAAAGCTGCCTGCAGCCTCTGCAGAGCCGGTTCAATCCCCGGCCCCCGGCAAGGGTCCCACATGGTGCGCAGACCTCTCCTGCCGCACCCGCTGCTTCCCTCAGAAGTGTGCTTCATCAATCTGCCTGTTCTGCTCCCCGTTCTGGCTCTGGTGAATCCTCTCACCCTCCCATGCTTCTGACTGTACCCAGTGCTTGCTTAAATAAATCTTTAAAAAAAGAAAAGAAAAATGATTTAGGAAATTGGGAAGCAGTGGCAGTGTTAGCAGGACATATGACACATATGTATGGTTGAGACAAATAGTAGAAACAAAGACCATACGTAGAAACATAGAAGTTCAATTTTTCTTTAACTTCAGACCAAGTATGACGGGATGCTTTATAGGAATACTACAGGAAAAGACAAACTGCAAATAATGAGTATTTATTTACTAAACACACTTATTATAGATGTTGAGAGAGGGAAAATCCCAGTTCATCATCACATGTCCTTGAATCTGCAAGGTATGGGAAGTCAACATTTTCTGATCACTGTTAGTAACACTCAGCACTGAGTATTTTTCAGAAGTTCTTAAGATTGGTATTATTATCCCTTTTTTGAAGAAGGAAAAAAAAAAAACTAAGCTCAGAAAATAGTCAATATCAAGAGGAAAAGCAAATGATTGGGCTACTAGTATAAAATGTTATTTATTCCAATAAATGCCACTATTAGCTGTCAGATTCCTATGTCATCTCTGGGTAATGAATTCCTCTAACAAAACTTCATCCTGAGTTCATAAAATTTAAGACTATTTCAATTATCATATAAAGAGCTTTTGCAGCATAAAAGTATAAAGAGAGGACAGGCAGACCTTCAGTTCATGGGCCATGGTTATAGTGAACTGCTCTCCTTTTCTTCAAGACCTGACTGTACCTTGGGGTGTATGTACTTATATTTATCATCTTCGCCATGCACAGTCCATCAGCAAGAAAGATCCACTTTGTGTTCAAATTCTCACGATCTATATCTTAGCTGCTTCTCGCTCATTTCTTGTAGTAAGTGATGGCATTGACATCAGCAAAACAATTCAAGAATCAAGTCAAACTCCTTTCCTTAGCACAGAAAGAACACACCAATAACAGAAGCACAGGCCAGCTGCTCTCCCCGACTCCCACACTTTCCCTCCCAAGTCAACCTATTCTCTTTACTCCATTATGGGTCACTTTGATGATGTAGTGGTTTAGAATATTCTAGTAGGGACTGATTGACTAGGACCCACTAAAATTATGAACCTGTTTTATTTCTACTCAATACATTCATTCCAAGAATCACCAGAGAGAAGGGACAACAAAAGGAGAAATGAAAACTTGTTTACAAATGATTTGTTTCTCAAAGCATATTTCATTATAATCTGAAAAATAACAACTTGCACATAAAATATAACTTTAAAGCACATGAGATATATATATATATGGCCAGGTCATTGATTGTAGGCAATGGGATTTATGTCAACACTTGAAAGATAGAGGGGTATATAAGTAGCAAGAAAAAAGGAAGAATGAATTGGTGAATAAGGATTGAATACTGTGAGGAAGATACTGGGGGTGGGGAGGGGTTATGTGTGTATGTTGTGAATATATTAGGCAAAGAGGAGGCAACTCTAGCCAGAGTGCTTGGAAATTTTTTTTGTCCTCGTTCTTATTAAAAGCTGTCAAAAATAAAAATAAATCATGCATTTCAGGGATTTGTTCACATTGTTTTCCATTAAAGACTTAAAAACTGTCAGACATTTAAGTACAACATTTGACCTGACCAAGGACAATTGTCAGCTATTACTTCTCAAGAGTTAATTAAAAAACAAAAATGAACCATATTCACATTCCTATTTTAATGATGCATCATTGGTTAGAATTAACTTTATAATACAGTTGCTATGAATTATTTATTTCAAGGATCAACTTTCTCCATGACTTTTTTAATCAAATTACAGCAAAAGTTGTTGTCAACATAATTCTAGCTGATAGGAAAGGGTGGTTTGGCTTAAGTAGAACATAAGAAAACCTAAATGCTAATTTTATTCTGGTAGATGCATTGTTTTGATAAAATTTTCTCAGTATTGCGCGCAGACCTCTCCTGCCGCCTGCTGCTCCCCTCAGCAGTGGTACTTCGGTCCTTCTGCCTGTTCTGCTCCCCGCTCTGACTCTGGTGAATTCTCTCACCCTCCCAGGCTTCTGACTGTACAAGCATATAAATAAATAAATAAATAAATAATAAATAAATAAAAAAAATAAATCTTTAAATTTTTTTTTCTCAGTATTGAATATTGAAAGAAAAGAGGCAAATATTGCCACCAATGAGAACTGGATTCCATAAATGTCGTGGTTCCCAATAGCCCCCATTCCAGTTATTGACCACATACCTTCGTAGTCTCATGCCAAAAACTTTGAAGTCACCCCTCATTCTTTTCTTACTCTCATACCCCTAATCTGATCACTCTGCAAATCTTATCAGTTCTACCTTCAAAATATATCTAGTGTATTTTTACTTTTCATCACCATTAAACAAGTTTTCATCACTTCATGTAGGGATTATTACATGAAGTGTAATAAGTGTAATCACTGAGTCCTATCTCAGATAATAAGAACCAACTATTCTCTCTGTCTGGAATAATCTGTTCCCAAGTATTTACCCATTTCATTTCTTCAAGTTACCAGCTCAAATGTCTGATGTTAAGTAAGTCTTTCCTGGACCACTGTATCAAAATGGCATACTTCCTCTCCTGAATCTTCCTCTCCTGAATCTGGATCATCCTTACCTTATTAATAATCCTTACATTATTCTCTCTAGCTCATTACTCCCTCCCTTAATAAAATATTATACCTATATACATTGGCCACGAGATTTCATAATGTGAGCTCACTTTGCCTCCTCATATTCCCAGTGGCTATTGGCTTACCCATGTGATTTATGACATTAGATTAAGATCCCAATACCTAACAATATAACAAGGTTATTCTTTGCTGAAACCTTAAGAAACAATTTGAGGGCCTCCCTCGTGGCGCAGTGGTTGAGCGCTGGGTTGCGAAGCTGCCCGCAGCCTCACCAGTTCGATCCCCGTCTGCTCCCCGGCCACTGGAGGAGGGTCCCACACGGCGTGCAGACCTCTCCTGCTGCCCGCTGCTCCCCTCAGCAGTGTACTTAGGTCCTTCTGCCTGCTATGCTCCCCGCTCTGGCTCTGGTGAATTCTCTCACCCTCCCGCGCTTCTGACTGTACCCAGTGCTTGTATAAATAAATAAATAAATCTTAAAAAAAAAAAAAAGAAACAATTTGAATTTCCATTCACTCTCTTACATAACTACTATTCTCCATGAAGAGAGCATGCTCTGGGAGACTGTTAGCACAAGGAGTAGGATATATTTGGTATAGATCGTAAGCTAGAAATCAATCTGAAATGACTAATTACTATCTATACAGACCTGTGAGCAGAGACATCAATGTTTGTTATTGTAAGCCACTGAAATTTGAGGATATCATGTAGCTTTATCATAGCAGCAACAGCTACTATTTACCCTGGTTTATTTTTTTCCAGGACTTTTAACTTCTGGAATGCTATATACAGTTACCTCTTTCTAAGATTTTTTCTGCACTCTTGGATATTGCTTTATTGTCAATGCCTATTACAATACATAGGATATAATATGCCCTAAATGTATATTTGCTGAATGTATGGTCGGATGGATGGACAGACAGTTATATAGCTGGAGAACAAGAATGAACCCTTTAAAGAACACCAGGAGAATTTCAATTACCCTACCATTTTGGGACTCAGTAAACAATTCACTGTGACGATGATGGGATAATAATAGGGAGAGTGGGCATCCTAACAGTGTCCCTGAGCTTTCTCTGCCCCTGATAACTGACCATCCAAGTGAAATTAAGTTCTCCTACCCCACAGAAACTATAGTCTAGAGAAAGAAGGCTTGGTGCTCTCCCCCCACTATGTTATCAATAGTTGTGCCTAAAAGAGCCATCTTACAAACTTTGAACTTCACTGAGTTGGAAATGCAAGAGTGCAATGAGGTTTGTGGGGGGTGGGGATAAGGTTAGAGTGGTGTCTGATATGATAAGGGTTGGGGATGTGATACAGTAAAAAAAAAATGGTGTATTTTTACTATCATGCCTTAAATATAGAGATAATTATAGTAAATAACATGAATAAGTGTATTCTAGTGATAAAATACCTGGTTCAGTGACCTTACTCTGGAGAAGTCAGTATCATAGATGGGACTGGAATCTCTTCTCATGACTCCAGTTGCAGGTTTTCAGCATAGAAAAAAAAAATCATTCCTATCCCTCTATCAGCTTCCAACTTCACCCAGTTATGCAATCATGGTTTGGTGCTTGCCTCTCCTTTGATTCTGGCTCTGCCCTCCATGCTTATCTTTTTTTCCTGCCGCAGCTACCTAGACAACCTCTGATTATACTCAATATCATGGAAGATTTGCATGTATTTTCTCTAATATTTGTGATAATCCAGGAACATTACATATTATTACTCCGTTCTGTAGATGAAGATGTTGATGGTCAGAGAAGTTAAATAACTGGCCACAGGGATATTACTAGTAGGTGACAGAGCCTGAATTTTAGCCCAACTCTGTTTGACACCTTATTTTATGATCATTTTATTAATTCATACTGCCACTACACTTGCATGCATCTGAATGCCCTGCCTTCAATGTTTCTCTGACTTTCTCCATTGAAAATGCTTGTGAGGTCCTGCCCTGTGCTTCTTTATGCAAGACTCCCTAAATCTCAACTTGATTACTCAGCCAGTTTCCTTCTGGATTTTCCCAGAGCCTCTGTGGGGTGGGAGGAATTGAAGTGATCCCTAATGTTTCCAGTTTTCTGTGCAAAACCATATTTCTAAGTGAACACCCCAGCTTCTTGTGGGACACAGAAGTTCTAATAATGCTTAGTTCTGTATTTGTTAAATGATACAGCAGATTTTTTTTTTTTTGCAAAAGCCATATCTTCCTGATGTTCCAAGAAAACTTAGATACATTTTGTTTCATTTTATCATGTTTTATGCACACTGTGGTATCTGCTTGGTTTCTTCAAAGGGTTTTTATGTAGGGAAATGCCTTTTTTCCAAGATCTCCAAGATCGGGTAATAGACGAATTATAGAAAAAATAATATTGGCAAAAGTAGGTCAAGATATGGGAATGATTCTCATTAAATGCAGACAATAATGGTGTATATGAACAATTTTTTAAATAATAATGCTGATTTAAAGTTAGCCTACATTTTGTTATTACTATGCTTCATCAATTATGAATCAATGTGAAAGACAAATATTCCTCCTTGAAAATAATCTTTTTCTTGCTCTAAATTCTAAACATTAGATGCAGTTAATGCTGAGTTGTGATATTATATGTTTGTGTGAAATGAGCGTATTTTTATTACTTATCTTTTAATAATTAATATTTTCTCTGTGAAACAAAAATTACCAGTTATACAATCAGCCCCTAACACACATGGCTTCAGTCACAGGTGTTTAGACAGCAAATTCATAAATGATTTGATATCATTGCGCTCATTCTGGGCACAGTTCACTCAAGGTACAAACCCAAAAGCCTGTAACACTGCAACTTCTTGGGTTTAAACAGTAGAGGAAAATAAATTGGATTGCTCAGTAGCAATATAGGACAAGAAATAGAGCTTGAGTGACTTTCATTCTGTCATTTGATGTGACCATTTAAAATTTCTGTAAGTGCACCACAGTAAAGCAGCCTGCAAACTGCAAAGTGTAGTATTTTTATTTAGTAAGGGAAAACTTTAATTCTGCATGCAGCATTTCCAATGACCATTACCTTTGCAAGAACTCCATTTTTAGTTGTTTTCAAACTAAATAATGAATCAAAATGATCTTCATTGCTAACTAAGTGATTATTGCTGAAAATAATATTGCTGTGTAGGAGATGAAGGTTGTTAAAAGGTCCCTCTGCAGTGTCCATATGTCAGATGTCCCCCTAGCTAAGGATACAATTATTACCAGGACAGCTTTTCACAGCCACTTACATAGTCTGGTTTGGTTTCACCTTTTCTGTGTAACCAGTTGCCTCTGGCTCATTTACTCTGCATCTTTTCTGCCACAAAGAGCCAAACCTGTTCATTCTGAAGACAACTTCTTACTTAACTGTTCACTACTGCAGGTTGGAAAATGAAAGGCTAAAAGCCCAAAGAGATTGTTGGACATAAATGTCTATGAGTGATAACAGTGATTAGACCTACATCATCTTTACAAATGTTAATTAAGCCATAACATTCCAATCAAGGGAGTAGAAATAATTATTATCTGTGTCATGCAGCAGTTAAGTGACTCTTTAAGGTCACAGATATGTCCCATCTCTCCCACCTTCAGCATCAAGGTGCCTTTAGCAGTGTGGGTGGTGGAAAGAGTATGGTGTACAGTCCACACGTGAAGACAGAAATCAAGGTTCAAATCCAGACCCTGTTTTACTTCCTTAGTGAGTGAAGTTCTCAGGTTTGTTGATTTCAATATCTTCTCTTTTTTAATAACTTTATATATAATTTTACTTCGTTCTTCCTTTTTGTACAATGTATGTCTTCTCCTTTCAGGTACATTCCCCGCAAAATTCCCACCACCAATTCACCCGTGCACTATCACCATAGGGCCTTGTATAAGAACACATTCCCACCCCTGTTTTGATCTCTCTCCCTCCCCCTCTCCTGGATATATATTCAATATCCTCCTTTTTTTTGATAGAAATAGTGCTAAATTCATGCAGCTGATTAAAGGGATTGTGAGGCACAAAGCCAGCAAACATTCCTTTACCTTTCCCATGCCTTCAAAATTTGCTTTTGGAGGGGTTTTTCTAATACTGATATATAATGGAAGGAAGGAAGGTTTTTAATTCATATTGAGAAGCTGATGGGGTTACCAAATACATTACCTTTTGCTTCATTAATTTAGCCTGACATATTTCTCGTTTGTTCAGTGAGAACAAACACACACCTGGGAAATTGTTCACCAAGGACTGAATTTATTCATGAGAAATACATTCTTGCACAAAAAAGAGAAAACGACAAGCTTTAACTGCCATGTTTACATCAATCCGCTCCATAGGGTGGCAGAATTTTATGAGGATATACAAGATTTAGGCAGATATGTTCATGATTCATTTATTTGGAAATTAATTAACTGTGACTGCAAACACAAATCTTAATGTATTGTTCCAGGAGTATGCTGCTATTAGCATTTAAAGAGTCTCTGTTTATACAACATTCTGAACTAGCAATGCTCACCCTAGATGTATCCATGGTAAATATGTGCTAAGTTTTAAAAATAATGATTGCTGAGTCAAATGTCAGCGCTAAATGAGGATCTCATGGAACCAAATTGGAACCAAAAATTAACTGTGTGTTTCCTAAACTGGCATAAGCTTTACCATTGTTGTTCCCATGCAATAACTGGAGATGGTGTTGAGTAAAAACACAGCTCTTGTTTCAAGCTTAGGTGCTTTAAACAGAATTTGAGGCAACTTTAAAAAAAACGTTAAAATAGAACTAAAGGTCAAGGACACAAAGAAAGTTCAAACAAATACGCAGATTTACATTTAATAAAAAAATTTTCCCCAGCTTTCCTGGAGACTAAAGTAAAAAGGTAGTGATAAATTTCCCAAACAAATCTATAAATATAATAGACATTGGAATCACATCAGTTTTTGTCTGTGTTTATGTGTGTAAACTGAAAAACTAATTCTAAATAAGGCAAGGAAGGACTCAATAACATTTCAGAGACTCTTAAAGAACAAGTCAGGAGAACTTGCTGCCCAGCTATCCACACTAGGGTAGTACTGGAACAAAACACAGTCCTTAGGGCCTCCTTGGTGGTGCAAGGGGTTAAGGCACCACCATCATTTGCTATTCACAGCCATTGCAACACATTTGATCCCCTGCCAGGGAGCTACCCACATGGCACAGCAGAACTCTCCTGACTCACCTGCTGCTCCCCTCACAGTGTATTTCAATCAATCTGCCTCTTCTGTTCCCCACTCTGTCTCTGGTGAATCCTCTCACCCCCCCCCCAACACCTCTGGCCCATACCCCAGTTCTTGTATGCATAAATAAATAAATCTTTAAAAAAAAAATACACAGTCCTTAGAAATGGGTCCATGAATTTATGTTCATTTGGCTTTCTCCAAAAATTAAGCAACAGTGAGATAACGTTTTGATGTGCAGCAGGCAATACAATTTTTAGAAATAAAGACTAATATAAGAAAATATTTTATAACTTTAGATACACAAATACTTTTTAAGAAGGAAATAAATAGAATACAGTATTAAATCCTGATTAAATTTCTTCTTTCAGAAGAAATAATTTGAAGATCTAAGTCACAGGAAAAAGTGGAATGTAAGGTTCATCATATATATGTGTATGTATGTGTATATGTGTATGTGCATAGATGTACATGTACATATAAACTTGTGTGTGTATATGTGTGTATATTATATATATATATATATTATATAAACACAGACAAACTGTACACTTCAAACCTAGAAGTAAAGGAACAATGCAGAGGAAATGTGGCAAGAAAATTGTGTACAGACTGTAGAAAACAAAATGTCCAAATGGTAATAAACATATAAAAAAGTCAATATCATTAGTCATTATGAAAATGTAAATTAAAACTATACATACATCAAATTGACTAAGCTTAAAAGATCTGAAAATTTATCATTGTTAAGGATGTAGATTAAAAAGAACTTCAACACACTGATTGTAGAAATGTAAATTGATACAATTTCTTTGAAAAACTTTGCATGATCTCCAAACATTTAAGAAAAGTGTACAAAAATCCAATCATTCCTCTTCTAAAATACAGTCCAATAAAAATATACACATGAGTGATACAGATTAATTTTCATGGCAGCATTATTTGAAGTATTGGAAATTTGTAAAAATCCATACTTTGTCAAGATTAGAATGGATAAAACATTGCAGTATAGACATATAATGAAGGGGTTGACAAGCCTTTTCTATAAAGAGCTAAATACTAATTTTTTTTTGCTCTCTGTGTTATCTGATTGCTACAGAATATAATGTATGTATAACTGTTTTAACACAAAAGCAACCATAAACTATACATGAATGAAAATGCATTTGCCTAATTGAATCAAAATGCTTAGAGAAAATGTTGTCAATCTAGAATCCTCTATCAAAGCAAATAATTTATTCAGCTGCAAGACCAAAATAAAAATCATTTCATATAAGAGACAGCTAAGTAAGTTTACAGTGAGTTTAAATCCACAGACTTTTTACTTAAAAAATTAGTATCAAATGAGAATTAGGGATAATCAAATTGTAAATTTAATTCAGAGGAATATTGGAGAAAGTGATTTTCTACTAAAAATAACACTTCTAAACCAAATACGTAAGCAAGGGAAACAGCTATAAAACACTATGTACAAAAAAACAAAACAAAACAAAAACAAAAACCCACTATGTAAGTGACAAAAAGATGCTTTAAATAATCAAATAAATTTATATAAATTTAAAATATCTCTTGTGATGTCAGAAATCCAATGTATAGACTATGTTTTTTATTGTATTAATTTTTTTAAAGATTTATTTATTTATGCATACAAGAGCTGGGGTACAGGCCAGAGATGCGAGGGGTGAGAGGATTCACGAGAGACCGAGTGGGGAACAGAACAGGCTGACTGACGAAATACACTGCTGAGGGGAGCAGCGGGAAAGTCAGGAGAGGTCTGCTGTGCCATGTGGGTTGCTCCCTGGCTGGCCGAGGATTGAACTCATGCTGTAGAGGCTGTAGATTGCTCCATAGTGAGGTGCTTAATCCCTTGAGCCACCAGGAAGGCCCCTATTATATTATTTTTTTAAGATTTTTTTATTTTTATTTATATAAGAACTGGGGTACAGGTCGGAGGCTCGGGAGGGTGAGAGAATTCACCAGAGCAGGGAGCAGAACAGGCAGACAGACCGAAGACACTGCTGAGGGGTGCAGTGAGTGAGACAGGAGAGGTCTGCTGTGCTGTGTGGGTATCTCCCTGCCAGACTGGGAATGAAACCCATGCTGCAGAGGCTGCAGGCAGCTTCAAAGCAAAGCGCTCAACCTGCTGCACCACTGGGGAGGTCTTTGAATCATTTTTATTGAGATAGTGGTGATTTATAACACCGTATCTGAATACTCCAGTTTCTCTTCATATCATATAAATTTTTCACTTTTTACAATACTGTATAAGACATAGAGGTATAGTTTCACACCAGTTCATGTGTATGTTACCACACCACACCCACCACCAAAGCACTTCATGATAATCCTTTGTCTCTCTCTCCCTTTGTTTCCAACCTCCCACTGTCTCCCACTAGTCTCAGTTCTGCACTCAGATTTCTAGGGTTTGTTTTGATTAAGTTTTGTCTGTTCCTTTTTGTTTCTCTGTATTCCAATGTAGTCATCTGGTATTTCTGTTTTTCCTTCTGACTTGTTTTGCTTAACATAATCTCCTTCAGTTCCATCCATGTTGTCATAATGGCAAGAATTTGTAATTTTTTATATCTGAATAATATTACATTATGTTCTCTCTCTATCTATCTATCTATCTATCTATCTATCTATCTATCTATCTATCTATAGCTTCCATAACTGGCTTTTGTAAATAGTGCTTCGATTACTGTAGAAATAAATTCTACTTTTACCCAGGCAGAGGAAGAACAAGTGGTACTTCAGGAATGGTGAGGTCAGGAGAAGCTTTATTACTCATGTATGAGGTCCCAGACCTGGGTAGTCCTGTAAGGTCTCAGTACCTGTTAAAAGACAAAGAATTTCTTTTATACATAACTATCCTTACATTGGTAACATCATTTGCTGCAAAGTTCCTAAACAAGGGGCTGGGAAAAACCAAAAACACAGACACCCGGGGATGGCCTTGAAAAGATAGACCGACTTGGCGGCTGAATGACCTTGTAACTTTGTTAGTCTGCTAAGGAAAGATTTGTTAAATGAGCAAACTTGTTGATTACAATTACATTAACTGCACCAGACCCTTTAGCAGGGAGCTGGAAATATTGATTTACTTAGCGGTTCCCCTCACAATGACATAGGAGTGTCATATATCTATTCAAGTTAGTTTTGCATTCTTGGGTAGATACCTAGGAATGGAATTGCTCATTCATATGGTAGATCTATTTTTAATATTTTGAGAAACCTTCATACTGTTTTCCATAGGAAATGAACCAGTTTACTTTCCCACCCACAGTATAAGAGGGTTCTTTCCTCTCCACAGCCTCAGCAAAACTTGTTGCTCCTGGGTTTTTTGGGGGGTTATTTTTTGCTTGTTTGTTTTAATGTGGACCATTTTCAAGATATGAAGTGACAGCTCATCATGGTTTTAAGTTGCATTTCTCTGATGGTGAGGGACAAGTGATGATGAACATTTTCATGTACCATTTGGCTAGTGAGTAAGGAATTGGAAATCATTGGTTGATTGAGTAGAGTTTCAGTTTGGGAACCTAAAAAAACTTTTGGAGTTAGATATTAATAGTGGCTGCACAACAATATGAATGTACTTAATACCACCCAAATGTACACTAAAATGTGGTTAAAATGCTAAATTTTGTTATGCATATTTTACTACAACAAAAAAGTGTCCAAATATTTTGTAAAAAGTCACCAATTTATTCAAAAGAACTAGTTATGAGAACATATAAATGTTGAAAGCAACATGATAAAATCTTATACACTGAGATAATTTTCTTTCCTTACTAGAAAAACAACCGCAAATTGATTTTACAGTCTGCCTGGCCATTAGGTTAAAACATGATTGAGTACTGACAAATGGAAAGTGTGAGTATGTGCCATATGGTTTCACCCTAGGTTGGCCTATAAAATATAGTCAATTGCAATCCTTTTCCCCTCTGGTTGGATATTCAGGCCCAGGATGTCCATTTGGAAGGTATCTGGATTTGAAGACCTCAGAAACTTTTTCACAGTGGTGTTTGCAACGCTCTGGGACACAGACTATGAGTCACCTGACCCTATGGTTTTAGGGGAAAAGGTCAGAAAATAGAATATTGATAGTGTATGAATTGTCATTTCTGGGGCAGACAATGAGCTAGAAGAAAGCAAGAGTGAATTGATTTGGAAGCAAACATGACAGTAAATGTAAAGAGAGTGCAAAAAGTGAGGGCTATAAGAAGTTAGAAAAGCTTTTTTTCTGGAACTAAGTGGGAAGAAATAATATTGGAAAAGCCTTTGAGCTATTAAAGCACAAAGATTCAGCCCTACAGAAAAGATCCAATTACGGATGTATCCTTCTCATCTCAGCCTATGGCCTCAAGATAGTGGGCATTAAATTGAGAGGTAAGTAAGAAAATGTGTAAATGAAAATTTTGTCTACAAAAAAATTTGATAGTAACAAATAGATCAGATATCTATTAAGGTTTTTTTTTTTTCAGTCTGTGTCTTAGTTATTGCTTTTTACAACAAAGATGTGTATATTTTATTGTTTATTATGAAACAAACTGGGAAGCTAGTGAAAAATACAATTTCTTTGGCCTCATTCCAGTAAAATCTATTTGCTAAGACTGAAATGCATTTCAAGAATTTCATGTTTGAAATAATTTTAGACTTAAAAGAAAAAATATAAAAATAATGCAAAGAATTCCATATACATTTTGTCCACGTTGTCCAATGATATTTTACTACCACATATACATTATTATTTTCTAATTCTAAATCAGAAGTTTTCACTTTTGTTCTTTTTCTGAACCTTTGAATATAAGTTGAAGACATGATGATCCTTTTTTCTTGAATACTTGAATTTATATTTCCTAAAATCAGAGATTTCATCAAATTCAGGAAATTGAAACTTATAAAATATTAGAATATATTGTCCTGATTAAAATTTGAACAAATAGCTTAGTAAAGCATTTCACAGAAATAAAAAATCACATCCAATTTCCAAACCAAGCATTTAGTCCTATGTGTTCTACTGTCTCCTTTAATCTGGTCCACTCTTTAGTCATAGTCCATGATCTTCATATTCTTAACAGTGCAGGCCATTCATTTTGTACAGAATTTGTCGATATCTGTTTGTTTAATGTTTCCTTATGATTATATAGATAATATAATCTACTGTGTATATATACACATATATAAGGAAAATCTTTTACATTTTTCCCATGTATTTATATTTTTATTTATAGCAACATGAATTCATGCAGACTTATTTGATACTTATTAATAGTTCCTCAAAAATATGTTCATTTTGATGATGACATTGGACCAGATTTTGCCTGGAAGACTCCCTTCAAGTTTTCTCAATTCTTTTTGACCTTCCCGATTTTTCTCTGAGCTTTATGGCACAAGATGTTCCAGGCCCATCCTGCACTTTCTCTGCCTAATTTGTGGTTAAAATCCATGAATCCTCAGTTGCATTCGATGTTTATGGATGCATGAATCTGTATCTAGACTCACTGTACTCACTCAGTTTTGCTTTCACAATTCTTTACATAATAACTGTGTTAACTGTGTATTCTTCTCACCTTATTCTTTTATCAGAGCTGCTTGGTTCTCCCCCACTTTTCGTCAAAACTTTCAATGGCAACTATTTAAGGCAAAGACTGTCTCTTTGTATCTTCAGCATCATCTGAAAAATTGTTAGGTATGAAAATACTGTGGCCTTATTACAAATCCAACAAGTTAGAACTCCAAAGTGGATTCAGAAATCTATGATTTAGCAAATCTTGTAGGTGATTCTGCAGGATGCTCAATTTCAAAAATCACCTGCTAAAGCTACTCCATGCTTGTCACCAACCAAATCTTGGACCCCCAAATTCTAATCACATAAGGTGATTCATGAACTGTGGATGCTGGGCTAGCAGAATAGGGCTGGGATAAAATCATACTTCATATCCTGGCCCCAGAACAAACCAAGAGAGGAACTTATACTGAATCATCAGCTATATGAGGTGTATTTTCTAATCATCACAACTCACAAATTATTTCCTTATTTGAATCTAAATCTGGGGACAAGAGAAATAATATACCTGATACTAGTTGATTTTTGTATTTCCCCAAAATCACCACTCTAGAAAACCTGGTGTGTATATATATATCTATATATCCATATCTATATTTATATCTATATCTGTATCATTTGCCTTTGTTACAAGATGCTCCCTATTTCTTGGTACTGTGTTTTTGTATATGCCCTTTAGGAAAGTTACCTGTTTATTCTGTATAATGTGTAAATTAGAATATTTTTGCTACTTTTCTTGTTAACTTTAGTTATTTGTTCTCATTTTTTTGCTATAGGACTTTTCTCATATCATCAGTGAGTGAGTATTAGCAATTTTATGTTTTCCTTTATATTCCATATACATTTCAATCACTTTTCCATCTTTCACTATATAGGATAAGGCATTGAAGATATTATCATTAACACATTTTACTAAAAAGAAATCATACTTGCTGAAAGTTTTAGATAGATACACTTTATGTGGTTAGGTAAGTATGTTAATACTTCCAAGTTATTAAGGTTTCATGATTAATCTTAAATAATTTACCTTTATCTGTTATATTTTCTATTTGAATTTTTAATTGTGGAAATAATTTCCAAAGATTTTCAAATACTGATCTATCCTTGTATTCCTGAGATAAAGATGAATCTTTTCATCATATATTATTATTTATAAATACAGAAGGATTAGTTTGGGTAATATTTTGATTATGATATTTTTCCTAAGTTTATTATTGAGATTTAAATGATTTTAAAATTTTAATTTAATTTTTGGATAGTCTTTTATTCATTGACTTATTTAATAATCCTGTTTGTAATATATTGAAATATTTTCTGCATTGGTAATTTATATTCTGCTTTTGATGATTTCAATATCTGCAGTTTGTTACTTCTGGTAACTCTCATTCTGGGATTGCTTTCTAGTATATTTGGTAAAAATTGATTGTAAATTTCTCTTTTTTTTTAAATTTATTTATTTATTTATACAAGCACTGGGTACAGTCAGAAGCGCGGGAGGATGAGAGGATTCACCAGCACCAGAGTGGGGAACAGAACAGGCAGACTGATGAAATACACTGCTGAGGGGAGCAGCGGGCATGGCAGGAGAGGTCTGCGCACCATGTGGGACCCTCGCTGGCAGCCAGGGCTCGAACTGGTGCTGCAGAGGCTGCGGGCATTTTCGCAGCCCAGCCCTCAACCACTGCGCCACCAGGGAGGCCCTGATTGTAAGTTTCTATGTGATTGAACTTAATCTGCATATGCCCTGGCCCCTTTGAGGATCCTAGCTAAAATGCTCAGTGGACATTTTGCTTTTCCACATATGAGAGCCCAGTGTTCTGTGTCTTGACTCCTGCAGTAGTATCATGATTTGCCTTCAGGACAGACTCAGCTTTATAATTAATTTAATGCTTACTGCTTCACACTTAGGCTTCCGTTCAAGGAATTTTTTTTTTTTAAATAGTAATTGGAAATTTCTCTTCCTGAGGCCCAGCAATGTACTTTTAAAATATGTTTTATCAAGAATCCTGTTGTTTTCTTAACAGGCGAGCTCTTCAAAGTATCTAGGTAGGCAAACTAATGGAAGTGCAAGTTCCTTTTAATATTTTAATTTAAAAAATTGCTGTGAATATAGATTTTTAACATCCAAAGGGCATTTATGCTACTTAGAAATCATGGGCAGCAATAGTGAAATATATTTGGATCTGTTCCTTCTTATAGTAAGACATATGCATGTAATAAAAATATTATTTTGCACATTACTAATTACTCTCAAATTGAGTTAGAGCTTGACCTCTCTAGTAAGTATACATCAATGGCCTAATCAATGGTTTTTACTTGGGTAGACCTCCGTTTTAACATAGTTTAAAAAGAACAATAGTTTTCTCTGCTTTCAAAAACTTTCTGTTCTTTGTCATGTCAGTTGATGGCAAAGGCATTCACCTAGATATTGTATAAAGGGAAAGCTTCACCTCCTTAACACTACTCTTTGTACAACTATCCATAGGGTTTAATCTGTCCATAAGTTCAACATAAACCTGTCCATAGGTTTCATCATTCATCCTGTAGGCAAATTCCTTTCACTGTAATTATAAAGTATATTTTCAATTTTTCAATGACTGCATTCCTAGGACTGAACATTTTATCTTGGCCATCGATGTTTCCCATCTGGACTGCAGTAGTAGTCTATAAATGAACTTGATTGCTTGGCTTGGTATTGAGAAAACCTGTTTTGTTCTAAAGAGTATGCTTAGAGGCTTGAAGTATTTATTTATTTATTTATGTACAGGCATCTTGAAAACCAAGGTGGCAGGTAAGTTTTTGCACTATGGCAAAAAGGTGTGACACTGCTTTAAAATATTCCAGGAGAAGGCTAAAGATATTTGGAATTGATGGAGAATCTGAAATTGAAGCAAGATGAAAAGTAGGAATGAAAATCTTAAGTTATTCCTTAGGGAATTTGACTGCAATTGCACAGCCTATCTAATATAGAAACGAAAACTTATGCATAGGTTATTGCTCTTTTAAATATGTACCTAAGAGTGGCCCAATAAATAGTAAAAGATGATTAGTGACAACAAAGTAGCCTATATCAAGGATATCATTTAGAACACAAGAAAATAAAATCTGGAGAAAAATATACCACTTTCCCTACCATCTGAGAGTTCCTGGTCATGGCAGAAGAATAACATAGTTGAAGGTCACAGATGCTTAATGGCCAAGGACATGCCTGGAAAGGGTAGTAGCTTTTGATCCAAGGGATGCTGGTTCAAATCTTGACTCTGACATTGATGATATATTTTGGTTTGCTAAGTTTATGTAACCTCTTTGACCTTCAGAGATATCAACTGTAAAATAAAAAGCACTAGCTATTTTAATACACAATTGCCAGCTTTGTTGTGATTAATAAATGAAAAAATAATTAAAAATATCTTCCAGTTTATCTGACCTTGTGTGCACACTATGCATGTGGATTGTCCTTCCTTCTGTACCTCTGAATTTCTGTGTGTAGGTGTGGATACATGTGTGTATCTGTATGTGTACCTGAGGAATGGTATTTATCGTAGTGGGAAGGTGGCAGGACTATGTATCACAGGAAGATAGTGTTTTGCTGTTGTTTAGAAATGTAAACTGCACTGTTATCTTTCAAACTTTATTCTTCCTTGCCCTTGTTTATATTTT
>NW_023601998.1:0-15411 GCF_014898055.3 Talpa occidentalis
TGAATTCTTTGTTTTTAATTACTATAGCATATTTTACTGCTGGAGACCAGCCCCAGCTAGAAGTCATGTGTCAGGGATCTCAGAAAGGAGAGGATGGAGTCGGTGAAAATTTTCTCTCAAAGGGCTGAGGGGAAGTGGAGCGATGTAGGAATGAGGAAGACACAAACACTTTAGTTCGTGAAAGTATCTCCTACTGAGGGTCTCAGCGGGTCTTTATTTATACCTTAAGGCGAGCAGTGGGATTACATCAGCGTGAGCATTGAAGCAGAGCAAAGACAATACATATTTTCTCATGATCATGTAAAGACTCCCTTGGCCTTACACCGGTAGGCCATTTTTTTTGGTAACCTAAGAACAATTTGTTTCCTAGGTACAGCTCATTTACTAGCATGATCAACAGCACAACATTTGGCAACATTTAAACTTTCCCAATTACAAACGTGGGTGTAAAGTTCCTATTCTATATTTAATTACTACAATCAATTTATTTCCTAGCACTCAATTAACTTGGTTAATTTATTTATTACTTCAAAGTGGTTTAAAACAATTTATCAGATCTACGTAAGTTCTACTGAAGTCTAACTCTTAACTAGAAATTCCTAGCCTCCACACAGCCTGCGAATTATTGACCTCATATACCAGGAAATGTATTGTTGCTGCAAACAGGTACCCCCTATGGTTTCCGAGCAAAGCTGGTTCGGGGAGCTTGTTCTCCGTAGTTCTCAGGGCAAAAATTTTCTTTCCTAACTATACCTTAAAAATTTTTTACTTTTTTTGTGATAGTTCATGTGTAAGAACAATAAGCCAATTGTACCTGGGTCCGAATTAGTTTTCACATGCCAATTTGTAAACTAACTTCAGCATTAACCAAGAACAAAGAGGAGAGCATTAGCAGGCGTTGCCATGGAGACTCCCTAGTTCAGATCTCTTTGGGAAGTTTGAGAACTTCCTTCTTCTGGGAAGTACAACTTTCCCTCTTCAGGGGAGCACAGAACTCCCACTTCTCAGGAGTCTCCCCAATCCCAAACTTTGTCAAGAGACAGCATGGGAGGCGCAGCCTGCCGCAATTTACTTTGTCTTCTTTCTTGCCATTTTTTTTTTTAACATCTTTATATGAAATAAAATTTACCAATTTAGATGGACAGTTGGGTAAATATAAATAATAGAATCCTGGAACTACCATAGAGCACAGACAGCACAGCCCCCTCATCCTAAAACGTCCCCCTTACTTTTAATTTGTTTTTTTATTATTATTATTTATTGTTGTGTTTCATATTGTTGTTCATTTTTGAGGAATGTTGATTTCTCCCCTCAGTGTTGTCCCCATAAAATTACCTCCACCAGGACACCCGGGAACATCACCACACCCCTCCCATTTTGATCCCTTTCTCTCCCTCTCCCCACATGAATGTCTCCAATGGTAGTTTACCTGCTAGTTTTGTCTGGAAGAAGCCCCCATCCCTTGTATGGTTTCCTTATGTTCTTCCGACAAGTGAAGCCATCCTCCATGACGTGAGTCCTCTGCTCACTAGAGGAGGCAGCAGAGACCCAGAGCTCGGTGTCCCCCTCCCACATCAGGACGAGGTCATCCCCCAGCCCAGGGCACCCCAGGCACCTTACCTTCTTGCCAAGCGCTCTCTGGGCTCCGAATCTGATCATCTCCTGCACCCACCCTCTGCCCGGACTCCCACGTCACCCGCTCTCCACGGGATGAACCCTGCCCACCTCTACACATCAGTCTCAAAAGCCACCCCTCCAGCCTCCAGACCCTTCAGAGCCAACTGCTCCCTCAGTTGCCACATCCCACCTTGCCGCCTAGCAAAGTGTCTGCTGCCAAGGGCCCATGGGAGATGGGTAAGTGTCCAGTTGATTTTTAAAAGACAGTGGGGGAGGATGTCCCAGTCACTCATCTCTGGTGAACCTCACGCACTTGCAGTTCTGCTACAAAACTCACCTTAGTCCTTGCACCTGTAACAAAAGCCCCCTTTCCTAAGCCTGCATTTCCCACTCCTAAGCTAAAATGAATTCATCACTTTGGAAAATCAACTGCAGTGTGGACTGTTGGTCTTTGCGGGACATGCCCAGAGGGCAAGCCCGTGTTTGGGGCGGGGGTTTGAGGCTCTCCTAGTAGGACGGGCCCCTGAGCATTCACCCTGGAGGCTTGGAAGGCCCAAATCTCACACCCCCTGCTCTGGAAGCTCTTCCCAAATGACCTCTCACCCTTCACGTGTGTATTGTATCTTCTCCAAGATGATAAAGATGTGCGGGAAGGAAAACAACGATCAACCAAGCAGGTGAAATAGCAGACGTGGACACACCGAGGGTTAATGATGGCAAACAAAAATCAGCCAGAGGCCAAGTACCTCAACCAGACAAGCCTCGGGCATGCACGCTGGGAGAGGCCAAGCCAGAGAGGGGTCTCGGCACGGCCTCACCTTCCTCCTGTCCAATGGGGGGAGCGCTACCCCATTGGAGCGGTTAAGGTCGGACACAGCACCTGCAGAATGTCCTGAATCTACAGGAGGTGAAAAGAGAAAAACAAGGGCAAGGGGAGGAAGAGAAAAGCGGCTTAGAGAAGACAAGAAGGTCAGAGAAGGAAAGAGAGAGCAGCTCTGGACGATGGATGCTGGAGACATGGGTGACGGATCATACCACGGCCTGTGCCTTCTTTCCAAACGGCCACTCACCACCTCGCCCGAGGCAGAAAGCAACATGAACCAAGAGATGATCAAAGCTACCAAATCAGTCTGGAAGGCACTGATCTGGCCCAACAACTTCATCTTCCAGTTGAGGAAATTGAGGCCTGGAAGGACGTGACTTTCCCTGGGATCACCCAGCAAGCAGGTGGCAAAGACGGACTCCCACCTCAGAGGTCACCTAATCCCAAGCACCTGGGGCTCATCTTGCCGCCCTAAAGGGAGAGGGTGTCCTCACTGACTGGCTTCCCCTTGAGGCTGGGGATGAGGGAAATTGCCAGAGCAAGAAGTCCATAGCGACGCCCTGTACTGAAGGCTCACTGCGCACCAGGCCCCGCACGAAGGGATGAATGCACAATCCTCTCACGGATGCTGCCTAGATTTAAGTAGAGCTGTAGCACCCTGACTCACAGGTGGACAAAGAGCTTAAACAGTGTGCCCCAAATCAGATCCCCAGCAGTGCTATGGAAAGGCCGCACTCAGACCCAGGGTTCTTACCCACTTCTTCCATGCTCTTCACCTCTCACTCAGCTGCCCCTGGAGCACCCCTCTCCCAGCCTGGCTGAGCAAGACTTACATCTTCAGATGACTTACAACCACTTCCAGTGGTCTCTTGCAGGAGACCCCAAGATGTTTTTCCTTTGGTAGTCTCTCAACTGCGGAGAGGAAAAAGAGAGTTGAGGCTCACGAGAACGGCAAGCCCCTGTACTCACACCCCACTTTACAAGTTAGATTTGCCATCTGACTTCATGCCACCAACATCTCCACCAGGTGCTGTGAGTAGTCCCCCGTCCCATCCTCCCAATGACAGAAGAAATGGACTGATAACTTGGTTTAAAGAAAAAATGTTTAGGAATTTTCACTCAGTCTTCAGACTCGAACTTCTGGGATGCCATGACTCAGTAGCTGCCAGCAGGCAGCGCTGCTCAAGCTCCTGCACCAGTGGATGCTGATGGCAGGAGGCAGTGAGGGACAGCCAGGGGCACAGCCAGGCACATTTCAGAGCAATCTGTTACAATCTCACATATGTCTGCATATGTACATTAACACAGAAGGCTTTTTTTCTCAGGAGACTCAAGCAGAATTGATGCTTCAGTCGCCTGTTTATCCTGTGGGAGCTGAGCAACCCATGTTGAGACGACTGGGGGAAGATTCCCAACTGGGAAGGTCAGTTTGCTGGGATCTGATCCACAGAGGGTAAACAGATCACTCCAAAGAGCACTGATTGGGGGCACTCTGGCCCCAGGGTCATAAGGAATTAGAATGTGAGATGGAGGAGTCAGACAAAATTGGAAAGTCTCCGTGGAGTAGAAACCCCGCAGAAAACCAAACTAAACAATTCTTCCCAGTGTCTCCCAGAGCAGTTGCCAGCGTTTCAAGTTTACTAGGGAAGCGTAGGCTTTGTAGGCGCTCAGTGTTTAAAGGTGGGGTACAGTACAGAGCAAGCGAGCCTGAACCCTCTCCCGGGTCGGGTCCCATGGTCTTGGGTCCCCTTCAAGTTGGTAATCTGCAGCCACAAGAGAAACCTGAAAGGGGGTTAGTCCTGGGGGCTGGGGCAACAAATCAAGCACCCAGCTCTTGATGTGACATAAGGATGGTTCCCAGGGATTGTGAGGGAACTACATTCCACCCCTTGCCCCTCCACGCACATTCGCCGCTCCTCTTTGTCCTGGGCCAGCCCATTTATGAGAACCCCTTCTCTAGGTGCTGCTCCCTCATTACTGCTCTCTGGTCTGGCAGAGAGCCAAGGGGTGGCTCAGGCCTGGTTATGAGGGTCTTCTGCAGGGATGCGATAACGTGGGTGGAGAAGGAGTTGGTTAAAGGTGGTAGGAGACATTTCCTGAATGTGAGCCTGTGTGAATTTCAGGAGGCAAGGAGCAAAAAGAAAAAAAAAGTAAAGTCATCATTAGTATTGGCCCCAAGAGTGGGAGGAGCCATGACACTATAGGGTTTTGAAACCATGTCAGCGGGGAATTGGAGCCCCCAATTTCCCTTTCCATGTCTTTGCGTAGTTTCATGAAGGCTTCCACATTTTGTTCTACAATCTTTGATTCATTGATACAATAACAACATTCTTCCCTGAGGAACAGGCAGGTGCCCCCCTTGTTAGCCGTTAACAGGTCCAGAGCCCGCCGGTTTTGGAGCATGGCCTGTGCCAGGGCGGGGGAGCTGTCTTTGTGATGATGCTAAAGACACAGAGGTTTTTTCTAAGGAGGGGTAGATACCTTTAACCGAAATGTTAGAAGTGCAGGAATGAAAGCCGACAAGGGCATCAGTTGGATAGCAGGGGTAGCTGTGATTGGAGTCCCATAGGGGGACTGAGAGTTGGGGAGTCTGGCAAGCAGCGTCTGTAATCTTGGTCATAGTGGTATTGAGATTAATTGGAGCTGCCGCCAGTAGAGGCCTCTGAAGGGAAGCACAGAGGAAACAAGAAAGGTATTAGATCCAAAAGAGTTATGTAGGAATAGTATAGCGTTTTGTATTTACGAATCCAGGTTGAGGGTGTCTCAGTCTTTTCTGATGATGTTAGCTGATTTTGTAGGACTTGCTCTGAATGGAGGATGTCCTGGGAGACTTGGACTGTGGCATTTTGTGTCGGGACATAGTCCCTTGAGATGGGAAAATGTTGCCACTGGTAGGAATGCCAGCCAGTGTACCCTGTGGCTTGGACTCCCTGTACCCAGCGTAGGTCCCAAGGACCTGAAATAGTATAGTTAACTTGATTCGTATTGAAACCCGTATTATGACAGATGGAGAGAACATTCGGCCTTTGTCTGGAAGGTGCACTGTACATGACGGGCAAGGGCACCCCCCATATTCTTTGTAGGTATTCTTGCAATGATCTAAGGTTTGATGGTAAAAGAAAGAAAACATGGTGTTCATAGTGTTGTTAATTGATGAAAGAGTTAGGGTGAGAGTGATGGGTGCTGTGCATCCGGCCTGTGGGCACTCTGCAGTACCCACCAAGTGGGTAGTCTCCGTGGATCCTGAGACAAAGGTCTCCCTAACTTTGAATTTCCACACATAGGACACTGAGCTAGGGGAGATTTTGACAAGAAATGCGCATCCTAGTAGGACCCAGGTTACAACATACATACTGTTTGTCTTCGGGCGCACGTTTGACCCGAGAGAGATGGTACCAGGAGGGGTCTCCCAGAGGTGTTACCACTATAGGCGTGGTGAGAATGACTGTGTGCGGACCAGTCCATGGAGGCTGCAGTGGCTTTGGCTGAAGCGATTTGAGCAGAACTTGGTCTCCTGGATGCAGTGGTGGGGAAGGTCAGTTGAGGAGGTCGAGATTCGGGCAGGACTGGGTAAGTACCGGTCTGCATGTTCCTGGAGCAGTTGCAGAGCTCTCAGGAGAGTTTAGTCAGGTGACCCTTGATTAGCTCATTGGCGCGCTCCACTTTCCCTGAGGATTGTGGGTGGTGGGGAATGTGAAGCTTCCAGGTGATACCCAGAGCTGCGGAGACCTGCTGAGTAATCTTTGAGATAAAAGCTGGACCATTGTCAGATAGGACAGATGTGGGGAGGCCAACGCATGGGATAATGTGGTTAAGAAGGGCCTCGGTTACCCCCTGAGCCGTTTCTCTAGCTGCGGGGAAGGGCTTGACCCAACCTGTTATTGTATCAACCGTTGTGAGCAGATATTTAACTTTTTTGTGAGTAGGGAGGTGAGTAAAATCAACCTGCCAATCCTGTCCGGGTAAGTGTCCACGCAGCTGGTGAGCTGCAGAAGAAGGAGGTTGGCGAATTCCCCTTGAGGTGATCCACGAGCACCGGTTTGACGATGGGAACACAGCTGCCAGACTTTTGCATTCAAGCAGGGGTGGAAGAGCAGACTCAGGATTTGGCGTTCATTAGGTTCCTAAGTCGGAGTGATGGAGGGGACAGATAGAGAGAGAATAGGACCAGGATCTGCAGCAGAGTGAGTTGTGGGAGCCCTTGTTGCTGCATCAGCCTTGTTATTCCCTGTGGTCACGTAAGAATTGTCCGTGTGGTGTCCTTCACAGTGGATCATGGCGACTTCAGTTGGAAGCTGCAAGGCCGCTAGAAGCTTAAGGGCAAGTTTAACGTTCATGATGGGGGACCCTGGGTGGAGAGGAACCCCTTTCCTGCCAAATCGCAGCAGGACTGTGAGCCATAAGGAAGGCATATGTTGAATCCGTATAGATGGTGACTTTCTTATGGTTGCTGAGGGTCAGGGCCCCGGTAAGTGCTCTGAGTTCTGCCTTTCGGGAGGTGGTTCCTCCGGGCAGCTTTCCTGCCTCGATGACCTGATCGAGGGTAACCATGGCCTAGGCAGCCCTCCGCTGACCTCGCGCACCTTCGCAAGAGCTGCCGTCTACAGACAGAGTCCAGTAGGCATCTGACAAAGGGGAGTCGGCCAAACCCAGTCTGGAGTTTGCATTTCGCCCAGGATTTCAGGGCATGAATGAGCGGCAGAAGGGGGGCCAGAGACAGAAGAGGGGCTGGGTTGAGAGAAGTTGACTGAGTGAGACTCGCCAGAGGGTTTTCGATAAAGAGCACGTGGAAGTCCTGTGAGCGGGCAGGAGTGAGAGTGGAGAGCGGGCGGGAGACAGGAGGGCCTGAAGGTGTGCGAGGAATGTGCTTGGACAGGTCTTCCCAGAGTAAGTTTGAGGGGTTCCCGGGTGAGTAGAGCTGCCGCCGCCAGGGCTCTAAGGCAAGGTTGCCAGCCCCTGACGGTGGGATCCATCTGCTTGGAGAGATAAGCGACAGGACACAGGGCTGGGCCCAGAGG
This sequence comes from Talpa occidentalis, assembly GCF_014898055.3. NCBI lineage: Eukaryota > Metazoa > Chordata > Mammalia > Eulipotyphla > Talpidae > Talpa > Talpa occidentalis. Next base: position 7,459 of record NW_023601998.1, read on the forward strand.
CTGGGAAAGGCCGCCTGCCGCCATACCCCGACGTGCGTCTGTGCACAGGAGGAAAGGCTTTTCTGGGTCAGGAAGGCCAAGGACAGGTGCCCTAAGGAGGATATGTGTGAGTAAAAGGAAGGCCCTGCAGACCTCCCCGGGGATTGGAGAAGTCCTTCGAGGGAGGCTTTTGCTGTGTCGTACAGTGGCTTGGCTAGGAAAGCAAAATTAGGGATCCAGTGACGGAAGAATCTGACCAAACCTAGGAAGGAAAGGATTTGTTCTGCCGATTCAGGGGAGGGAAGGTCCCGGATGGCCTGTTTGTGGTCCACCGTCAGCTGTTTGGAGGAAGGAGTTAGTGGAAGACCCAGATAGACGGCTGTGGGAACTGAAAGTGGGCTTTGGACGGGGAGACACGGTATCCTTTTGAGCCCAGGAAGGTGAGGAGTTGTGCAGTGTGTTGCTGAGATTGTGGCAGAGAAGGTCTGCAGAGGAGGAGGCCAGCAACATATTAAAGGAGAGCCCAGAAAGGAGTTGGACTTACCTGCTACCTTGACTGTTACCCTGGGCTCCTTGAAGTTTATCGGGGTCGATGAGTCCGGGCCTCTTCAGTCCTCAGCTGCCAAACCGAAGACCGCCGTGGCAAGAGTTGCAGGGGCTGGAAGGACTGGTCCACCGCAGCCAGGCATGGAGGGACAGTCACTTTTCCAGTGACCCTGGACGTTGCAGATGGGGCATGGTCCTGGCAGGTGTTGGGGCATTGTCTGGACCAGTGGCCTTCTCGACCACATTTGAAGCAGGCTCCCAGCGGTGGTCGGTTGGGGGCCATGGGGCCCGTTGTCGTCCTCTGTCGGGCGGCAGGCACTGCGGTGGTTGGAGGAACATGGCCTGGCGGTCTCAAGGCCCTACCAGGGCCTGAGCTTGAAGCCCAGCCTTCTGGAGACTACGGAGTTCCCTCTCTGCCCTGTCCTGTTCCTTCCGGTTTTTAAAACTGTCAAGGCCATATTCAGCAGATCCTGGATAGGGGTTTGAGGACAGTCCTCAGCCTTCTTTAAAAAAAAAAAAAAATTTTATTTATTCATTTACACTAGAACCGGGGTCCAGGCCAGATACGTGGGAGGGTGAGAGGATTCACTAGAGACAGAGTGGGGAACAGAACAGGCAGACTGACGAAATACACTGCTGAAGGGAGTAGTGGCGAGGCAGGAGAGGTCTGCTGTGCCATGTGGGACCCTCGCTGGCCGGCCGGCATGGAACCGCACTGCAGAGGCCTCGAGAGACTCACAGCGCGCGCTTTGCCATCTGCGCCATCAGGGGAGTCCTCTCAAACTTCTTAAGCTTCTATTAATGTCAGGAGCTGACTGAGATATAAAATGGGTAGCCAGAACTGTTGAGCCTCCATTTGAGTCAGGGTCAAGCCTGGTATGGCGCTGGAACGCCTCCGTCAGGCGACTAAGGAAGGCAGCAGGGTTTTCTGAGGCAGACTGGGTGATCTCCCTGAGCTTAGCAAAATTTACACTTTTGTGCACAGCCGCTTGGAGACCAGCTAGGAGACAGGTAATAAAATGGTCTTGGTGAGTCCTGCCCCGGGGGCCCTGCCTGTGTCAGTCTGGTAGCCCCACCCCAGCTCTGGGCTGGGAACTGCTGCAGAGCCTGGGGCCATGGTTGTGTCAGTCACAGGGACCTGATCTGCTTGGTCTTGGGCAGACCTAAAAACCTGCTCCCTTTTGTCAGAGGTCAGGGTGGAAGAGAGGATCACATGTAGTCATGACAAGTAAGGTCACAGGCTTGGGTAAGATAAGGAAACTCTTTGGTGTAGGTGGTGGGATTGTTAGTGAAAGAGCCAAGAAGCTTTTCAGTCTGGGAGAGACCAGACAGAGAGGAAGGACCATGGACCCTAACTCCTCCTTCAGTCCCCGCCACTTCCCAGGGGACCCAGAAGAGGACCACCCAGAACGGGTGTGGTGGCTAGGAGGTGAAAAAAAGAGGGAGGCCGGATTGGGAGCTGGAGGAGGTGAAGACTGAGAATCTAGAGGATCAGAAAACGTTGAAGAGGGTCCAGAGAGGGGAGAGTGAGAGGAGTCTCAAGACTTGGAGAGTGTGGCAGGTTTTCAGGAGGGAGGGGCTGGAGGGGGGCACGGGAGCACAAGAGAAAGCCAGCCTGGCCCGAAGGGATCTCTGACCATTTTCCATTGCGGTGACAGAACTCTTTAGGTCTGTAAGGATGGAGAAGTCAAAAGCGCCATGCTCGGCCCGTGGGAGCCATTGTCCAATTGGTATTGAGGCCACGCAGCGCTGCAGTAAAAGATGAGACGCTTAGGGCACATATCTGGCCTAAGCTCCAAGGGACCGAGGTTTGAGAGAAGGCATCTGCCGCGAGGGTGATAGATAAGCTTCAGTCAGAAGTTGGCTCTCAGAGAGAATTTGATTCCTATATTGGTCACACACACACTTAAGTTCATACAGGCAAGCCAACCCCAGGTTCCCAAAGTACCTCCGACTGAAGACAGCCACTGAGACTTTCTTACCCGGGCCTTCCACCTAGGTGGATGTTCTCTGGCTGTGGAAGTCTCTAGGCTCGAGGACCGCAGTGCAGATGGTCACGCAGGGTGTTGAGCTGATAGGCCGCTTGTGCCGCTGTCAGGGAGCAGGCCGTCAGGGAGCCTTCGAAATTCATGCTGGGGGTGCAGCCCCCATCCCCCTATGTGAGTGTGCTGCTGGGGCAGGGCAGCCACCTTGGGAGCTTTGGAACCGGATCCACCACAGGGCAGAGGAGGTCTGACCCCTCCTCCTTATGGTGGCAACTGAGTCCCCTTCAGGAAGGCTCAGGTTGTCTGATGGCTTTGGAAAGCCTGAGGGTCCAAGCCACACCCTCGGCCCGCAGCCACCTTGCAACCAGGCAGGCCACAGAGCGCCTTGCCCTCCGTGCCTGCTGTTGCTGTTCCCGCCAGCACAGGGCCAGGCAGTCCCTGTGCCCCAGGTGAAGCACCGAAGCCTGCCTGCAGGCATGGACCTGGGCCTGTTGTTCCATAGTGTCACTTCTCCTTTTTCAGCCAGGGGACCTCAGTGTCGGCTGACCTGGGCAAGTCGGCTTCTCTGAGTTCTACCCAAGCTGGTCAGTAAAACTTGCCCCACAGACCTGCCTGCCCCCGCACCCCTACACTGATGCTTGCTCTTCTGCTTTTCCACACCAGGAAGGGCCCAGCCTCACCTACACGACCTGTGGTCCCCCAGCCTGCTGAGGCTCCCCTCTTAGACTTATAAGCCTGTGGCCACTAGCATCTGGCCTCCTGCCCTCCCTGCCTCCCCAGGGTCCATATGGGGAACTACTGGCTTTCTGCCTACCCCAGGGAGCCCCCGGTGCTCCCTCCAGCCATCCTCTCAGCTCTGCCCTCCCGGGGCAAACAGTGGTATTCCCCTGTCTTTCTCCATCAGAAATGGTGGAGTCACGTGGGCCCGAGGCCGCCTACTCCTGACACTAAGGGTGACCCTGGGCTGGTGGGTTGAAAGACAGGGGAGCAGAGAGGAGGGAGCCGGAGGGGCCGATCACATGTCTGGCCCACGGGGCACTGTCTCGTGTGTGTGAGAGGCCGGCGAGTGAGCAGGGAGAGGCTCCAGCTCCTGCTCCTGCATCCCCCTCCTTGTCCCCCTCCCTCTCATCCAGAACCCCTGCCCACACCCTCCCCTGCTTCGTCTTCCCTCCCCACCTCCCCCCAGCGCTGCAGCCCAGGCTGCACCTGCCTTCCCAGCTCTCCCCCTTCTCTGCCCTCCCCCGTTTTTCTCTCTGCTTTCTCTCCAGCTGCCAGCTGATCGGGTCAGGCAAGTCCATCCACCTGAGAGCCCCAGGGCCCCCTTCGGCCTCTAACCAGACCCCTCCTCTTCCTGGGACACCTCTCTTCCCAGGCCTGCCTGGGTGACTGTTCTGTGACTTGGCCCCCAGGCCCCCAAGCCTCCCCCTTCGTCTGTGACTTTAGTCTGTTGTGTGGTGAGCTGACACCCCAGGCGTGACCTCGGTGACTCTTGTGCCCCCTCGGTGGTATTGCTCCTGCCCTGCTCTATGCATGTCTATAAATACACGGGCCACACACACGTGCAAGCGCGCATCTCTGGTGCTGGGAACCGCCGCTGTGCTGTCCTTCTGAGTCTTGTGGCCCAACACAAGCAAACACTGTCACCCAGCCACCCCCGCCAACACGTGCCACCTCCGACGAGCCTCCCTGCCATTCCCGGGCCTGTGCACAGTCAGCCCCCCCAGCCACCTTCCTGCCCCTTCCCCCATGGGGGTGCTGCCCCAGCAGCCTTGTGAGCTTCTGGACACCAGTCCACCTCTTGGCTGAGATGAAACCCATCCTGAACAATGGGAAACGTGTTGTTGTGGAAGGCTGTGTTCTGTGGCTTCAGGGCCTGGGGGTTTAAGCCTGGGGGTCGCAGGGGTGCCCAGGAGCCCACAGCCACCTTGCCCAGGCTGCTGGGCTGCCACCGCAGCCAGCTGGTCTTTCTGCAGTCCCTGTGCCCCAGGTGAAGCACCGAAGCCTGCCTGCAGGCCCATGGACCTGGGCCTGTTGTTCCATAGTGTCACTTCTCCCTTTTCAGCCAGGGACCTCAGTGTCGGCTGACCTGGGCAAGTCGGCTTCTCTGAGTTCTACCCAAGCTGGTCAGTAAAACTTGCCCCACAGACCTGCCTGCCCCCGCACACCTACACTGATGCTTGCTCTTCTGCTTTTCCACACCAGGAAGGGCCAGCCTCACCTACACGACCTGTGGTCCCCCAGCCTGCTGAGGCTCCCTCTTAGACTTATAAGCCTGTGGCCACTAGCATCTGGCCTCCTGCCCTCCCTGCCTCCCCAGGGTCCATATGGGGAACTACTGTGCTTTCTGCCTACCCCAGGGGGCCCCCGGTGCTCCCTCCAGCCATCCTCTCAGCTCTGCCCTCCCGGGGCAAACAGTGGTATTCCCTGTCTTTCTCCATCAGAAATGGTGGAGTCACGTGGGGCCCGAGGCCGCCTACTCTGACACTAAGGGTGACCCTGGGCTGGTGGGTTGAAAGACAGGGGAGCAGAGAGGAGGGAGCCGGAGGGGGCCGATCACATGTCTGGCACACGGGTGCACTGTCTCGTGTGTGTGTGAGAGGCCGGCGAGTGAGCAGGGAGAGGCTCCAGCTCCTGCTCCTGCATCCCCCCTCCCTGTCCCCCTCCCCTCTCATCCAGAACCCCTGCCCACACCCTCCCCTGCTTCGTCTTCCCTCCCCACCTCCCCCCAGCGCTGCAGCCCAGGCTGCACCTGCCTTCCCAGCTCTCCCCCTTCTCTGCCCTCCCCCGTTTCTCTCTGCTTCTCTCCAGCTGCCAGCTGATCGGGTCAGGCAAGTCCATCCCATCCTGAGAGCCCCAGGGCCCCCTTCGCCTCTAACCAGACCCCTCCTCTTCTGGGACACCTCTCTTCCCGGGCCTGCCTGGGTGACTGTTCTGTGACTTGGCCCCCGCCCCCATGCCTCCCCCTTCATCTGTGACTTTAGTCTGTTGTGGTGGTGAGCTGACACCCCAGGCGTGACCTCGGTGACTCTTGTGCCCCCTCGGTGGTATTGCTCCTGCCCTGCTCTATGCATGTCTATAAATACACGGGCACACACACACGTGCAAGCGCGCATCTCTGGTGCTGGGAACCGCCGGCTGTGCTGTCCTTCTGAGTCTTGTGGCCCAACTACAAGCAAACACTGTCACCCCAGCCACCCCCGCCAACACGTGCCACCTCCGACGAGCCTCCCTGCCATTCCCGGCCTGTGCACAGTCAGCCCCCCAGCCACCTTCCTGCCCCTTCCCCGAGCATGGGGGTGCTGTCCCGGCAGCTGTGTGCTTCTGGCCGCGACCAGTCCTGCTGTCTCTTGGCTGAGAATGAAACCCATTTCTGAACAATGGGGAGCAACGTGTTGTGTGCTGGCTGTGTTCTGTGGCGTTCAGGGGAAGGGAAGGTTTAAGCATGGGGGCGCAGGGGTGCCTGGGAGGCCCCAGTTTTTCCCAGGCTGCTCGGGAAAGCACCTGGACTTAGCTGGTCTTCATCTGAACCCTGCTGTGGCCACCAGGGGTAGAGTGCCAGCCTGGAGGACTCATGGGGCCTGGGTGGGGGCCCCAGAAGAACAGGGTGAGAGGAGAAATGCCTAGGCTGGAAGCCAGTACTCTGGCCCTCCCCGGGCGGCACGCAGCCCACAGGCTGGACAGGTCAGAGAGCTGAGGGGGATTGGATGCCCTGACAGGCAGCGCCAATGTGCACCTTGCACCCCGAAGCCTGCCCTCTGCTGGCAGGACCCACACCCAGCGCAGCGCCTGAGCCCAGATCCCAGGGCCCGACCACGTGGTGAGTTCGGTTTATTCAGAAACAAAAGTGAAACACCAGGAACCACTCCCTGGCCTTGCCTCCTTCCTCTGTCCTGGGCGATCTATAAATAAGTTTCCTCGATGTCAACTGATTCATAGAAACCTCCTCTCCCAGGGGCCACCGCAGCCTCCGCTGTGATACAGGGGCCGTCTCAGCCCCATGTACACACGTCCCAGCACAGTATGTACACCGCGGGGCACCCGCGCGCCTTCGCCTGGCCTCCACCAGCCACCCCTGCCTGGCCTCCACCAGCCACCCTGGCCCGGCTTCTGGCCAGCCCAGTTTTCCACAGGGTTGGGGAGTGTGTACCCCCAAATTGCCTGAGTAAGCCATGCATCCCCTCTATGGGGACTTTCTGTAAAAGAAGCAGTGAAGGCCACCTCTCTGCAAATCCGGGGTGGCCCCAAGATAATCAGGCACAGAGGCCCACGGGACTTTTGCAAAGACAGCAAGTGGAGGCCACCCCCTTGTGGACTGCGGTGGCCTCATACCTGTGGGACATTCGAGAGGAGCGACGGGGGAGGCCACCCCTTTGCGGATTGGGGTGGCCTCATGCCTGCAGGACTTTTGTGAGGAGGGGGATGGGGGAGTTCTCCCCTTTGTGGATTGGGGTGGCCTCATACTTTTGTGAGGGGGCAAGGGGGAGACCACCCCTTTGTGCACTGGGGTGGCTTCATGCCTGTGGATCTTTTGTGAGGGGCGGGACGGGAGAGGCCACTCCTCTGCAGATTGGGTGGCCTCATGCCCATGGGCCTTTTGTGAGGGGGGAAGGAGGAGGCCACCCCTTTGCAGATTGGGGTGGCCTCATGCCCGCGGACCTTTGTGAGCGGGGACAGGGAGGACACCCCTTTGAGGACTGTGGTGGCCTCATGCCCGCGGGACTTTTGTGAGTGGGACAGGGTAACCTCAAGCTGCAAGACATGTGTAGTGAGCAGAGCCCCCCTTAACAGGTGGGTCCCACAAAATAATCGGGCACACATGCCCATGGGGACTTTTGCTAGGTAGTAGGAGAGGCCTCCCCTTTGCAGATAGGGATCACCTCCAGAATAATTGGGTGCAACAAAAAGTAAAAATAAAAAAAATAAAGAAAAATCAAAACAATTATTGGGTCCAACAAAAAATTAAAAACAAAACAAAACAAAAAAAAAACAAAAACAAAATTGGGTGCAAAGGCCCATGGGGAAATTTCAAAAGGGAGCAGGGGAGGCCACCCCTTTGTGGATCTGGGTGGTCTCAAATAAACCACTGCTATCTCTGTGGCTACACTCTAGACAGGTGTTGGTGCCCACCTGCCCCAGCTGGTATCTCTGTCTGCACTTAGCCCCCGTGCTGGGCTTTCAAAGTGCTGCCCCGCTCGACATGGTTGGGGTGAGGTGGGGGGCACGTGGCCCAAAATTGCCTAATATAACCTAGGCCCTCTGCAAGAAGGCCTGGTAAGGATTCAATTGGTCATTCAAGGAGCCCCTATATTGTAGAACGGAGCCCCCTAAATAACTAGCTGGATATTTCTAGCTCCTTGCCTCTGGAAGTATGATTAGTCCAGAGTTAAATGAAGACACAGCCCTAACCTCAGAGGCTAGGGTCTGCACCTATTTCACCCTATTA
>NW_023602001.1:0-15385 GCF_014898055.3 Talpa occidentalis
TTACAAGGTCAGAAGGTCATGTAATTGAACAATTAGTGACTTCTGTGCATCAGGTGTGTTCTAAGGCATAAAATCTGACCTTTCATTTGATGTTTAAATAAAAGGAATGAGGTTTATAAGCAAATTCATATCTCCTTACTGAACTGAAAGGAAATCCCTCCTTCAAAGTTTGAGGAGAGGATAGGGTCCTAGGGGGCTCTGGAGGATGGGCTGCCTAATGATTATGTGCCCTAAGCAAGATAAAGAAATGCTACTGTACATGACATGGCCATTACAAGGAGGCCAAAATAAATTTCTGTGGGGAATTAGTACACAGCAGTGATTTAAAGTTATCTGACAATGTTTACATCAATCAGGGTTTCTATGAATTGCATCTGTAGATTGCCCCTCCCCACACAGACACTGCTGTGCATCAGGTTGGACATGAGGGCAACTGATGAAAATATTTTTGTGAAGTTAAAGAGTCATCTTTTCCCTTCATTGGACATATTATGCATTCATTTTCAAATCCTACATTAAAAGTTAAAAGTTTCATCATTATGTTTGATTCCTATTTTAATAGTTTGAAAATGTCACGTAAGAGTTACAGAAGGCTGCAAAGGAAATATGAGAAGGTTCTGCTGCTCTTCCAATGGCTGCTATACTTTAGGAAGCCACATGAAATTTTCCAAGGCCATAGCTTTGGGAGGTGTAGTTTTGCATGGACTAAGCTCTAGGTATTCCAAGAGAGATACATATTGGAATTTTTAGCCTCCACAGATCTCTTGACACCTAATAGTCATTTCACCTAAATCCTCTAAGTCTGTGGAGGAAACTCTCCAGATTCGATTCATAGGACACTAATTACTGTTTTTCTTCAATTTATTTAGAATATGCGGAAAACCTGAGGAGTACCAAGTATTTCGTGATAAATGGAGGTTTGGAACTCAAAATTAGAAGTTAGGTCTTCAAAAATCCATTTTGCAGTATGGAGACATAGGTCTGGCTTACTGGCTTTTAAAGTTTTTGATTCAGGTCTAGAACGTAAAATATAATGGCTGGAATAGTGGAAAATAATCTCGCCCGGTATATGGGAAATTTAGATGTACTCAAACGCCCTACCTGGCAATAATTCTCTTTAAAGAAAAAGAAAGGAAAAAAGAGAGAGAGAGAGAGAGAGAGAAAGAACAAAAAACTTGCAGCCTTTCACCTGAAAGTTTGCACTCTGTAATAACCCAGAAGTTCAGGCCCGCACACTTTACACGTCTGAAACGAAGCACACCACGAAGCACACCTCCCTGGAGCCTGGCGACCGCTTCGCCTTAGGGCGGAGCTCAGGACAAGAGCTTTATCAACAGACAAAGTCCAGAGGATTCTTGACTTGGTGATGCATAAAGTTTTCTTCCCGATCCTACCCCCCACGTCTGCCTGGCCAGCTCCGAAATTGCAGCGCAGAGGCAACTGCGAGAAATACAGCACGCCTTGTGTGCCTCGTGTTAAATAAATCCAGGAGCAGAGAATGATCAGGCAGCTCCAGACCGGGAGAGGCTCTTCTGGAGGCGAGAGGTTAGAAAGCAGATAAGGCTTCCTAGCGCGCAGCTCACCGTCCTCCGCCGCCCGCCCAGCGTCGCCTCGGGAGTCTCTGCAGCTCGGATCCACGGAGGAAGGTGGGACAGGAGGAGGTGCAAGAGGGAAAAGACGCTGGGGAGGGAGGGGTGAGCCGAGGGGAGCTGGCGAGAGCGCCGCGCGGGGGGAGGCGGCGCAGGGGGGAGCGCGCCGGGCGCTGGAGCTGAGTGGACCGCTCGAGACCGCGGCGCGAGCAGCAGCTCCTGAGAGCCGCGAGTTGGCAGAACCGGCTGCATTTCCAGCAGGCGCTGCGCGCACCGTGCGGGCTCCCAAGGTGATGTGCCCGCAGCAAGCATCCTTGCGCCCGCCCGGGCGGCTGGACCGCGGCTGGCTTGCTCGCGCCCACCTCTCCTCCCCGGGTCTGCGGGTCTGCGTGTCTGCGCGCCCGGGTTTGGGGGCCAAGCCTGCGGGGAAGGAAGGGGCACCGTGGTCCCTGCTTGTCTCCTCCCCCCTCTACCCTCGTCGTTGCGAATGCCTGTCTTGCAGGGGCTCCCCGGGCTTCGCACCCCGTCTTTGACACTGCGCCCTCCGCCCCCCGCTTGTGTCTCCTTTCGCAGATGCTCAAGGTGTCAGCCGTGCTGTGTGTGTGCGCGGCCGCTTGGTGCAGTCAGGCTCTCGCAGCTGCCGCGGCCGGGGCTGCGGCCGGGGGGCGGTCGGACGGCGGCAATTTTCTGGATGATCAGCAATGGCTCACCACCATCTCGCAGTACGACAAGGAAGCCGGACAGTGGAACAAATTCCGAGACGTAAGTGCTGCGCACCCCGGGGCGCGGGCTCAGGGGCGCGCTGCCGCGAGGCGGGGCCCGCGGGCGGGTGGGCACCCGGGGCTGGGGCTGCCCCGACTCGCGGCGGCGCGCGGCGCCCCGAGAAGTTGGCACTTCCGACGCCCCCCTCGCGGCTGGTGCGCGGGGAAGGGCTGGCGTGCACGGGGCACGGGAGTTCAGGTGTCGCCAGGTTCCCACCCTACCTGCACCGGGCCGCTGTCCCTACTCCACCTTCCCCCCGCCCCCGGCCCCCAAGGTGTGCAAAGTGCTGGCTCTACCTGCTCAACTTTTGAATGGTGTTTCTGGCTCTAGTAAACACAGCCGCCGTGCCTGTGGGGTGCATTGCTACGGAAGTAACTAGCATCGATCCCGTTCCTAATGGTCCATTAAGGAATTTGAGGGAGCAGATAGGGAGATGTAAGATTTATAAATGCCCGCTCTCCAAGGGTGGGGGGTTGTTGGGCGCACCAGAAGGCAGAAGTTAACTGCTCCCCATGACATGAAATTGCCGATCACGGTCGGTGCTTCTGCATTAACTTTAGTACAGGGTGTGTTTACAATGCATTCGGTTACGATTTATTGCAAAATGAATAAAATCTGCAGGGGGAGGGGTGGAAGGGTTAAACTGTAGATTCCTTTGGGGACTTTTCCTAAAGGGGCTTGAAAACAGGAGCCTGGTGCAGAGACGGCCCATCCGTCTGTGCGCCTTGGAGCCGGTGGCCTTCACCTGCAGGTCGCTTTCCCCACCTGATCTGAGTGGAGCTCAGCAAACGCTGCCCGCGTGCGGAGCGCAGTTCACGTCGCGTGCAACGCGCTGGCCCGGGAGTAGAGGTCGTGCTGGCAGTAGATGGCCGCCCCCCAGCACACCCTTTAAAAGCCAGGAGGCCTGAAAGGCAGCGCGAGTGATTCAGACACAGTGCCACCCCTTCCTGTGACATTTGAGAGAATTTTTTGAGGAGTCCATCTGCAGTGCACTACGTGGGGATGAGTTGAACTTCTTTCATCATCTCACGCTGTGTCATGATTTGGGAAAATAAATGTCAGGAGCTTAGGTTAGTTTTTACATCCTGGTTCCTTTATCTCCCCACCCCCCACCTACACACACACACACACACACACACACACGCACATACATACACACCCTTCCCATGAAGTAACTGACAAGTCAGAAAGTCATAGCTAACACACGTAGCTGATTCTAGCAGAGGAATTCCTGAACACATGCTCATTTTACTTCAAAATTAAATGTAGCTAATTGATGGTAAGCATGGAAACTTGGGATGAAAAATGATAATGGCAATATTTAATGGGGGACTTCATTTTACATGTTTTAAGAAAGCTGAAACGTTTACATTGCTAAATGAACGCCTTGTAAAAGAACCCTCTTTGCACATTTGTTTCCAAGTTCATGCTAATCTTGAATATAATGACATAGGCAAGCAAGCAAATGAGATAAGTCTAAAGGTGGAGAATTTGTTTGTCATGGCCTCATTTAGGGAAAAAAATGTGAAAATTCTGCCAGTATTTGAGCAAATGTCTCAAGTTAGGACAATTCATTCCTCAATGGATGCTTTACATTTTTAAGAATGAATTTTAAATTCACCTCTGTTCAATTCTATCCTTCGCCATAAAAAAGTTTTTGTCACAGTTTACCTACTCCATTCCCCCTCTTCTGATAATCAGTTTGTCTTAATAGTCTGAAAGTTTTTCTTTGTTGTTTAGTTATCTGTTTGTTTCCTCTTTATACCACATATAAGTGAAATCATACAGTTGCAGCCACATATTGATTTTCAATAATACGCACCTGAAACTTACATAATATTATAATGCATTATTACTTCAATAAAAGTTAAAAAATAAAAATGAATTTAGGTTTTCTTCTCTAAAGCACATATTAAATCTTGAATATCTTAGTATTCAGTGACTTTGTTCAAATTACTGTATTGAGTTATAGCACTGAGTCTATACTTGGACAGTTTGTGAATGTGTTTGCTTTAGTGAGGCTGAATTGTCCTTAAGAATGAAATACTGTAGGATTCATGCAGTCAACTTTTATATAGACAGTGTAGTGTTTTATTGCTATTGTATTTTTAGCTATTCCTATATGATGGGGGAGTGAGAAATCCATTAAAATTTTGTATTACATTATATAAATGATTTTCTGAGATTTTCTAACAAATATTTGTTTGGAAGTACATGCAATACATAAAACTATAATGGTTTACTTGAAAATCTTGTATCAGGCTTTTTTTTAGATTTACTACTTTAGTAAGACAATTAATTTTTTGTAAAGATGACTTCTGGAGGGCATAGAGAAGGTAAGTGCTATCTTTTTCTCCTTTAACCACCTGTTGCTTATTAACATGATAAAATTATGCTGATAGCATGGGGTTTCCACTCAGAATGCATAATATGGAAGCCTTATTTAAACCATTCCATTGGTAATTTTCCTTCCCTTTGGGGGAATCATTAGCTTTAATTTTTTTTCTGTATCTTTCAGGAAGTTGTTTATTTTTTAGTTCATTTTTCAGCTGGAAGCACATGGTGATGAAGCATTGCTTGAAAAAAGTCTGCACAGCATAAATCTATCTTTAAGTGCTCTGCATTTGCATTGATATCTTAAATAATGGATTTGCATGCTTAGTTTATAGAAGGGAAAGAACAAAGGCATTTGAACTTTTAAAAATTAAAGTTCTTCTGATTAATTCTTTTATCCCATAAAAATATAATGAATATTTTTATTTAGAAATAATGATTTGACGTGCTTCAGCATAATTCACACTGAAATTAATTGTTACTTCTTGTGAGTGCTTTGCTCAATGACATCATTTTATAAGTCAGTCCTTAGTGAAAACTTGAACTATATCTCCTTTTGAGTTATATTTGAAAGCTAGTTTAGATGCTATTTAAAAATAAAATTTATCGTTATATTTTTATTAAGTAATTTAAGAAATAAATATTACTCTTTATATATCATATATTTGTATATATAACAAAGCCTTAGGATTAAGGAACATCGATAGGAAATAAGGAGTAGAAGAGCATAGGAAACTACCAATGATGATTCATTTTCTCGGATTCTTCACTATGCATCATATAATAAAAATAATAAAACCAAAGGAAGGTTTACAGTGACTATCAACACAGGAGAAACTTTGAGTAACTTTGACTACCCAGAACCTACAGCCCTCTCTGGATAAAGTTTTGTTGCTCTTAAAAGTGTACAAAATGACATTACATAGGCATAGAAAACTTTCATACTTTAGAAAGGAAGTATATATACTATATCATTTAGAAAATGATAATATTTTTATCAGTGTAAGCATTCCAGTAGAGAATCTAATATCATAGGATATGTTTAGTAGAGTCATTGTTTGCATGGTATTTGCCACTTTTTTGTCTCTTTTGAGTAGTCATAAGAAAAAGACACAGAATTTCTCAGTGGGGGATTGTGGGAATACCACTAACATCACCAAGAACAGTGGTAAAGGAAACTCACCCCATTCTCACACAGATAAATATATGTCCTGGCCTATTAGGAGAACTGGACATGAGGATCATTATAAGGAAACTGAGTCATTAGTTTATGAATCAAGTGGTTCTCATATTCCATATTTCAAACATTTATGTGTTATAAATCAATTAAATCATGCCCTTATCATGTAATAAATGAGTATGGAATTGGGAAGCTGATCAATCTATTGGTAATGCATGATATTGTATCGCTATCGATTTCATCTGCTATTGATTTCGCTGAAGTATGTATAGTACTTAAAAATGACAGAAAAGATAAAAAATGAGAAGCTGTAAATGCTGTATGTTGTAAGCAATATAATAAAAATATTGCATAGGTACCACTGATGCCATGCTAATTTTAAATAACATATAACAGAATCAGAATTTTACCCTTAGTTTGAAATTCAGAAAGTTATAGATTAGTTTTTCTTTTTCAATGAAAATGCTTCAGGGTAGGAGCTAATGGAGTGGATGAAGAAATGGAGCATAGAGGATTTTTAGGGCAGTGAAAATAATTTGTATTTGTATAAGGCAGATATACCCAATATACCCACAAGCCCACCATCATACCCAGAAGCCTATCATCTCAAAACAAACAATAAAAAAACCTAGTTTTTTTAAATATTGCTTGAAGAAATAGTTACCATTTGTGTTGCAAATTCATAATCAACTTCAGTTAACATTTATTCCTTACATGATTTTTCATATCCATTATACATAGTGAAAGCCATAGTATAGTTGAACAATTTAATTAAAAAAAATCAACTTCATTCTAAGTCAAAGTACATATACAACTTGAAAATATAAATGCAAGGTGCCTCAGAGGCACTCAAATATTAAGTCAACTTTTAAAAAACTGCCAGATTAGAATATATTGACTAGTACATAAATTTTTCTAAGATTCTTTTTTCTTTTATTTCCCCTTTTCACCTGAGCTGAGGTTCTACAATGTACAGATTACTTAAGAGATAATGACTAATGGGGCTGGTTACTTCCTGGTACTTACAAAGCTTTTGTGAAGCCCCCCCCCCCCCCCCCCCCCCCCCCCCGCGCCCCCCCCCCAGAGTTTATCAACTTTATTGTTACTAGGAAGTAAATAAAACAATTGAATTCTGTGTCTCTTCCAAGTAGAGTATTCTATTGTTTTAAAAGGCATTAAAATTCAGGGCCTCCCCTGGTAGCGCAGTGGTTGAGAGCTGGGTTGTGAGGCTGCCTGCAGCCTCTGCAGAGCTGGTTCGATCCCCGGCCGCTGGGCAAGGGTCCCACATGCCCCGCAGACCTCTCCTGCCTGCGCCCGCTGCTCCCCTCAGCGGTGTATTTCGTCAGTCTGTTCTGTTCCCAGCTCTGGCTCTGGTGAATTCTCCCGCACTTCTGACTGTACCCAGTGCTTGTATAAATTAATTAATTTTTAAAAAAGGTGTTAAAATTCAAATAGTGAAAATCTTTAAAGAAAACCCTCAGTGCTTTCTTTAGATTTATGGCCGACCCTGGTTGTATTTTCTGAGCAGTAGGCTTACCCATAACACTGAGGGTTCCTTCTTTGTGGTAACTTTTTCCCAAAATTATTATTTTTTATGGAGGTGTAATTGACCAATTGAATTAAATATATTTAACATGCAGGATATGATTATATCTTGTTCATATTCATTGTGAAATGATTACCTTTATGATAAGTTTAATAGTAGCCAATAGAGTTTTACCACTTTTCAACAATATGGGCTAAAAATAAAATCTAAAAAAAAATAATTTGGAAGATTTAACAATTAAACCACTATTCTTTGTGTTTAGGATTGCTTTCAACAATGCATATCCAATTGTGACCAAAAAAGCACGTGAAATAATATTTTTAGCTGTTGTAACTATTACCTCTGTCTTGACATAATTAAACACCTACTGTCTCCTTGGGAATTCTTCAGGGTTTATGCATTGCATTATGAGTATTTTCCTCTCTGTCTCTCTCTCTGTCTCTCAATATATTTTTTTAAAATATTTACACATACAAGAACTGGGATACAGGCCAGAGGTGTGGTGGTGGGGGTGAGAGGATTCACCAGAGACAGAGTTGGGAACAGAACAGGCAGATTCACCAAAGTACACTGCTGAGGGGAGCAGCGGGCGAGTCAGGAGAGGGCTTCTGGGCCATGTGGGTTGCTCCCTGTCAGGACGTGGACTGAACTCCTACTTCAGTGGCTGTGGATTGCTTCATAGGTTGAGTCTTAACCCTTTCTCCACCAGGGAGGCCCATGTCTCTCAATATATTTGATGAATATGAGCCACACCATTTACAAGCCCTTAAAAGCCCTGAATACATGTTTATACGACAACACTGGGAAAGACTATAGCATGGGCAGCGTTTTTTAAATACTTGACTATTATACAAATTGTTTAAGTCATTAGGCAGTTGACATAAAGGCAGTTGACATAGAGAAGCAATGGAGAGAAGGGTCTGTGGCTGGTGCAGCTGCCACCATCCTATTTCTTTCTTTTTTATTGAAGTAACACTGCATTATAACATAGATGCATTTTAGGTGTGCATTGTTGAAAATCAACACCTGTACGTATGTATGACCATTAAGTTCAACATTGAAAGTCTAATTCTCTCCTTCACTATATAATTGACTTCTTTTACCCCATTTTCCCAACATTCCTTCTTCCCCTTTACATCTGTTAGCTACTCACATGGTCGTATAGTATAAAAGTTTATTTTTGTTTAATTTAGTTCATTCATTTGTTTCTTTGTGTACTACATTTGAGTGAAATCATATGGTGTTTGTCTTTCTCCTTCTGACTTATTTCCATAAACACCTTACTCTCTAGGATGGCAATATTTCATCTCTCTTACAGCTGAGTAGTATTCCACCTTTACATCTTCTTAATGCACTCATCTGTCAGTGGACACTTGGGTTGTTTCGAGCCCTTGGCTATTGTGAATATTGCTGCAATGAATATGGGGGTGTATATGTTGCTTCCAATGAGTGTATTTGTATTCTCCGGGTAAATGTCCAGAAGTGGGTATAATACCTATTTGTTAACCCCAACCCCACCCACCACCATCACCATTAGCACTCTCACCAGCCAGAATTAAAATTGATTTTGTCAGGTGAAGTGTCCCAGGCTGTCAGAGAATGTCCAGTGATCTCCTTTCTGGAGTGTGACTCTTAGGTAGAGTGGGGAGTGCATTGCAGACTATAATAGAGAGTTTGAAGATAGTACAAAATGTTACCAATTTCCATTAGTTCATTCTATAAGATTAAAAATAATAAGAAAAGACAATATTTTTAACTCTCTAGTTCTCAGAACTTCTAGTGAATTATTAAGAAAATTGCAGCTACGTAGATTGGGGAATAGATTAATCTGTGTGAGTTTGCATGTTACATGTGTTTATTTCCATGCATATATAGCTCTATGCATGAATATGATATGTATTATATGTATAGACTTTATATGTGTATGTCTTCAATTAGGCAAATCAAATGGAAAATTGAAAAAGATTACATATATATTATTGATATTTTTATATGCAACATAGACATCTAAAATGTTCTCCTCCCACCCTACTCCCCCATTGGGTTTTCTGCATCTCATAAATTGATGACACAATCTCATTTGCTGTTCCTTGTGTGGTTACTATGTGCTTTCCAGGTTCTTAGGGAAGTCAGTTTGCTCCTCATTATAAGCTGAAACTTTTGTGCTTGACATGCAAAAGGAACATTGTGTACTGCTATGAAACATTTATTTTCCTACTCTTACAATAGAACTACAATAAGGCTGTTTTTGGAGCTCATGATTCTGACTCAGAGCAACATTTTATGTTCTTATGCAACTTTAGTTTTCATGATTACATGATGTGGGTTAAAATTATCTAGTACTATGCTATGTATTTATTTTTCCAGGCTGGTATTTGAATCTTCTACACACAATATACAACTGTTGCAGTGTTTACTTGCATTTTTCCATTTATGCAAATCCTTTTATCTTTTCTAGTCTTTGTACTTCTTCTAGTTTGTAGACTTGGCTACTGCTATTAGACTGTAAACTCTACAGCTATAGATAATAGTGTCAACTCCCCTCAAAATCCAACAATCAATTTAGCTTTACCACAGTGGCTGACTTAGAGTTAGCATTAGAAAAATATTTACAAAATAAAAGGATGTTTTATGCATGTACCTTGCCATGTAGACTAATTCTTAATTAAAGGTTTTTAGAACTGCTGTTTTTTATTGGCCATGTAACTTAAATGAAAATTTAATTTTTGTAAAAGATAAGATAAAGTTTCAAGTACTAAACTACTTTAGATCTGTAAGTTCCAAAATGCACCAAAATGGAACTGCTTTGCCAAAACCTGTCCTGTCCCATTTTGGAGTGGTAAAAGTAAACCATCATTTTATTCATGTTGGCACATTGGTACTTTCTTTGCCAACTCATCCCATTTGTTTATAATAGTTTCTCTTTAACCACAGAATTGTATCATTCAAATTTTTTTTTTTAAGCAAAATCAAAGACCAATATTTTCCTTTTTCCACTACTGCAGTTCAGTGAATGGCAGGGTAGGTGTATACAGATATTTCACAGTTTGTCTTCCACTTCTGCCTCACAATTGTCAGTGCCTAGTTAAAGATAGGTTACGTTCCTGCAAAATGGAGACCTTGAGTCACAGTGCCTGGATTAAGTCAGAATTTTATTTTCCTGCTGTGTCGCCATTAAAGAGTGAGCTTCCAGGCTTGGGCTATCAGGGAGTTCTCCTTAAATTGCCATTTCTTATCCAGCAGAAAGGATTTACTAGATTGTCTAGGATAAGCAGCTTGTCCTAGAATTGACCTGAAAGTTATCACACATGACTTCTATTGGTGTTCCACAGGCCTGAACTTAGTGCCATGGCTACCATAGCTGCAATGCAGGCTGGGAAATGTCATCTCTAATGAGACAGGATTAGCACTAAAGGAGATAAAATGATTCTGAGAACTGGGAGAAAAATGATGATAATGACTGTCTTATGGTAACTTGTATATTAAACATGCTCTAAATACCCCTGGATAATATCCTCTCTCCACTCTGATGCCTATTAACTATCTTGTTTTCAATTGCTTTCCTTCCTAATTTCATATTATCCTTCTATCTTCCATCCAGGGTAGAACTAGGATGCCTGGTATATAAGATTGTGGGTGTAGAACTTGAGGGCAGGTATTCATGGACTCAGACTCACGGCTAAGAGGAAATTAGGTCAGAACCAAGGGTATCACGTTCAGGAGTGCCTGCTTCTGATGATGAGTTATATTTTCTAGTGAACTCATTTAGCATTGTCTGAAAACTTTTTTTTAAGCAATGGATCTGTGGTCATATATCTAGAATGCTTTTGTGTAAGATAATAGTTACCAGTGGAAAGGAATTAGTATTCAATTCTCACACCCTTTAGTTGAAGGACCAAATAGTTTTCCTAGCCAAGCTGTATTTCCTATGGGGAAAAAAAAAAAAAAAGGAATGTACCATTAATGCAAAGAAACTTGAATAATAATAGAAATTATGCATTGTAGGACTCATGAAGCTTTTAGCCTTAGAAGTAAAGAAAACTTTTTTTTTTTTTTTTTTAGCACAAGTGTCTCTGGGACATTTGCAAGGCAGAAAATACACCAAGTCAGATTTGCCAGCTGATCCACAGAGACTTTCTTTACGCTTTCGATTTTGTATCTTGATATCAGAGATGACTGACAGCCAGGGTGGCTGAGCTCCCTGCCTGGATCATAAACAGAGATGTCAATTACACCATGTGCCCATCAGTTTGTTTATTTAAAGAAGTTTTTTTTTTTTTTAAAGATTTATTTATTTATGCATTCAAGAGCTGGGGTATAGGCTAGAGATGCGGGGTGGGGGGGTGAGAGGATTCACCAGAGACAGAGTGGGGAACAGAACAGGCAGACTGACTGAAGTACACTGCTGAGGGGAGCAGCGGGCGAGTTAGGAGAGGTCTGCTGCACAATGTGGGTAGCTCCCTAGTCAGCAGGGGATTGAACTTGTGCTGCAGAGGTTGTGGATAGCTTCATAGGTTGGGTCTTAACCCCTTGCTCCACCAGAGAGGCCCTTAAAGAAGTTCTTGAGTCCTTCCTTGATTAAATTTGTTAAAGGAAAACTTAGTAATTTAAATTATTATTTACCCTTCTCATATGCTTTCATGGCATGATTATCTTACAAGTGATGATTATATAATTTTGCTTATTTTTTACTCATAAATACCTTTTGATTAAATTATGATACTAAATAATAGTGTACAAATGTAAAAGGTAAAAAGACAGGTGAAAGAAAAGCCTTTGTAAAATTTACATTTTGCCACTGCAGAAATTTTTTTCCCCAAAGAATTATGTTTTCCCCACTATTCTTTCAGTGGAAGTCACCTTGCTCTCAGTAGCCTATATATAAGCAGCTTCTTTTCTCAGGGAAATAATAGCCTTAACCACAAATGCCTCCCCCTTCAGAGCATGTATTGTAGATTTTTCTATTCAGAATCTCCTCAATCTCCTCAAATGACTTAAATAAGTTAAATGGATACATTTTCTCTGTTTTGTATAAATAGGCTACTCAAAGTTGGATTCATTATTTCTAGAGGGAGTGATGATGAGAAAAATGTTCTCATTAAAATACCAAATAATGGAGAACTACAGGTGCCTTGGCAGTGTGTGTGGTGTGGCCATGTATCTCTGAATAGGTGCCACCCTCCATTTCTGAATCATGTACAATGTTACTACAATAAAAAAAGATCAAATTTTTAAAAAGGTGGGGGAAAAGTTAAATAAAATATGACATAAGACAAATATTAAAAATAAAATAAAAATATAAAGACATTCTTATTCAGATACCAGCGTCTTTCTTATTCAGATACTACAATATATGAACACATACTTTTCTACAGCTTATTTCATGCGAGCATTAGTATACATTTTTATGTATTAATTAGCAACATCCTGTAGTGAAGGCACACTTTTTTTTAAGATTTTTAAAATTTATTTATGTATATAAGAATTGCGTGCAGGCCAGCGGTTTTGGGGAGGTAGGTGAGAGGATTCACCACAGACAGAGTGGGAAGCAGAACAGGCAGATTGACTGAAATACACTGCTGAGGGAGCAGCAGGCCAGATAGGAGAGGTCTGCGGCATCATGTGGGTTGCTCCCTGGCCAGCCAGGGATTGAACTCATGCTGCAGCTGCCAGTAGCTTGATAATACTGATATTTAACCCCTTGTGCCACCATGGAGGCCCCAAGGCACACTTCTTACCCAATTATAAGTGAAGAAATGGGGCTGAGGTCACAGCTAGTAAGTGGTGGTAGGTGCTGTCTCTCTACTGCTGACATTTGGCTGCACAATCTTCTTCTTCCTGTGCATAATATTTCTTGATCTATAAATACTATTTTGGGCTATATATTAGATGCAGACACTTTAAGTATCCTGTTTAGTATAATCTGTTAGGTGTGTAGCTCAGTGGTGCTAAGTAGGTGCACATTATTGTGTAACCAAATGCCGTAACTTTTTCATTTTATAAAACAGACCCATTAAACTACCATACCCTGTTTTCTCCTTTCCCTAGTCCTGGCAAACACCATTTTACTTGTTTCCGTAAATTGACTATTTTAGCTATCTCAGATGAGTGAAATCATACAGTATTTGTCTTTTTGTGATGGACTTAGATTACCCAGCATACGTCAAGCTTTATCATTTTGTGACAAGCAGCAGACTTTGCTTCCTTTTAAGTGTTGACTATTATTCCACTTTTCTTCATTTATTGTTGATGAATGGGTTGCCTTTACCTTTTAGTTGTGAAAAATGCTATGAGGTGCCTCCCAGGTGGTGCAGTGGTTGAGCGAAGCTGCCCCCAGCCTCTGCAGCACCGGTTCCATCCCGGCCGCCACGTGGGGGTCCCACCGGATCTCTCCTGCCACCTGCTGCTCCCCTCAGCAGTGTATCCTCAGTCTGCCTATACTGTTTCCCGCTCTGGCTCTGGTGAATTCTCTCACCCTCCCACGCTTCTGACTGTACCCAGTGCTTGTGTAAATAAATAAATAAATCTTAAAAAAATGCTGCTATGAATATGAATGTCCAAAATCTCTTTGAATTATGCTTTCAATTTTTTGGAAGTGGAATTGGTGGGTCACTAAAGTTTTCTTTAGTGACTATCCTCTGCCCACCAATAGGCACGAGGGCCCCAAATCCTCCTCACCTGGGTCAACGCTTACTATTTTCTATTATTTGATAGTAGGCATCGTAAGGGGGATGGGTATCATCACTTGGTTTTGATTTACATTTTCCTAATGATTAGTGTGTTTTTCATATACTTATGGACCCTTTGTGTATAATTTTGAGGAATGTCTATTCAAGTAATTTGCCCATTTTTAAATCAAGTTGTTTTTAGTGTAATATTTTAAAATGTAGACATTATTAATCTAATTCATAAGAGAAATTTAGTTTCAGCAAGTTTAATTAGCATGTTCAAGATTAGTGAAACTGAATCTGCTTTCTCTAGCTTTAAAGATGTTTGTTTTCTTATTAAGAGTTGACCACTTAGGGCCTCCCTGGTGGCGCAAGGGGTTAGACACCGTACTATGAAGTAATCCACAGCCTCTTCAGCATGAGTTCGATCCCCGGCAGGCCAGGAGCTACCCACATGGCATGGCAGACCTCTCCTGACTTGCCCGCTGCTCCCCTCAGCAGTGTATTTCGGTCAGTCTGCCTGTTCTGTTCCCCACTATGTCTCTGGTGGGTCCTCTCACCCCCCAAATCTCTACCCCAGCTCTTGTATGCATAAATAAATCTTTAAAAAAAAGAGTTGACCACTTAATGGTATAAACCTCTAAATCATATACAGTGTTGTGAACTAGTGTGAACAATGTGAACAATGTGTGAACTAGTGTTACCTCAATTAAAATAAAATTGTTGATCACTTTAAATAAGTTATTACAAGTAACTCGAACTGGTTTTCTATCTTTTGAAATGTTGTTTGGCCCTTTTAAATGATCACATTAAGCTATCTTTATTTCCTTTTCTGCTATGCAAATATCATTAATAAAACCTTGGGATTTTTTATCATAATTATTAAGGGAGTGTCTAATACAGAACACAATGATATTACTATAATTTGATCATTTTATCTTGAGACTAAGACTTCTTTGCAGTAGCCTGTTCATTAGTCTTACATTAAGTAACATTGGGTGTATGTAAAACCAGTAATTGCAGATCACATTATTGTTCAAGAATAATGATTATCTCTTTAGGCATACTACATTTGACAATGACATATTCTGGCATTTTTATTAGAATTTTTTTGATATCACAATGCAATTCTGAATATCTTAGTGGGCAGGAGTGACTGTTAAAAGGAATACTAATAGACTCTTAGGATAGTTACTATTTGATCGTAAAAACAGGTGCAGTAGCTTTGGAAATTTAGCCAGGCTCGTTGTGCCTCAATTTCATCTACTACAGTGGTAGATTTTTATTTTCAGAGACGAAAGAAAAA
>NW_023602002.1:0-15368 GCF_014898055.3 Talpa occidentalis
TTTCCATTCAAACAAAACTTATGAAAATAGTTAAGCTTTCTGTTCATAGTTTCACTCCTAAAATAAATACATCTCCAATTTTGGGTTTCGGGATAAAAGTAGTGAAGTGAGTAAGATCTGTGGATACTACAATACACGGAAAGCTACATATAGAGGCCATGAAGCATTTGAAAATGTAAAGTGTTCTTCCTTTTTGAGAAAGACATCATTTGAGAATTTTTGATATACGTTAACCACCAAGTCTCTAGGAGATACATGGTAGAGAATATTATTTGTCAATTCAGCCTGGATACAATTTTTAGAAAGATGTATTTTTTGTAAATGATGTGGTATGAGATTTGTTTTGAAATACTGCAAAGAATAGGAAGTAGCTAAAGCAAATATGTAAAATCATTAAGTGGTTGAATCAATTCAATGAGTTTATGAAGATTTGTTTAATTTTTTCTATGTTTGCTGGTTCATTTCTTTTCCATAATAAATTTAAGATTAAAAGAAAAGATAAAATGCTTAGCACAAACCATTGCTTTCCAATATAAAGCACTCTACATTTTTTAAATTAGCAAATTAGTAATAGTACATTAAGGTGAAATTTCCACTATTTAGATTAGGTCATGTTAGTAGTTTGTGTGTATTTGGGGCATGTCCAGTAAGATGAAGAGATGCAGAATGAGTAGGTTAATCACACTTGTACTCATTATACCTGTCTGGTTTTAAAATAAATATTCCTACAGAAAATCTGTGTGCTTTTCAGATAACATACTTTATAAGTTAGTGTTAATCCAAATAGCTATTATCCACTTCTCTTCAGATACTTTTATGGTAACATACATTATAGTTTTTAACCAAATAGTTAATATTTGGCTCATATCATTGAATATAGTGAATCTTACTGTAGTAAGGTCTACTCTGTCAGGAACAAGGGTTGGCATATCCGTCCCTAAAATACATTAACTATTCTGCAGAAAAGAACCTGCTCAAATGTATGATATATATTCACTAACAACTGATCTGTGATCTATGAGTTATTTAGAGATCTGAAGTCTTAAAAGTAAAAATGCATCTAGAAATTTAATTTCTTAAATGATTAAGGCTAGTCGAAAGGGAACATAATATAGAATACATTGGTGAGGTTATTTCAGAAGATGAATTCTTAACACTAATTCAAAAAATATTTTTCACCTATATGTTCATAGCAGCATCAATCAATGAAATACTACTCAGTTACTAAAGATGAAATCTTACCTTTTGCAACATAACAGATGGAACTTAAGTTGCTTATGCTAAGTGAACTAGTCAGAAAGTATAATACAATTACCAAATAGTTTCTTACATGTGAAATATAAATAACCAAAGAAACTAATAAAACACAAGAAAAATATCTCATAGACTGTGTGAAGCAATGGTTATTGCCAGAGGGGAGGAGAATGGGGTTGGAGGAAGGGGAGAGGGTCAGTTTGATAGTGGTAATGGCAGTAGAACTTTTGGGTATGTTTGGGCACAGTGAGGCATAAACATATATAAAGTGTGAAGTTTTACTGCCAAATGCATATATATTATAACCTAGTAAATAAGAATTTTCCTAAAAAGAAAATATGATTTATGTACTAAATTTAATAATTTAGCACATAGGATAAAAATAAGACAATTGTTACATATATAATAATTTTTAATACTGAGTGTGTATGAACATTTTTATATCAGAGGCTTAAAAATTACTTTTTAGTGGACAAATACACTGTTATCATTAGCCAGGTGATTTAACTTGTTTTATTAATTACACCTAACTTGATTAGTTTTTGCTCCTCTTGGAAATACATATTTCCATAGAAATACATTGAATTTAATTGCTTCTTGAAGAAACATATTTGTTATTTTTTAAAAATGGTTCATATCTTGGGACTGAATTGAGGAGACAAAGTCTTCAGGGAAATCAAGGCAGCTTGATTTTACAGAGAAAAAAATCAAGGAGAGTAGGGAATTGTATGGAAAGGGAAGTTCTGATGCCTTCACAGGGTCAGCTCTACTCTTTGTGGTAGTACTGCCTTGTAAAATATGAGAGGAAACTCTCCAAAACCAAAGGGAAAAAAATTGAGGGAAGGATTTGGCAGAACAATTACCAAAGTTACAAAGGACTGGGAATAGTTGCTATACCAACAACTAAAGTAAAAACCTTACTAATACATGGAACACTGATTAGATTCTTCAGAAAGTTACTGCATTAATAGAGGAGTAATTAGATCTTAAGTAGATACTGATTTACCAACTCAAAAGCAAGTCTCAAAAGGATTATATTGATATACTAATTTTGCCACAGAACAAAGACAGACATACTTAAAGGAATACAGAAATATCTAGCACCACAAAATTAACAATGTCCATCATTCAACCGAACATTACCATGGATGCCTATGATGGTCAATGTGATGGTCAGTTTATCTGTCAGATTGACTAAGCTATAAATCTTATTTATTCAATCAAACACTGACTGAAATGCTGATGTGCATGTATTTTATAGATGTAACCAAAGTCTAAAATCAGTTTATATTTATATAAGATTATACTATATGTCAAGTCTAGACCTGACTAAATCAGTTAAATGATCTAAAGACAGAAAAGAGGCTTTCCTAAAGAAGAAAGAATTCTGCCTGAGAAAATCTGCTTTAACTCCTGCCTAAGAGTTCCAATTTGCCCTTCCTAATGGCCTCCCTTGCAGATGTAGAAATTGCCTAGCCAGTCATCACATAAGCTAATTGCTTTTCCTGGTAATAAATCTATCTATAATATCTGCCTACCTTTCTATCTATCTGTCTATCTTCTATCTATCTATTTTGCTTTGTTATTTTCCTGGTAGAATCCTAACTGATACAGAAGTCACAAGTAAAATTAGAAGATAATTCAAAATGGTTGGGAAGACATCAAAATTTGTGAGATGCAATGAATGCAGGATTGAAAGAGAAATTTATTGAAAGAAATACTCTTAATTTTTAAAGAGAATGTTTAAATTACTTAGAAAACTAAAAAAATCTCAAAAAATCTACAAATGTGCACACAGAAAAGAAAAATAAAGAAAAAAAGCAGAAAGTAATACAAAGAAAGCAGGAGATTATAAGAAAAATAATACAAACAACAACTGGCTTATTTTAGATTAATAAAATGGATAAATTTATAGCCAAGTGGACCAGGACAAAAAGAAAGCATACAAACTACCAATATTGGGAAAAAAAGCAGAATAATCATACTTCAGATCCTTCAGAAATTTAAAAGTAATTTCAAAATTATGAAAAGCTTTATGACAATAAATATGCCAAATTATACAGAATACACACAATCCTCAATTAAGAGAAGTCACTCAAAAGAAATAGATAATCTGAATAGCTCATAATTAAAGAAAAATTGAATTTGTTGTTAAAACTTTCTATAAAAAAAAAACCCTCCCAACCAAATTTTAGAAAACTGAGTGCATTTTTCTACAAAATTTAGTTGGTTTAGTATTTAAAAACCAATCAATGTAATTCCCCAAATTGACTTAAAAATACAGAGACAATCTTTTTGATATAGAAAAAAAGGCAATATGAAATATCAATTTATCATCCAAAATCTCTCTAATTAAGGCAGATATACCACGAAATTTCCTTACCAAAACAAAAGGCACCTATGAAACACACACAGTGCTGTAAATCAATGTTATCTCAATAAAATCAATAAATAGCAACCAACATTAAAGGAATACACAAGTGTTTATGATTTATGTCCCATAGAAAGACTAGGATCTTGTAATAAGGTAACTTAGAACTGTGCTCAATTTTAAACTCATTAATAATAACATGTCCCTAGTTCTTGGAATGTCTGTGTCAGAATCTAGAAATTTTAAAATCAACATTGAGATATAAGTCACACAAAGTAGAAGAGTACAATTCAAAAATTTGCATTTTAAAAAAGCCCTGAGATCATTGTACAGGTGAATTCACTTTCAGAAATGGCTCATGGTGATCACATACATTCACTCAGCTGGTACAATAATACTGTATTAGATAAGCAGGTTACAATGTAGATTTTTCAGAGGGTGCAATAAAGGGGCAAGTATCTCCTCTAGTGTTAGTGGCCACCAAGACCACTGTGAGAACACATCTTACTCACAAAGTTTTCTCATTGTTATAGTTTACTGCAGTGAAAAGATACACATTAAATCAGCAAAGAGAAATGCTCTTGAAAGAGCCAGATACCAGCTTCCAGGGTTTTGGGGTTTGTTTGTTTCTTTTTTTCAGTCACAGTGCAGTCACATACAGACAGATTTAATATTCTTAGAAACAATATGTTATCATATGTAAAATATTGTCAACCAAACCAATTCACCGGAGACTTGGTGTCCAAGGTTTTCATTGAAGATAAGTCACATAGGCAGTGCTAAGGTAAGTGACCTCAGCTACTAAGTTTATATTCCTTGCATAAGGTCAAACTAATGCAGTTTGGACTGAGATCTTGGACTACAAAAAGAGTCAGTAGACAGGATATTCTAAAGTTCCAGAGGCCAATACACAGGAACTAAGTCAAGGACCAGTCCTAAAGACAGACCTTTCTTTGGAATGTGCAGGGTTTGTGAGCCCAGGTAGAGGGTATCTGGCATGATTAGTCCAACTTTCTTATGACAATATGGGCTACTGAAAGAAATAATTGAGATCCAGAAAGAGAATACTTCTTAATAGTTGTGATAACATCTACCACAGTGGTAGTGATGGGGACATTTATTTACTGCACTAGATATCTGCAAGCGATTTCTGAAAACAGGGATGGAAGACAGAAAAAGAACATTGTATACACAAGCCTCCTTTATTCAATTCATCCTTCCTTGCCCATAGATCTTTCTAAGATTTTATGATTAGCTTAAAATTTCTTTTCTTCCTTATAGACAAACATTCATTTCTTTGGAGTAGTGTTACTTCAGGATTCCTAATATTAGATATGTCATCTGGCACATAGTAAGCGTCCAGTAAATATTTCTTAACAGAAAAAAAAAAGAAGAAAGCATGTAGGATAAATGTATGAATGGATGTGTGAGAAGAGAGGCTGGATAAATGAAAGAAAGCAAGAGAAGCAAGCAGAACAGACGGCTCAAATTGAGTCAGGACAGATAAGAAATATAAAGAGGAAATGGAGACAGAAAGGAGAGATGAAATGGTGAGGTGGGAGGGAGGAAGGAAGGAAGGAAATTGTGAGTGTAACATACTACTATTATTACACTATCCGATAACCATTTAAAATAGCACCACCAACCCAAACCAATATTCCCACTCCACATGATGAAAGGACTGTCTTACTTCTATCAGTAGGATTCTAAGTAAACAGATATGTTTCATTCATATTGTTATATAATTATATCACATGGTTGCCATTATAAAGGTGTTGACAAATAATTTACTACAAATGGACACCCATTTTAATAGCATTATAAAGAAGAATAAGCATGTGTGTAGAGCAAATAAAATACTTATTGGTAAATTAAAATCAATTCTATCTTGAAGCTGCTAAGTTAAAATGTATATTTACTATTAAATAGTTGTGCTTGGCTATAAATCAGATCACTGAAGTTGCCAAATGGCTGTAAGTATAACAGTAAAACATAGGGCTTAAACTTACAATTACATGTGCATTAATATTTGTTTTTAGTGCCTTCTTTACAACCTTCTCTGCAATGACATTGAAGGGAACTTCGGGAACTTCCTGCCCATGTAGTGAGGCAGGTAAGGAAATTAAAGACTCTCTCAGCTCAGTACTACAGCAAAGGAAACAGATAGAAAGGAGATCTGCTTCAGGTCACCAAGTAAGTTCAGTTCACTTCATTTCCCAGTCTTATAACTAATATGTGAGTCTCATGCCCTTACTAACTGCTAAAACAGACTCCCTCTTCCAAATCTGTTAAATTTCTAAATTTGATAACTAATTTGAATGTTTCTTTTTAACCAACACTGCATATCTAAGCCATACTGCACATTCAAGCAGATTTTAGTAATGTTTTACAGCACTTTGGATCTTGAAATTCTTTTGAGATGCTTTTATCCAATGTGGACATATTTAATCTTTTCAAAGACAAATTTCCATTTCTCTTGTTCTAATTTGTTCCAACTGAATATTCTGCCTCTTGTTGAACAAAATATGATTATGAAACTATATGATACTAATATTTTATTTCAAGTTTTCTGCATTAAATTATTTTGCTGAATACCATTAATGTATTTTATATAGGATATAATCTAAATAATAAACTGTGGTTCTATTGAATTAGTCATTAACATAAACTTAAGCAATGGAAATAATTCTCCTCCACTACATACTTTCTTCTTACTGTATTTTTAAAAATTTAATTTCTTACCATTTTTTATCTAAATTATTATTTCATAGCATAATGCCACAGAGCTACAAATAATACTGTATCATTTTCCCTGGCACATCATTTTTTACTGTCATTTCTCATTATGCTGTCAACCATAATCTAAAGAATGAATTCAGGTCAAGAAATTCTTCTTTGAATTCTTTTTACTTTTGTTTCATGATATTTTGTCATGCACCATTATGGGCCAAATTAGGGTTTCTCCTACCTTATCCTTGCAGACACTACATTATGAAACATGCTAAAAATAAAACTAGAAGACAAAAAGACATTATACAGATGGGAATTCTTTATTCTAAATGATTGCTTAAATAGCACATGAAAGAAACTACCTTGGGCATTATTTTGTTCATGTGTGACATTTTTTATGTTAAATAAATTTCCATAATCATTGAGGATATTTCTAGAATCCTTCATTTTACAAAGACCTTCTAACAATGGCCTCAGCTCAGTGTTAAACAATGTGACAATGTCATTCTCCTGGAATGTTAAGGTTATCTCATCTGTCTTGACATTGAAACAAGATTGGTAAGTGATGGAGTAGACAGCTCTCTGCATGGATGGCTGAGTGAAAGTGTGTTAGAACTTCACTTGGACGCAAGCAACAGAAAATCCTATACTGTGTGTTGACTTAGATAGATGGCTCTCAGTCTTACGCCATAAAAAGTTGTTGCTAGGAAGTGCTATGCAAGGCACACAGCTCAAGCACATACCATTATAAATGTAGGGTTATCCTATCTCATGCTTTATTATTTTTCTTTTTATTTTCCCAATGGTTGTAAAATAGCTACTGTTCTTCCAGTCTTCTAATCCATTTTCCAGGAAGGATGAGTTAGGACAAAAGGGACAAAAAGGGCAAAAAAGAAGAAATGGGCAAACCAGTTAAATCTGCCCTCTTTTCTTTTTAATTAAAAAAAAAAAGTTTTCTAGTCTTAGAAATCCCACCTGGAAAATTATGCCTTATAAACTCATTAATGAAATCTGTGCTTCATGGCCATGCTCAACTGGAAGGTGACTCAAAAAATTCTTGAATAAGTTGTGTTTGATATCTGCAATTTCCACCATAGAGTTTCAGTCCTTTGTAAAATGCAAAGGCCTCAAGAAAGTTTATACATGCTCATCTGATTCTATACTCATTCTCACCTAGTTCTGAAGGAAAAATATTCTGACAAGCACATTTTTATAAGATGTTTAAGTGATCCCTTACATTTCAGGGGCACTTGGACATCAAATGTCTCTCAAATCCTGTTACCTTAAGACACAAATCAAATTAACATGCACACAAAACTTCCTCTCACCTAGATTATTATCTCCAGTCTCACTTTCCTTCATTCCTTCATTTACATCAGATTGGCATAATGATTTTCCTACTATTTTCACCAAATCTGAATGTCAAAAGTCAATCAGCCAAAAGTTAACCACATGCTGACTCAATTGATATGAACAGTATTTTTGCTGCTTTGTCAATCATGAAATGAACTGAAAAGGATTAAGTAGCCCATGCTTTGCTAATCAGAAAACCTAACTATATTTGGGAAATGAGAATATATATCTGCTGATGCCAATGTTTTGCCGTGTGTAATTATACATAAAACTTCAGATGTTAGTCTGGGTAACTTTAAGAGCCAAATGTAAAAGTCATTACTTTCACAGTGAAAAAGAATTCAATTAAAGTTTTAAAATATATTTGCAAATTCCTCCAGTAAGTTGTTGTGAGAGAATAAATGGGCAGCATGTCACTGTAAATAGTTAAGTTACAATTTTTACAAAGTTATTTGTTCTAACAAATAGCTTTCTCTGATTCCACTTCTTTGTTTCTACATTTAGTAGAGTGATGTCTCAACTACCTCTTAACTTTACTACCTAGAGACGTTCACAAATATGCAGAAATTATACATGGGAGATATAACACACTGATTATTTAGCTTAATGTAATTCCTTTCATTGAGCATCAAAGTTAACTTTATGCTTTGGACATTCAAGGGAAAAAGGCAACTGTGACCTGTTATGTAACTTTATTGTTTGATAACTCAATATTTCAAGGTAAAGCAATATTAATTGCATGTAAATTATGAAATTATTGTACCTTTCGGTTGTCACAAAATCAAACAAACGGGTATAGAAGCAGAAAATAAGAAGAGGGAAATTTTCTGAGGATGGGGAATAAATCTTAAAAAAAATTATAGATTTTTTGATAAGTAGACATGGAGAGGTTTTACAATTAAATAGCTAACATACTATAGTTCATCAGATTCCTTAAAAATTACTTTGAATTGCTTCAAGCATTGATCTCATGATATACAATCTGTTTTTAAGAAGAAGCAACCAAACATAACTTCAAATATTATAAAGAATAATATGAAGAATATGATCTTGAAAATTTTCCTCAGAATCTCTTGCTAGTGCACAAAATCAAACAGATTTATTTGTCTAGGCAAAAAAAAAATTGGGTCACCAAAGTCTCCCATACTTTGTAATATGTGCTTTGCTGTTCTGTCATTTTCTCTTCCTGAAATGCTTTCTTCACCCATTCTAGACAAACAGATAAAAACACAAACAAAACCTTATTCTGCAGGAATCAGCTCAAATTTTTATTGCTCCTGATTTATGACTTCTTAAAATACAGTTGATATTTTAAATCCATTGTGTAGAAATGGCAGAATTACACTTAGCTTTAAGTTAGTTTTTTCAGAAACTTTGGAAGGACATTATCTATACCCTATATATCTCCCTCTCCCCATAGTACCTAACATACTGCTTTCTTAAGTAGTTGATTTACAATGATAATAATTAGACTGGCTGAAAATAATTGATAATGAATGTCTGTACCTAATATCTGATCAATAAAGATTTATTCTGATACTAAGTATCTTTTTTACATTGAATTTTGGAATTTTGAATAATAAATATTTACTGACCTTGAATACCTTGATAAGATTTAGGAAAATATGTAGGGAAATGAAGAATTAATTTAGCTCTATAAAAACAGCTAACATATTCATAAGACAATAAAAATTAATACTTTGAAATGATAAATAAATTAATGCAATTGTCATATTTTGTATTTGAGAAAATTTATATCTCCTTTGGATCTATTCTATCAACAAATAACCTAGAGAGACTACAGTGAGCATTAAAATTTAGGAACTTAATACCTAATTATCACAGTACAAAGATCCTCATCAATTCATGGGACTAAACCAGTCTGAAGTTTGACTGGAGTTTAGTTGAAGTGGAAGTGCTCTGCATCTATGGAATTTATTTGTATTGAAGCACAATCATATTCTCTTGACCTACAGCATTGAGGGCACAGATACAGACATAAATTTATGTCTATTCATCTAGTTAGGAAACACAACAAGGATGGTTACAACTAATTACTATAAAGTCTAGCATTTTTTTTTTTGTTTCCACATGCGACATTTCTTTAAGATTTATTTTTTATTTATTTATGCATATCAGAACTGGAGTATAGGCCAGAGGTGCGGGGGTGAGGGGAAGTATTCACCAGAGACAGAGTGGGTAGCAGAATAGGTGGATATATTGAAATACACTGCTGAGGGGAGCAGCAGGTGAAACAGGAGAGATCTGCTGTGCTATATGTGGGTTAGCTCCCCGGCTGGGTATTGAACTTATGTCACTGTGGCTGGCAATAGATAGGTTGATAGTGCTGTGACTTTAACCCCTGCCCACCATGAAGGCCCTCCACATACAACTTTTAAATAAATTTATCTATTATCTATTTTGTCTCATAAGTGGTGTTTTGTAAATCAACAAACCATATAAAGGTAGGTTTGTTCATGAGATTTGAAATTAGTTTGAATGCATCTTGTGTATATAACCAGCCATTTAGACATTTAGAGCTGTCACATATACTTGGGACATGACATGTGAAATATCCATGAAGCAAGCTTTTTTTCTTTCTGTTGTGTTTAATTACCACCATCCTCAGGACTCAAAGAAGAGTAGCTATCAGGTGGTATTTAATAGTCACATATTTAACTAAATAGTGTAATCATATAACTTTGATGTCTTACATTAAACTAAATATACAATTAAGAAGTATTCATAAAATATATATTTATACATTATCCCTATATTTCTGACAGAACTTCTGAATGCCTTGAATGGTACTAAAGCCTTTATTGAATTTGCCTCTACTAATCCATTCTCCAATATTTTCCACCCTGTTCTTTGCCTCAGGAGTCTGACCACAGGGTCAACATTAACCAGACTCACATGTCTTATGATTCTGATTGACGTTGTCAATGAAAGCACTAATCAGAGTGGGACAAAGGTATTTATTCCCTTGCAAGGTCTATTACAATGTTGTCTGCTTCTATTAACTAATGGGCTTTTCAGCTTCTAGAGGGACTCTGCTTTCCTTGGTTCTTAGATTTGTTCCACTATCTTCCAATCTATCATCATGTGGCCTGTTCTTCCTCATGCTGTCGTCTCTTAGGTTCTCTTAATCTGCCACCATTTCCTATTTTTTAGGATCCTTGTGATAATAATGGAATCCCATGGTATATATAATATGATGTATCTATCTCAAGATTACCTGGGCAGCAATCCCAATTTGATCAATTACCTTTGGTTACATGTATTAATTTTCTATAAATTATCACAAACTGGTTAATTTACCACAATGGAAATGTATTATATCACAGTTTAGGAGGTTGAAAGTCCAAAATCAAGGTAGTTACCAATAGAGTCTCTCTGGAGACTCTGAGGAAGAAATCATTTTATGCCTCTCTTTTAGCTACTATTGGTTGTTGGCAATCTTTGCTTTCTTTGGCATGTAGATACATCATTCCAATCTCTGCCTTCATCTTTATATTACCCTTTTCTCTGCACCACTGATTATCTTTTTCTGTCTGTTATAAAGACATTTTGATTGGATTTAGATTCCACTGTAACCCAATATTATTTCATCTCAGTCCTTACCTTAGTTACTTATATGAGGATTTTATTTCCATATAAAATCATCTGTTAAGGCTCTAAGTAGATGGATTTTTTATGGAACACTGTACAACCCACTATACCATAAGCTAATATTGCCACAGATTCTGAGGATTAGAAAGTGGATGTCTTTGAGATTCATTATTCTGCTTTTCTACCACACTGACAATATCTCTCCTGTTAGAGGCAATAGAGATAAGCCAAAGGAGAGATTCTAGTACAGCAGGGCACATGATATGAAGATCTAGATTACCTGCCCATGCAACTTCTGTGTGCACTCAGCCCTGTTTCATTGATTTTATATGAACCACTTTCATTTTATGATGGATTGCTGCTGGGTCCACCTGATTATATGACTTGATGAGTCTGACAGAATTCAGCTCAAGGTGAGATGCATTGTCACTTGATGACCCCTAGTCAGAAATCCATCTTTACCAAGGCCCAGTATCATACCAACAGCTATTTTTTAATTGGTTTATACATTGGTTTCTGTTTCTCCAGAACTCTAGGGTTGTATGATGCAATTCTCCTAGGGTTGGTAATAAACTCTACAAAACTTCTTTTCTCATCATAGATCCCTCTTATAGCAGAAGGTCTCCTTGGGTCATATGTCCAAAGTGACAGAAGTACTTGTACTTTTGTATCACAGTCTCCAATATATTTGTCACTTCGTATTCATTTGGCCTGATTTCTTGAACTCATTAGAATGGGGTAGGGAAAATGTCATGTAGAATGTCAAAGTGGTCCAGGTACCTTCGGACAAGACGATAACAAAGACCAAAGGAATTAATACAATACTCATGTAAGATAATAGGTACATGCCTTACCTATCCCAGGTGAATGTAAAATATTTGTTTTGCCTTCCTTATAGACATGAAAAAGAATGCACTTGCCAGATCATTGACTATGTATCTGTGACTATATTATTTTAGCATAGCTAAGATAGTACATCTAGCAGCTCATTTGTAAAGAAGCTATTGATCTGTCAAGTTTGAAGTAATCTACTGTATCACTCTGCATCTGTTATTTACTGGAGAAGTCAGACTGGTACATTAAATGGGTATATAAAGAAGATTTACCCTTACATACTTTAGATCTTCAAAGGTGACCCTAATCTCTATAACTTCTCTGGGATGGATACTGCTATTATTTTTTATTTCAGTGGAGGATGGTATTGCCAGTTTTAGCAGCTCCTACTCTGAATTTCCCACTTATGACAGCTATTAAAGGTTAAGGAACAGTTTATGATTCTCCCAACTATCATGTGATGTGCCTTACAATTCTATATTCAGGAACCCAGGACATGATCACCAGTTCAGTCTGTGGACTTAGCCAACCCATTGTGCAGTGGATCTAGGTCCATACACAACTTATTACTTGCTATCACATAAACCTCCACACTCATTAATAAACTATGATGATATTTCAGGTCCATGGGAATCAACCTCAGCTTCAAATCTTTTTCAAAAATTCCTAAAAATGTTTTAGCATGCCTCTTTTCCCAATCGGTGGTAATGTGAGCAAATTTACAGATGTTGCTTTGAGAAAGGACTCAGAATCATTATCTTAGATATGTGCATGCTATTGCTGTGTCCTGATCATAAGAACCAAGCTTTCCTCCAGTCAGTTGTTTTGGGGTCTGAGAATTAATTCACATGTGGAAGCTCAGTAAGAAATTGTGACTTTTATTGTTAGGTGGTAGAAATGTTCTTGGCTTCCTAGGTATTCATTCTTATATAAATTAAACAACATACTTGCTAGTTGCTCATCTGTTAGTCATCCCCATAGTTCCAGCATATTGGGCCCCTCAATAGTCATACCAACCTTGCTTGTATGCTCTAAAGACACAAGAATGTCTGCAGTTTTATTTATTACATCCTCAAGCTGAATACAATCAAATATATATTCAGGGTAAAATGGATAAAGTTTACACATTAACATGATGGGCTAATACATAGCATTAATATTAACTGAACTATAACTACAACAGAAATCATATGACTGAATCTCACAAATACAATATAGATTGAAAGAGACTGGGTCTAGGGCCTCCCTGGTGGTGTAAGGGGTTAAGTCTTAGCATTATGAAGCTATCTGCATCCACTGCAGCATGAATTTGATACCAGCCAGGGAGCTAACCCACATGGCACAGCAGACCTCTCCTGTGTTGTCCTGTCCGCTGCTCCCCTTAGCAGTGTATTTCAGTACATCTATCTACCTGCTCAGCATCCCACTCTGTCTCCAGTGAACCTGCTCACCTCCCCGTGCCTCAGTCTGTACCCCAGCTCTTATATGCATAAATAAATAAAATAAAATCTTAAAAAAAAGAGAGATTGAATCCAAATGAACATATATTTTATAGTTTTATTTAGATAAAATTTACTTTTTTTTGTAATTCAGAATTAATTCTATTGCTTATGGATCTATGTTTGATTAGTAAATCTATAAAAATAGAGAATATTTACTATAAATTCAGGACAGTGTTTACCTTTTGCAGGAGGGAAAGGTAGGGATTGAGAAATGACAGGAGAGGACTCTGGGTGCTGACAACATTTATTTTCTTGATCTGTGAGAGTGTTATCATGAGTGTTTCCCTGTTATAAGCAAGCCTGTTCAATGTACTTTCTATGAATGTTTCCCCTTCAAAAGATAAAATGTATTTACAACCAAGTTAAAGGCATATTACACTTCTCTTCACCTTTTCAAATCAAAATGTTTGTATTCAATTTTCAAATTCTATTTTCTATTATATAACTGAACCTCTTCAAAACCGTTTGATATCATCAATTCATCAACTGGAGAGATGTATATATAGTTTTCTTTCAAATCCTAGATCATAATATCCACTTAGGACAGGAATAATATGCTTTCTATGTGTTTTAAAATCTAACTTCCAGGCATACAAAATGATTTTTTACTTGTTATAAGCTGTAATATTTTGGCAAGTTGAGTTTTCAAGGAAATGGTTCGATAAATGCGTGTCTTATAGAAACAGATATTTAAAAATATCAAGAGCTATTAAAAATAGAATATTATCTTCTTCTGTATGGTTTTATTTCATCTAACAACTTAAGAGACAGTTTACAAGGTACAAAAGATGGTAATTTATTTTTTCATTTTTTCCCTATATTCCTATCAGTTTAGTATGAAAAAACCGTGGTGGCAGTGGTGGTAACAAAGATCAAGCTAGAGGTAAGAAAAAATAATGGGCTGGGAGCCAAGCATGTGGCTAAAAATGCCAGAGGAATCCATTCTGATGCCAAGTCATTTTAATAATGTCCTCTTTCCAGGTGTTTCCTATAAGGGTTTATATATAAATGTTTTTTAAATCGAATAATAATTACTTCTCTTATTTTGGAATGGTCAATGATTGAAGGAAAGAGATTATCAGAAGGTAAGAATATGATAAAAATATAGAAATATTATAATTAATTTAATAAACACCCAGGCAACCTGGGAGCTGAACAGGGTCAGGTCCCTGTTCTGATAACTGTAAAAAAATTATAGGCAAAGTTCCTGTCCTATTATTTTTTTTTTATAGCAGTGACTCTCAAACTTTGCTGTGAATTTCAATCACTCAGAAAGTTAAAAAAAAAAATCCATGTGCTGAGATTGTGCCCCATTATGATCAAATAAAAATCTCTAGGAGCGATACTGAGTTTCAAAAAATCATTGTTGATACTAGATTTCAGATCTAGTGGTTTAAAGGAAATAATTATATTCAAATTTGAAAGACCAAAATTTTAACTTTTTTTTTTTTTTTCACCAAAGTAAGCATTTAAAAAACAAGTGCTGGGGCCTCTGTGGTGGCACAAGGTGTTAACTCTCAGCACTATGAAGTTATCTGCAGCCACTGCAGTACAAG
Source organism: Talpa occidentalis (assembly GCF_014898055.3). Classification (NCBI taxonomy): domain Eukaryota; kingdom Metazoa; phylum Chordata; class Mammalia; order Eulipotyphla; family Talpidae; genus Talpa; species Talpa occidentalis. Next base: position 15,213 of record NW_023602002.1, read on the forward strand.
TTCGATCCCTGTCCAGCAGACCTCTCCTGTCTTGCCTGCTGGTCCCTTCAGTAGATCTGCTTGTTTTGCTTCCTACTCTTTGTCTGGTGAATCCTTTCACCCCCTGCACCTCTGGTCTACACCTCAGTTCATGTATGCATAAATAAATAAAATAAA
>NW_023602004.1:0-15349 GCF_014898055.3 Talpa occidentalis
AACAACCGGACAAGCCCGGAAGGAAAGAGCAAAATCAACATCAAGATAAAAGCTGCCATGGTCACCTCCCCACGGGTCTCACCCACATCTGTGTCACCCAGTCCACGACCAAAAGACAAGCGCAGTTTCTTTACGTGTCTCTAGGCTCCATGCGCCTCCTCCAGGTCTCCTGGCTCCATCCTGCTTCCTTCCTTCCTTAGTCTCTTCTTCTGCTTCTCCTCTTCTGCTCCGCTCCACCCTTCCTTGGGTGGGGCAGGGAAGCTGGAACCTCCCCTTCCTGGGACCACCCTGTTACAGACTGACCACATAAATCTACAAAGAGCTGATGAGACTCAACAAAAACAAAGAAAAATAATACAGTCAAAAAATGGGCAAAAGAGCTAGAAAGAAACTTCTCCAAAGAGGAAATACAAATGGCCAACCAGCATATGAAAAAATGTTCAACATCACTTGCAATCAGGGAAATGCAAATCAAACTACAATGAATACCATTTCACACCAGTGACAATGGCACATATTAAAAAAACTAGCAACAACAAATGTTGGCAAGGATGTGGAGAAAAAGGAACTCTCCTGCACTGTTGGTGGAAGTGCAAACTGGTCCAACCACTATGGAAAGCTGTGTGGAGATTCCTCAGTCTCTTTACCCTTGGGCCTGTGCTCTAGGCAGCAGGCTGATACTTGCTTGGATGTTATGCTTGTAATCTCGTGTCTGTGCCTAAGGATCCTAGTCTTCGCCTAAGGATACTATTTTCTGCAGCTGTGTTGTCTGTGCCTAAGGATCTTGGTTTGCATAGCTGTGTCAATGGCTATGCTAATCTCCTTCTACCCCCACCTCCTTTGTGTGAGCCAGTTTCTGTTCTTGTGGGTACCACCTTTTCAGTTTCAGGGTTTTTTTTTTGTTTGTTTGTTTTCCTGTTCTTGTCCTCCATCATTCTGAATGGTGATTCTTGAAATAGCTGTCATGGGGTGAAGTGCCTCAAGTATACACCAAGCCACTCGCTATTTCTACTTGATTATTTTCCCCCTGGCGATAAGAATAGCACCACACAAAGCACTTGAGTGGTCTAGTCATTGTCCTCTTCTTAGACATTAAATCACAGTCTATGCAGCAGTTGATTGGAAAATAGGTGACTTGATTTGGATAAGGCCACAGACCTTTGTTTATTCTCAGTATAAGGAAAAAGTGATTACAGTACTGGCAACTATAAGGAAGAACACATGCAATTTTGAGGGCATATGGAAATCTACACTCTCTCCAGAATTGCTTTCTTATCCATTATCAGGTACCTGAGGTAATGTTAATTATTATTTTTTTCCTCATCTATAGGTTAAGATCTTAAATATAAAGGTCTCTGGAAGAAGTTACCTTTTTAAGTGTGAGACAAGCTGTTTTAAAGTTTAGTGAGAAATCGCCAGAGGAACAGAACCTACAGGGTGCATGTGTGTGTTGTGTGTTGTTATTGTGTGTGTGTAACTCTGTATCTCTATTACTATAGAGACAGGGAACAAGAGAGTAAGAGGAAAGGAGAAGGAGAGAGACTGAAATGTAAAAATAGTTCACATAATTTTGGAGTCTTAGAAGTCCAAAATCTATAGGGTAGGCCAGTAGGCTAGAGACACAGGGAAAAATTTCCATTTGAGTCCAAAGGTAGAATTTCTGTCTGTTGGCAGAATTAATCTTTTCTGGGGAGATTTCTTTTTTTTCCTGTTAAGGCTTTTAATTGATTCGATAAGGCCAATGATAGGCTTTCCTAAAAGTCTGACTTCAATGTTAACGTCATCTAAAAATACCTTTACAGAAACATCAAGAATAATATTTGAACACATATCCTGGTTCTGTGTCCTAGACAAATTGATACAAAAAGTTAATCATTATAATAAGTAGATTTAATATGCAAAAATTGAGAAGTGGTTTCTCAAATTATGGCGTTCCATTTAGTAAAATATCACAGATTTATTCGAAACTAAAACTATGAAGACTGTATAGAAACATGGGAGATGTCATTTTTTCATTTCATGGCAGTTTATTAAATTCCCTGATTGCCAATCCATTGCCCATTAAGATAGGCATCCTGGGAGGTGATGCATGAGGGGAGAAAGGGTGTTCTGATTGAAGGTGAAGATTAGTGACAGATGAAGCTGAGGGGGTGGACAAATGTCAGCTCATGAAAGGCTAAAAGATGAATGTGTTATGGAGGTATTTGACTTTATACTGCAGCAATGTGGGGCCCCTGAAGTGTTTTAAAAGAGAGCATTTTTTGCTTTATAAAACACGGTTTTGATAGCAAGATAGAGATTGGCATGTAACAATGCCTAAGGCCAAGAGACTAATTAAACAGGCTTAGCAAGAAATGGCTGCAGCCTGAGTTAAAGTATTGGCAATGGAAATACAATGGAGGGAGGAGATTCCAGGGAATACATAAGAGACAGAATCAATGGAAGTTGATGACAAGTTGGCTGCGGAGCATAAGGGAGAGGAAAACACATTAGAAAATACTCTTGGATTTCTAACATGGTTCCTTTCCAACAAAGATACAAAACAAAGGAGAAATAGCAGCTTGGGAGGAGGGGCGAAATGAAATTTTGTCCACTTTCAAATGCATTGCACGTCTTTGTTCACATGTTTTTAGGACAACTTTAGTCAGAGGCTAGTCATGAAACAGAAAACTAACCAATTATGTTAGCAGAAGGAAAGTGATGTTAGGGATTAGTTGATCAAGAAAAACTAATAAGGGACATGTAGGTAACAAAGAGCAAGTAACTGGTGGAAGCAGCTACTGTGCTAGGGCAGAGGGAAGAAAAGAGAAGACACTGGGGTTTGTAGACCAAGAAGTTTAGAAGAGCCGCTGTGTGCAATGGGGATAAACTGCTGAGGAACGATGATGAGGCTGGACTGAGAGAACTGAAAAAATATATATTTTTTTTTTTTCCTTAGGCCTGCTTGACAAAAGGACTTGCGGTAAGAAAATCTTTGGGATTTTCTTTTTTTTTAATAATAAATTTTATTGTTATATTCCCCATACAATTGCAGCCCCCCCATTCTGACCCCAATCCCTCCCCCCGCCCCCGCTCCCCAAAAAAGTGTCTCTGGTTCATAGTTTTTTGTTGATTTTGATTTTCACTTTCTTATAGTTATTCATTTTCCTGGTCCCTTATTTAAGTTTTCTAGATTCCTGCTATGAGTGAGACCATCTGGTATTTTTCTTTTTCTTTTGGCTTATTTCTCTGAGCATGATCCCTTCCAGTGCCATCCATGTTGCTGCAAATTGCATGTGTTTATCTTTTTTGAACGCTGAGTAATATTCCATGGTATATATGTACCACATCTTCTTGATCCAGTCATCTATTTTTGGGCATTTGGGTTGTTTCCAAAGCTTAGCTATTGTAAACAGTGCTGCTATAAACATAGGGGTGCAGGTGTTCTTTGGAATTGATGTTTCTGTTTCCTTTGGGTAAATACCTAGGAGTGGAATTGCTGGATCATATGGAAGCTCTATGTTTAGTAGGTCCAGAAATCTCCACACAGCTTTCCACAGTGGTTGGACCAGTTTGCACTCCCACCAACAGTGCAGAAGAGTTCCTTTTTCTCCACACCCTCGCCAGCATTTGTTGTTGCTAGTTTTTTTAATATGTGCCATTCTCACTGGTGTGAGATGGTATCTCATAGTAGTTTTGATTTGCATTTCCCTGATGGCAAGTGATGTTGAACATTTTTTCATATGCCTGTTGGCCATTTGCATTTCCTCTTCAGAGAAGTTTCTTTTTAGCTCTTCTGCCCATTTTTTGACTGGATTATTTTCTGTTGTTGTTGAGTCTCATCAGCTCTTTGCAGATTTTTGTGATCAGTCCTTTATCATTAGTGTTGGGTGCAAAAATGTTCTCCAGTTGGTGGGGTTTCTCTTTGTTTTTGTTATTGTCTCTTTTGCTGTGCAGAAGCTCTTTAATTTGATGTAGTCCCAGCTGTTTATCTTTGCCTTCACTATCACTGCTTGGGTGATGTGTCTGTAAAGATGTCTTTGATGTGCAAATCACGTAGTGTTTCGCCTATATTTCCTTCTATATATTTTATGGTTTCAGGTCTTATGTCTAGTTCTTTAATCCATTTTGAGTTGATTTTTGTGTATGGTGTGAGGTAGAGGTCAAGCTTCATTCTTTTGCATGTAGCGACCCAGTTTTCCCAGCACCATTTATTGAACAAACTTTCTTTGCTCCAATGCATAGTCTTTGCTCCTTTGTCAAAGATTAGTTGACCATAAATCTGTGGGTTTATTTCTGGATTTTCTATTCGATTCCATTGGTCTGTATGTCTGTTCTTGTTCCAATACCATGCAGTTTTGATGATTATGGCTTTGTAGTAGAGTTTGAAGTCTGGGAGTGTAATGCCTCCATTCCCTTCTTTTTTTTTCAGTAGAGCTTTGGCTATTCGGGGTTTTTTGTGATTCCATATGAATTTCATCAATAATTGTTCTATTTCTTTGAAGAATGACATTGAAATTTTGATTGGAATAGCATTGAATCTGTATATTGCTTTGGAAGAATGGCCATTTTAATAATGTTTATTCTTCCAATCCACGAGCAGGGGATGTCTCTCCATTTCTTTGTGACTTCTTCTATTTCTTTTAACAGTGTTTTATAGTTTTCTTTGTATAGGTCCTTTACCTCTTTTGTTAGATTTATTCCCAAATATTTGATTTTTTTTGTTTCAATAACAAAAGGGATGGTTTTTTTGATTTCTTCTTCTTCAGATTTATTGTTTGTGTATAGGAAGGCTACTGACTTTTGCGTGTTGATTTTGTATCCTGCCACTTTACTGAATTGATTGATGAGTTGAATTAGCTTTTCTGTGGAGTTTTTGGGGTTCTCTATGTATAATATCATATCGTCTGCAAATAGTGATAGTTTGACTTCTTCTTTTCTTATTTGGATTCCTTGGATGTCTTTCTCTTGTCTTATTGCCCTGGCTAGGACTTCCAGTATTATATTGAAAAGCAGTGGTGAGAGTGGACATCCTTGTCTTGTTCCAGATCTTAATGGAATTGCTTGAGAACTGAAAAATATTTACAGCTAACACCCACAGGGGCCTAAGGGGTGAAAGTCCAGTGCTGGGTAATGCTGACAGCATAGGAAAGAGTGAAGCCTCCTGCCTCCTCCAGTCTTGCTGTCTCCCAAGGGCACCTCCTGTTTGCAGAGTCTAATCCTTTGGTGGAGAGGAAAAGCAGTTTGCATAGTAGACGCCCCTGCTGTACAGAATACAGAGGATGGGTTTGGTGAGGAAAGAAATAACTTAATTTAGAAAACAGTATTACAAGGCTAAAAATCATGACCAAAGTATCCACTTCAAAAGCTAGGAAAAGACACTGAATTAAAGAGAGAAAAAAGTGATACTAAACAGCAGTAATTTATGACACTGGAAACCAATGAAGTAGAGAAAATCAACAAAGTCAAAAGTTGTTTAAAAAAAAACAGGAAAATCGATGACCTCTTAGTAAGATTGATCATGAATAAAAAAAGAGAAGTTGGCAAAACTCACCAATATCTTAGCTAAAGAAAGGCTGTTACTACATATTCCATCAGCATTAAAGAGAAGAAGAAATTAAGAACAACTTGAGCACTTGAAATCCCTGGAAGCTAAAAATGAAAGGAAATGCTCTTCCAATATGCCATCCTGGAAGGCCAAAGCCTGCTGAAGCAAGGCTGCCTATCATTCCAGAGTGACTTTCTTATTTTAGAGCGCCTAGGTCAGCTATAGCACTTTAAATTCTGAAATGAGCAAATCCTGGTCAATAGGTCTAGAAAGACATTCATATAATAACCAGCTTGCCAACAGAACACGGGTGAATCTCACTAACACATGTCAATCCAAAGAAGCCAGACACAAAAGAATATTGTGTATGAGTCTGTTTCAAGTTCAGAGGAAGGTAAAACCAAGTGATGATGGTAGAAACCATTGTAGTGGTTGCCTTTGGAGAAGGAAAGATTAAAAGGCATAAAAGGGTTTTCTGGGGTTTTAGATCAATACATGGTCGCAGGGCTGTGTTTGCTATGAGAAATCTCATCAAGCTGCACTCATAATTTACATACTCTTCTATATGCAGTTTGGACTTTAATAAAAATTATACTTCAGAAATTCAATTGAGATAGCGACTAACACAAGAATTCTCTCTTGTTTTTTGTCTCCTTTCATTCTCTTACTTGAGGCTGCTTGTCTTCTAATTTGACCTTGTTCTTGTGTTCAGCCAGGTCCACAACCTCTTTAATCAGGAAGGACTTGAGGTCTGTTTTTCAATGGGTGGCAATGTTGAAATACAGAGACTTTTTGGTTTCATGAGGAAGACATCATTGGGTGGCTTTGTCTGGACTAGCTGTTTGCATTGATCATTGTTACTCTATAAGGCTGTAAATAAGGGCACTGGAGGAATAGGAATTCTTTCCCAATGCCAGCTCAATGAACAAAGTTCTTTGGCTTTAAAATGCTGGGCAGGGCCTCCCCGGTGATGCAGCGGTTGAGCGCTGGGTTGCGAAGCTGCCCGCGGCCTCTGTAGCACCGGTTCAATCCCCGGCTGCTCCCCGGCCACCGGAGGAGGGTCCCGCATGGCGCGCAGAACTCTCCTGCCGCCCACTGCTCCCCTCAGCAGTGTACTTCATCAGTCTGCCTGCTCTGCTCCCCGCTCTGGCTCTGGTGAATTCTCTCACCCTCCCGCGCTTCTGACTGTACCCAGTGCTTGTATAAATAAATAAATAAATCTTTTAAAAATAAATAAATAATAAAATAAAATAATATAAAATGCTGGGCAGGTGGAGATTTTATAAATCTCTATGGCTTTAGACAAAAAAAAAAGATATTCTGGGCTGAGTGTCCCATTTTGTATTGTTTTTTCAGTCTGTTATTTACAAATGTGGCCCTACCAGGAGTGCTGAGATTCCATGCTGTCTGCTTGCTGCCGCCCTGGGATTTTCGCTATTTGACTTGTTTAAGCTACTTACATCTAGGTAATACTTTTCAAGTATTGAATTTTAAAAGCAAACATTACATTAATAGGATAACCACATTAAAATACTAAAAAAAAATCCATTAAAATTCATAAGACACACAAACACAGTAATACTTTTTTTAAAAATTCCTGAATATTGCTTAAATTTAGTCAATTTGAGAGAAAAAAATTAGAAGAAGCCAGTATATAATGTGTTGCAAAGTTAAAATGATAGATCACTGGAGTTTTTGCCTTTCAATGGTTTAAAATGGTTTCATGGAGACTGTACATCAGTGTCTTCCATACACTTGCAAGTGTGTAGTCTCAAAACAAACTTTTCATCACTTGATCAAAAGTTTCACTATTTTTAGGCTTATCCCTTAGAAAATGCAGATGACTGTTAGAGAAGACAGCACTAGGGACTGGAGAGCATCCACTCACAGGCACGGCCACTCTGATCCCTGCCTCCATACTTGTGCAACCAACTCTTCATTGGTTTTCTCCTCCTGCCCCATTCTCCCAAATGACATTTTTCTTTTGCTCATTAGTTGTCAAACACTAAGACTTTTTTCAGCAGATGACAAAGGAAACAGAATCTTACACAGATCATCTCTTGATTTTTTGCTTTCAATTTTAGAAACATTCTAAAGTGTGGATATGTGCCAGTGGACAAGTAAATATTTGGAGACACTTTTAGAACTTCACCCCCAGTGTAAGTGCTGTGGTTTTGAGGCCAAAAATAAAGCCCATGTAATGATTACTTTTAAATTTGTTTTTGCTTTTTTTTTTAAAGAATTATTTATTTTTATACAAGAACTGGGGTACAGTTTAGATCCTGGGAGGGTAAGAGGATTCATCAGAGACAGAGCGGGGAGCAGAACAGGCAGACTGACTGAAATACACTGCTGAGAGGAGCAGCAGGCGAGACAGGAGAGGTCTGCCGCTCCATGTGGGTAGTTCCCTGGCTGGCTGGGAATTGAACCGGTGCTGCACAGGCTACGCAGATTGCTTCACAACGCTGTGCTCAACCCACTGCACCACCAGGGAGGCCCTTGTTTTTGCTTTTTAAAGCATATTTATTATAGAAATTTTCTGACAGGCAAAAAGGTGTAAAGAATAAAAGACTATGAACTCATTTTCCGATTATTCAGATTATGGAATAAAATATTAATGTAACTGAAATGGTCCTGTGTGTGTCACTCCTTTTTGTTATAATCCTCTCCCCTCCAGGTGTACCCATTTCTTCAATTAGGTATTTATTACTGCATGAACTTCTTGATAAATTACATATATATATATATATATAGAGAGAGAGAGAGAGACTGATATTTATCTCTGTCTCTAATACTGAACTTAATCCCTTAATACTTTAATATATATTATACAATTTACTATATATATCATTAATACTTAAATACTTAATCCCTTTACACTTTTACAATATATAATTACATATAAACATATAAAAATATATTCAATCACACAATCTTGTAACTTTGCAGTAATTTTTAAGACTGAGAAGTGTGAGACCTTCAGCAAGATTACTTTATTTTTGATCTTTGCTTTTCTATATGAATTTTAGGATTAGCTTATTAATTTCTGCAAAAATGCTAGCTAAGACTTTTAGAGGAGTTATGTGGAATCTGTAGATGCATTTGTGAGTTATTTCTATCAATAGATTTTGAAGATTTTAACAATATATGAACTGAGAATATTTTTTTATCTAATTGGGTCTTCAATTTTCAATGAAATTCTGGAATTTCTAGAGTACGAGGCTAGCAATTTCTTTGCTCAATTTCTTCATAAGCATTTCATTGTTTTTAAATCTATTGTAAATGGAGTTGTTTCCCTAACTTAATTTTTGGTTTGTTCATGGCTAATGAGCACATTCTATTTGTCCAAGAATGTACTTTCAATTTGATTGAATGGCTTAACAGAACAGTTGATTGATGTGGCATGGAGAATTTAGAGGGAACATTAAGACCACACAGGTAATTTTCTTATCTGCTCAAAATTTGATGTCATAGTTCTGAAGTGAAATCTCTAGAAGGCAAAGTGCTTACATGAACGTCTGTATAGAAAGTTAGCAGTGAAGTATTCATGGCTACTGCATATTAAGAGAGACATATAGGGCCTCCCCGGTGGCACAGCGGTTGAGCGCTGGGTTGCGAAGCTGCGCGCGGCCTCTGCGGCGCCGGTTCGATCCCCGGCTGCTCCCCGGCCACCGGAGGAGGGTCCCATATGGCGCGCAGACCTCTCCTGCCGCCCGCTGCTCCCCTCAGCAGTGTACTTCGGTCCTTCTGCCTGCTCTGCTCCCCGCTCTGGCTCTGGTGAATTCTCTCGCCCTCCCGCGCTTCTGACTGTACCCAGTGCATGTATAAACAAAACAAACAAAGAAACCAGCAAACAAATAAATAAAGCATGCCTCTATAAAAAAAAAAAAAAAAAAAAAAAAGAGAGACATATAAAGGCATTAATTTCCAAAAGGAATACTTTGGAGACTATCTTATTGTTCAGACCTCAGTCACTGTAATTCTGAAGCTGGGTTAGAAACTTTCCTTTTGTCCACATAATTCAAGTGCTCTAAGGTTTAAGTTGCTTACATAAAACGTGCTTGTGTAAAATATATGTTTGCTACCCCCTAGGATATGATTCTATCTGAGGGATACTGCATTAAGCTGTTATATATTTCTGGTGAATTTCAGTGCCCAAAGAATTTCACTAACTCAAATGACAGTCACTAACCAACTGATATTCAAAATTCCCATCATTTCCAGATTTGAAGTGAGATGTATTTTGGTTACTTGTAAAGCCAGGATTCTCCATCAGTTTCTGAGAAGACAAAAGGCAACTTTTGCTAAGATTTTCCTTTCAACGTGGCAATTTTTACCTTCGGTTTTCTGTATGTTGGGAGCAACAGTGGAGTTTGCAGCCAGCCTCCCTCTGCCTCCCACTCCCAGGCTGCAAGTGTTAAGTTGCACTGCCCTCTTGTGAGGAAACTCAAACAATGATGGGCTTGGGAAAGTCCATTGTAACTCCTGTCTTATAATAAAGCTGTTGCCTACTTGGAACCTAAATTTTATGAAACATGAATTTTTTTTTTAACCAAAGATTTCTATCATGGGTCACAGAGCCTTCAGGATTCAATTTTTATGCTAAAGGAAACAGAACACTTCCAGTGTCATAATAACCATAATCCTCCTCTTTGCCCAAGTGATATTTCTTAGATTTCTCAAATCCTCGATGTGTTTTCCCAAATAAATGAAGTTAAGCAGCATCAACTATGGTTTTTCCTCAGTAATGAATGATTCATGGCTATGAGAAGTTGACCATATGGTTGAAAACCAGGAAAATCTATTTGGATAATCAGTTTCGTTCAAAGATGCTGCCCCTCCTTTTTGTGGATGAGAAACCAGAGCTCCACAGAAGTGCAGGGATTATCAAAGCATGTGATTTGGGGTCCTTGTTTCTTATATCTCAGTCCAAACCTGTTATTGCTACAAGATGTGACAGAATGTGATTTCTTAAAGGCAGCAGCTGCTTATATAACATTTCTGTCAACCTGATAGATTGATATTTTGATGAACATTGAATATGGAGGTCTTCCCACCCACCAAATTAGACTTTCTATTCCCTGAGCTTTTTTCCTTCCTCCCTTGGAAACATTGATTTTTGAAAGAAGATATAAGAAAGTAGATGGATTAAGCAGGAAACTAGTGAGGGCCAATCTGCGGTGTAAATAAAGCTTTGAGTGAGTTTGTACTTTTCTCAAAGTCTAACAGGAATTAAAACTACTGAATGGAGGGGAGTGCTTCTCCCTCTTGGCGCTCTTGCTTTCCTGCTATGCCTGTTTCCTTGCTTCCCCAACCACATTCCACCTAATTTCTACCCCCCCCACACACACACAACAAATGAATTTTAAGCAGCTTCAGGAATGTGTTCTTTAAAACAACAATTGATGGGCCTCCCCGGTGAGCGCTGGGCTGCCCACAGCCTCTGTAGCACTGCTGGTTAGATCTCCGGTGCCAGGTGAGGGTCCCACATGGTGCGCAGACCTCTCCTGCAGCCAGCTGCTCCCCTCAGCAGTGTATTTAGTCAGTCTGCCTGTTCTGTTCCCCGCTCTGGCTCTGGTGAATTCTCTCACCCTCCCACGCTTCTGACTGTACCCAATGCTTATATAAATACATAAATAAATCTTAAAAAAATTGATAAAATCACATCATCTTTTCACTAAATTGACCTTGATTTACTTTACCCCATTTTCCCACTCAGTCTTTCAATGATCAGTTTGGTGAAAAGGCACACTTTCTAAGCTCTTGTTGAAATTTATGTATGACCAGATTAGAAATTGAGGGGTAGTTAATGATCTTCTATAATGAGGGATGAAGGCTTTAATGCTGAACTCACTCTTCAGCTTCATTTGGCTTATGTGTTTACACAATGATGTGTTTTAAGGATCATTTTTACTATTGCTGCTCATGGTCATGTGGGTTGTTTATGGCAAATTCCTACCTGGAAGTCCCAAATAAAACTCTATCCTTGTGCTCATAGAGATTATGGTTTAGTAGAAGGAGATTATATTTCTGGCCTATTGGGATGGCTCAGACATCAACATTCAGGACATTCAAATCTAGATCCACTAACCTGTACCCAGCAAAGTAAGGTGGGAACGTAAGAGCTGGTCCTGGCATTTCTGTTCTCCCACCAGTTACTGCATCTTCCTGTTGACTCAAAGGAACCTGTCTTCTGTTTTCACTGTCCATAGACTGTGCAAAGGTGGCTGAGTAAGAGGATGGATGAGGCTGAAAGTCTTGGCTCAGCCCTGTACTGCTGCAGGCTGCCTCTGGTTGAAGGAGGGCAATCTTTTTTTCCTAAAGGGGCTTTTTTCCAAGTCCTATGCCTGCAGGCAAGCATTGCTCAGAGAAGGTCCTTTTTTTTTTTTTATTCTTTCTAATTTCCCCATCCAGAGAGGGTGACTTGATGACGTTTACTAATTGATACAAATGTTTCCTAAAGAGTCAGAGCCAATGTTCCACTAAGTTAGTTCAATTACAACCCAACTGCTCTCTCTGCTTACATTTTCTTCCAAGTCACCTTTACATATAGCTAGTCCAGATAATTTTTTCAAACTCACAATTGACCACGGTGACCAAAAATCCTTCTTTTGTACCCCATTGCCTTCAGAATAAAATGAAAATTGCTTTGAAAACATATGAGGCAGCTCCTATAATTGTAGTAGCTCCATGGCTACCAAAGCAATAGCATACCCTGCGCTTCAGTCCTGTAGATCACTTCTTAGTCCCTCAGAGCTCCAAGTTGTTTTTCCCTGTGTTCCTCTTATGCACTCATGTTTGTGTCCCCTATAATTCACATATTGAAGTCCCCCCAGTGTGGTGCTATTGGGAGGTGGGATCTTTGGTAATTAGGTTTAGATGAGGTCATGAGGGTTGAGCCCCTGTAGTAGAATTAGAACCCTTACAAGAAGAAACCTTAGTGATATCCCGCTCTCTGTTGTGTGAAGACACAGTAGGAAGACATCCATTTGGTACTAAGAAGGCTCTCACCAGGATCTAATAAACTTGTACCATCATCTTGGGCTTAGCAGCCTCCAGAACTGTGAGAAATAGTCTATTGTTAAGCCACCCAATTGTGCTATTTTGTCACAACAACCCATGCTGACTAAGAAAGTCCTTTTCAGGAGCTTTTCCCTGAATCCTGAAGAGTCATATGCCTTGTTCACTTAGCTCACTTTTACATGTCTTTTAAAATCTTGTCTACATGTGAGTAGGTCCCATTAATTATCCTTGCAATGTGGTTGACTTCCTGTTTCCTACTTGGAACTTCATGGGTGCTCAAGAAATGTGTATTAAATAAATGTACCGACTCTATGCTAAAAAAATGTTAGCAAAATCTGCTGCTGCTGCTGCTTTGGAACTCCTTCTAGAAAGAAAAGGTCACATCAAGAATGATTATTCCAAAGGAAACACATGTGGCTCAAATGACTAAGTTAATCAAATGAAGGGCTTTGGGGGGTATGTCTAGGCAGGAGGAGGCAGGGATAGAGTCCATAGTGGACTGGCTGAACGTATATATAGATGGCCAGGAGACAGAGATACATAAACACATAGGAAAAAAAATGGTATTTCAGAAAATGCATTGTACATGGAAAGGGGCTGGACTTTGTTGAAATTTCTTTTACTTACAGCAGGATTTAGATATTTAAAAAATATATATTACATATGGTAGGTAGGGTGGGGGTAAGAGACATCATCTCTTTCATGCTCAGGGCTTCTGAAGATCTTCATACAGTTCTGTGAGTGTGTCGTGTCATATCTCAGTCAGAGTTTAACTTCCTGGCTTCCCACATATCTTCTGTCATTCTCGAGTTCATATGGCAGGGAAAAAAATTGATGATTGTGGAATGAAAACTGAAGGGATTAGGACTTGTGAGGATAGGCAATATAGATACTTGCATTGAGACAGAACATTTGCTTCAAGCTTCCAGCACTAGGCTTTCTGGTAATTGGTGAGCACTGAGGGGTTATGTGCCAGCAGACTGGAGGGGAAATGTTCCTCCACTCACTGCCTGTCAGATTGTCTCTCTCTGCCCACAGGCCCTGTAGGCAGCAGGGTGCCCCCTCCTGACAAAATTTCTTCATTCAAGCCAGTTCTGGAGGCACATTCTAATGTGATTTTATCTTTGTGAAGAATGAAATGGGTGACTTTACAGTAAAATTTATTAAGGTTCAGAAATCTCTGAAGATGGCCTTCGATAAAAGGATTTCTGTTTCTTGCACAAAAACGAGGCACACATTAAGACAAGCAGTGAGATGTGAGATCAGAGGAAAAAAACAGGGAGCATTAACAGACTCAATCATGACATAAATCACAGATGGAGATATTTACCTTAGAGAACAGAGGCAGAATTCAACCACTGGGACAAAAAGAAAACATAGGAAGACAGTTTGTTAAAGTCAATTTTCTGCTGTTTTTCGATTTGAATGTCTCCATCTTCCCTTTTTATTCACAGCATTCCCTTCTGGTGAAGTCATTTCAGTGACAAAGGAGGTTTCATCCCCTGACCTTGTCTTCTCAGATGAGGGCCCTGTAGGCTCCCCATTGTGGTTTGCACTGCTTGATTTGATGCAAGACCCAAACAGCAACCTGCAGCAGCCCAGGCCTCTCTGAGTGCCTCAGGCCTTGTTCTAGACAACATTTCTTTTTAGGCGAAGGGGTGGCAGGCTGCCCACACGCTTTATTCCCAGTACCAAATGAAACCTTCCTTAAGTGTTACTACATGTTAATAAACATAGTCAGTGAAACCCACTTAAAAAGAATGACCTGTTTATGAAAGAAACCTTTTGAAAGACAGAATATTTTCCCCTGTGGGCCAAAACTTAGGCAGAAAAACAAAGAGCTCTTTTAAAGGCTTAAAACATGATGGAGAATGGATTCTGACTTTCTAACTACAAAAATAATGATACTTTTCGCTCCAACCTGTCTTGCTCCAGGGAGCTATAAATGTACTTTACGGGCACAGGTTGAGCCTTTCCAACTTTCTACCTCAATTGCTATTGGAACTTGTTGAGGGGAGTGATGTTGGCCCGAATTTATATACTGAGAAACTGAGGCAATACAAGCTGGAGTAATTTGTTCAATGCTACCAAATAACTTACAATCAAGAATAGAACAATAGGTTGAATGCTTCTGTGACTTGGTGTGAATATTTCCTGACATTGGGTCTAAAGGAAGGTCTTCTTTTCTCTCCTCTTTGCCTTCCCCTTTTTGTCTCACTGATTCTTATGTCTTGCTCATGGTTGAGCTGGGCACTGAAGATGCCTTGGCTCCTCCGTCAGAATGACTGTGTTGGTCCAGGGGCAACTTGTACAGCTTGTTGTCATTTCTATGAACAATAAAATATTATTAGCAGAACTGATCTTGAAAACAGCAACATCGTTTCTTCCTAAAATACTTTGTATTTTTAGAAATACTGTTCTAAAATATAGTATTTTATTTTTTAAATCTCCAGCGTTTGACATTTTTCTAAAGAAATGGTGCCTAAGTATTTAATTTCCTCTATGATCAGTCTGCTATCAAAATACACATTTATCTACTTGTTCATTAATGTTTTTATGTGACAATTATTTTCAACTTTCTTTTTACTTCTTTGAACATGGCATTGCTATTTGTAATGAATATTGTAGAGCAGATAAAAAAGTGTTCTTCTTTCTTAAGTTTTTCTTTATATACCTGTTTATGGACTGGGTACCAGTGTCTAGTTAGTTGAAAAATTTTCCCAGTTAGAGATATGCAACTTAGTTTAATGAAAATAAGTGTATTTTGAGTGAACAACCATTACTGATGTATAATGGGTA
>NW_023602005.1:0-15327 GCF_014898055.3 Talpa occidentalis
GCATCTGCCGCACCTGGGAGTCGTCCAGTTCGTCCGCCGCAGACATGCCGCTCAGGTCTGCAGCCTGGGGGCGCAGGGCCGGCGCTCAGCGTCCGTCCGAGGGGCAGCGGCAGGCGGGGAGGACAGGTGTGGGGCACTCACCACTGGCTGACGGTCTGCCGGCCCTCGAAGTCGGGTGGCAGGTGACTCATGCGGTGCATAGTCTCCATCAGCTCCCGCAGGTCGGGCTGGATCTGCAGACAAGGAGGCTGGGTGGGGCGCACCCCCAGCCCCCAGGGTACACCTCTACCCAGAGCAGCTCCCCAGACCCCGCCCTGCCCCGCCCCCAGGGCGCACCTCGTCCATGGCGCGGATCTCCAAGCGCAGCTTGTCCATCACGGTGATGAAGAGCTGCGGGCGGGGAGTGTATGAAGCCCCACCCGGCCCGGCGCGGGGCACCAGCACTGGGCAGGGGCCAGGTTGCTCTGCAGCTGGGCCCAGGCCAGTCCTCGCAGCCCTGCCCGCCCTCCCTCCCGCACTGCCTTTGCCTGCTGGCGTGGGGCCACCGCTGTTCAGGGCCCTCGGAGCTGGGCGGAACGGGGACCCCACCGGAGGCCAGAAACCGGCCATCCTCCTCGCTGGGGCTGGGGAGGGGCCTCAAGGGGTGGCTCGGACAGTCGGGAAGGCCCGGGCGGGAGCGCCGCCCACCGAGACCACGTCGGCGATGCAGCGGTTGAGATTGCCTTTGTCGTCCTTGATGGTGATGGGCCGGTCCTCCTTGATCCTCTCCATGGCCAGTGGGCAGTCCAGCTGCGGGGCGAGGGGGTGAGCGCTGGCCAGGCCTCTCAGGCGCTGCGGCCCGCCCACCCCCGCAGCTCACTCACGCGGAACTTGCGGCAGAAGTCGTCGATGGAGCTGACCTCCGAGCCCTGGACCTGCCGGAAGGCGGCCTTGTACTGGACCAGGAGCCGCGAGCAGGCCGCCGTGTACCTGCGGGAGGCAGCCCTCAGCGCCCCTCGCCGGGCCACTGCGCTGCAGGCGGCTCAGAGGGGCGGCCCCTGGCGACCGCCCTCCACAGCAGCAGCTCCGCGGCCAGTCGCCCCTCGGGCCTCCCGGGCGGCACCCCAGGACCACGGCCGCGGCCCACCTCCCCCGCCGGGGCGCGGCGTGCCCCCAGCTGGCCCGGGGGCGGGGGGGCAGGGCGGGCAGGGCGCGGGCAGGGCGGGCCTCACTCGTTGGGGGTGACGCAGTCCTTGATGTACGCCTTCTCCAGGGCCTGCATGGTCTTCACCACCGCGAACAGCTCGGCCATGTTGTCGTACCTGAGGGGAGGCGTGGGTGGGCCTCGGCCGGGCGGCGGCCGGCGGGGCCGGCCTGGGCCCGGGGAGGTCGCGGCCCGGCGGGGTGGGGGGCGCAGGCAGGGCTGAGGGGCTCACTTCTCTCGCTCCCGGGCGTTCTTGTACAGCTTCACTTCCTGGGGGGAGACCCGTGGGGTGTTGGCGGAGCCCCGCAGGGGGCCCGGGCCCCGCCCCGCCCCACTCACCTCGTACAGCTCCGGCTTGTTCCCGGGGGCTGCGGAGCAACACAAGAGGTGGGCGGCCGCTGGGGCTCCGCCCCTCCCCCCTGGGCAGCGGCGCCCCCAACCCCCTGGGCAGCAGCGCCCCTCGGGCGCCGACCTTCGCAGGGGACTCGGGCGGGGCGCCCGCCCAGCCAGTCCCGCTGCGGGAAGCCGGGACCCCGTCGGTGGCACCAGCCCCCGCCGCCCCCTGCCCGGGCCCTGCTCCCGGGGCTCCGCGCCCGAGGGCCCCGGCAGCCGCCGCCGCTCACCTCCCATGCCCGGGGCGGCGGGGATCCCGTGGAACATCCCGTGCGCTCGGGACAGCAGGAGCCTGGGGAGCAGAGCCCGGCGCGCTCAGGGGGCCCCGGCGCCGGCCCGGGCGCGCCAGGACGAGGGAGCGGGGGGGGGGGCCGGTCTCGCGCCGCGGCGGGGCTGCGGGCGGGGGGGGGGGGGCGGCGGACACCCGGCGCGCGGCGAGGGGCGGCCGGGCCGGAGGGGACGCGCCCATCCGGGCGGCCCGCACCACACGCAGGGCGGGCGGCGCCCGCGGGACTCGGGTCGCGGGCTTTGGCCTACGTCCCCCCGGGCCGGCAGACGGGGCCCGAAGCGGGGTGCGAGCCCCCCGCCCCCCTCCGGGGCCCGGTACCTGGGCGCGCGGCCTCCCGAGCAGGCGCTGCCGTCTGCGCCTGCGCGCCCCGCCCCCTCAACCGCATCCGCGCACGCGCGCCCGCCCCCTGCGCATGCGCGCCCCGCCCCGCCCCGCCCCCCCCCAGCGAGACGGCAGCCGGCGGCGGGTCAGCGTCCGTTTATTGGGGGCGGGGGGGGGCGGTCACAGGCGCCGGAAGAAGAGGCGGGGGCCGCGGTCCAGCGAGGGCCCCGGCGGCAGCTGGCGCAGCGCGTCGCGGTCCTCGGCGCAGAGGTGGCGGCTGCACAGCTGCAGCTCCCGCAGCCGCGCGCCCGCCTGGGCCCAGAGGCCGGCGCCCAGCGGGCCCGCACGGCGCAGCCTGCGGGGAGGGGGCGTCAGCGCGGGCGGGGCGCGGGCAGCCGCCGGAGGCCCGCACGCCCACCCCAGCCCTGTCCCGGGGCCGCCGTGCCGACCAGGCAGTGGCCAGGGCGGCGCCCACAGGGGCCACGCCAAGGGCCCAGCCCGGGCACCCCCTTGCCCGTGGCCGCCCACGCGGTGTCGGGTCTGCGGACGGGCCAGAAGCAGAGTCCCCGAAACGGGCTCACGTCCCTCCCTGAGGCCAGTTGCCCGCTGTGTCACCCCAGAAGGTCCCCTCAGCCCAGCACCCCCTCACCTGCCAGGCTCAGGAAGCGAAGGCCCCTAGGCCGCTCCTGCAGGGCAGAGAGGAGCCCCTCCAGGCCAGCCCGGCCAACCTCAGGGTTGGCTGACAGGTCCAGCGAGGCCAGGGAGGGGCAGCGCGGGAGACATCTGTGGCAGGGGCAAGTGCAGGGTCAGCTCCCAGGGGAAGGCCCAGGCCAGGGCCCCCACGAAGCGCTACTCAGCCCAGGGTCAGGCCTGGGGGCAGGAGAGGGGTGCCAG
The DNA here is from genome assembly GCF_014898055.3 of Talpa occidentalis. Lineage (NCBI taxonomy): Eukaryota > Metazoa > Chordata > Mammalia > Eulipotyphla > Talpidae > Talpa > Talpa occidentalis. The sequence continues at coordinate 3,081 of NW_023602005.1, forward strand.
GCAGAGCCCCTGGAGGGAGGAGCAGGGAGGGTCCAGATGCCTTGGGGAGGGACAGGCATCTCCCTATCCACCCCGCAGCCTGGGACGACGAGCATTGTTACCTGCTCAGGTGCCCCACAGCCTCGTCACCCAGGTGGTTGGCAGACAGACTCAGGTGCTCCAGGGCACAGGTTTCCTGGGTGGAAGCAGAGGCCCGGGTTCAGGGCCCAGTGGGGCGCCTGTTCCCTGCCCCCTAGCAGAGGCCCCACAGTCAGGAGATGCTCTTTGAAAATGAGAAGCACTAGCTGCTGCACCCCATGAGTCAGGGGGCCCAGCATCCCCTCAACTAGCAGAGCTCAAGGAAACGCTGCCAGGCATCGCGCGCACATGGCTCAGCAGGGCCCCCCACGAACCCTCCGGATGCTGCAGGAGGGATGTGCTGCCCAGGTGGGTGCCCCTCAGGGACAGAGCCCCTGCAGCTATCCCCACAAACCTAGATACTCTCCTTGGCCTGCCCTGCCCCCACACACCTGGCTCAGGTATCTGACCAGCGGCTCCACCAGGCCGGAGTCGCCCCTGCCGGCGGCCACAGCGCTGAGCTCCAGGCGCAGGAGGCTGCGGGCTGGCAGGCTCTGCAGGGCCCGGGCCAGGGCAGTGCCCCCCAGCATGTTGTAGGACAGCGTAAGGGATTTCAGGCATGAGGCACCTGTGGGACCAAGGCTAAGTCAGCCCTGCCAGTCAGGGCCCCGAGCCCCCCCACCCTCAGGACCTCACCCTACACTCCCGCCCCGGCACGGCGGACTGGGCACAAGGCTGTCTGCGCCGGGTGGTCTGTGGGGGCTGCTGGGGGAGGCAGACCAGCCCACCGCCCTCTCAGCCCCAGGCCCCGCTTCCTGGCCACCACCTGCAAAGCCACCCCCATGACCCCAGCCTCTTGGTCCTGGGACATGCCCTCTGCAGCCCAGGCAGACTCCACTCAGGCAGAGGATGTCCACCAGTGCTCAGGGTCCTGGCTGGCTGCCCACAGCCCTCACCCTGGAAGGTGCTGTGCAGCGCCGCATGGTGGCGCAGGAAGAAGCTGGGGCCAAAGCCACAGGCCTGGAGGTGCAGGTTGCTGAGTGAGGGGCAGGAGTGCAGGATGGCAGCTAGAGCCTGACCACAGCTGTCCCCCAGCGGGTTCATGCTCAAGTCCAGCTCCTCCAAGTTCTGTGGGCGAGGATGTGACCTCTGTTCACATGGGCAATGGCCAGCTCTCCCAGCAGTTGAGCACCCAACCCCAGCTACACTCCAGGGCGCCCCGCCTCGCACGGCCTCTACCTGCAAGGCAGCCGGCCCTGCGAGGCCCTCAGCCAGCTGACGGAGGCCTTCCGGGCCCAGGTGGTTGGAAGAGAGATCAAGCAGGGTCAGGCTGGGCATGGTACCCAGGGCGGCCAGGAGCTCAGGGGCACATCCGTCCCCCAGGCGGTTCCCCGCCAGGCGCAGCTCCCGCAGCTCGGCTTGCAGCTTGAGGGATCGCAGCAGAGGGGTGAGCTGGGCTGGGCCCAGGGCCAGGGAGCAGGCGCCGAACGCAGGCCCAGAGCCCTGGCACTCCACGGCCCGCAGCACCTGTGGGTGCTCCCCTGCCAGGGGGGGGGGGGTGGGTCGTCAGCAGGGCTGGGGCTGCCTGCTCCACCCGTGCGTCCTGGCCAGGCTGGCGGTACCCCAAGATCAGCCCAGTCCCCGGCCCACTGGTGAGCATGTCGCACCGTGTCCCGGGGAGCTTCGGTGGCCCAGTGTCCAGTCCTGGCAGCCTGTCCAGTCCTGGTGGCCATCCCATCTTCCAACGGGCCATCTCCCCCCTACCCCCCCAACTTACCCCCCTACCCCCGAAACTTAGGCACGGCAGTCATGTGGGTGCCCGCTGCTCCCTGACCCCTGCCAGGAAACACCGGCCCTACCTTGCCCCAGGCTCTGGCAGGCCCTGCGGTAGCGATCAGTTAGCAGGGGCAGGTCCCATGAAGTCACCTCAGCCAACACCTGGAGAGCACGCGGGTCAGCAGTGGGCCAGCAGCGGGCCAGCAGCAGGCACCGCCTCGGCCGCTCACCTCCTCGTTGCTGCGTAGCACGTCAGGGACGGGGTCCTGTGGCGCCAGCAGGGCCCCTTCCTTGCGCAGGCTGAGCCTTGGCAGCAAGCCACATGCCTGGAGGTAGCGCTGGGCAGCCTGCTCGGCCAGCCAGGCCACAGAGCGGGGCTCGCTGTAGGGATACAGCACATACTGGCTGGCCCCACAGCCTTCCCAGGGGCCAGGGCACACCCCCCAGGAGCTGCCCGCGGGGTGGGGAGGGCACCTGCCATACCTGTGTGGGACGGGGACGAGGAAGACATTGTCTTGGACTCTAACTCGGACCCGGAGAGGAGGGGGCGGGGCGGGGCCCTGGCAGGCAGGGAGAGAAGTGCTGAGTTGGGAGGTCAGCCCCGCCCTGCCCAGCGGCGCTCTGGCTCTGCTTCCGCACCCACCGAGGACTGGCTGGCCGCAGCAGTGGAGCACTCTCCGTCGGGCACGTCGAGGCTCTGGAGGGGGCCTGTGGCCGAGCTACCACCTATACCTGTGCTGGCTGGGCCGCTCCCCATCTTGAGGCAGGCAGGTCGCCTCCGCCTGGGCCGGGCCCGCGTCCTCACTGGGCTCTGGGGGCTGGCTGGGCGGTGGCCACGGGGTGGCCCCAAGTCGTCCTCCAGCCAGTCCCCAGCCAAACTCTCCTCCTCAGGGATGAGGGCCCCGCCAAGGCCTCGCTGAGGGCTGGGCCCCAGGTGACCGCTTTGGGCACTGCCCACACCTCGGCCGGATGCCGGACAGGCTGCTGGGTCCACACTTGCCGTGGCCGCCTCCCTGTGGGCGGCAGGGCCAGGTGCCTGGGCGCCGGGCCGGGGCCTCTTGGGGGCCGGCCAGGGAGACCCCGTGCTGTCATCCTCCGAGCCGCTGCTGTGGGCCACTCTGCGCCAGCTCCCCTGAGGCCTGCCCACAGCTGGCTCTACCTGCCCCCGGGAAGCCCAGGCCCGAGAGATCTCTGGGGGTCCTGGGCAAGGGCCCGGGGGCGGAGAGGTCTCAGGGTCAAACAGCGCCTGACTTGGGGGACTCTGCGGGGCTGAGGACAGACAGACATGCCGTGAGACAGGGCGAGGCAGGGCAGGGCAGGGCCATCCACCCACCCGCGCCCACCGGGGACAGCCCCACTTGCCAGGGTCCGAGCTGGCTGCCCGCAGCAGCTGCTCCATGGAGCTGGCCTTCGCCCGGGTCTCCGGGTCCAACTCCTTATGGTACAACTGCACCCAGTGCTGCAGCGTATCCAGCGGGCGGTGGCCCTGCATGAGACCGAGTGAGTGGGCCGCAGTGTGGCGAGCCAGCCCGGCCCAGCCCAGCGCGCCCGGCGGTGCCCACCTGCTTGGTGCGGAGGGAGAGCGAGGCGCCCCGCGCCACCAGCAGCTCCGCCACCTCGAAGTGGCCACAGGCGAGGGCGTCGTGCAGGGGCGTGATGCCCTCGCAGCCCTGGCCGCCCGGGTCGTCCAGCGCGGCCCCGTGGTCCAGCAGGAAGCGCACGATGTCTGCGGGCAGGGCAGTGAGGGGGCGTGGGGGCACTGGGGTGTGCTCCCCCCACCCCCCTGCACCCCCACTCACCCAGGTGGCCGTGGTTGCAGGCCTCGTGCAGGGGCGTCCAGCCGCAGTAATCCCGGGGGCTCAGAGGGTGGCCCTGGGACGGGCGGGAGAGAACCATGGCCTCGGAGTCAACTCCACAGAGGACCCGGCCCATCCCCTGCCAGGCCCGGGGTCCTGGGGGGTCCCACCTGCCGCACAAGGTCCTGGACGCGGCCCAGCCGGCCCTCAATGCAGGCGCGGTGCAGTGGTGTCTCCCCCACATCGTTGCGCCGGCTCCACTGGGGACACAGGAGCCCGGTGGGGTGAGGAGCGGGGGGAGGGATGGGGGGGAGGTGCAGGCCTGCCCAGCCCTGACCGCACCTTGGCTGCCATCCTGCGGCGGGGCAGCAACTCCTCCTCCTCCTCCAGCCGCGGGGAGTCGCGTCCGGTCTCTTCCTCTGAGGACAGCGCGGAAGGTCAGCCCCAGGGCCCGAGCGTGTGGTCAGCCCCAAGCCCCCCCCCCCGCCCTCTGCCCCCACAGCCTGGTCCGCCAAGTCACTCCTCTGCTGGAAGCAGCCGCCCCGGGGCCCCCACCCACAGCACCCCGCCCAGCCCCCCAGAACCTTCCCCTTTATGGTTTCCTGTCCATGACCTCCTGCCCACGCCCGCCTGCCCCAGGGCCACCAAGCGACTCCCGAGAGACTGGAGACTCTCCCACACCGGCCCTGGTCTCAGCGCAGTCCTGTCCCCGTGCCGACCCCACGGCCTGCAAGGACGCAGCCCGAGCCCCATCCACCCAGATGCCTGCTCCCAGCCGAGCTCACCAGCCTCCGGGGGGACCCGTGCTGAGACCTCGGTGGAGCCCAGACCCCCTTCCCAGCCACGCCCCAGGCTCCCTCAAGCGCCCCATTCCTGCCAGGCGGCCAGGGGAGGGGCACAGGCAGTGCCCGCCCTCACCGCTCTCCGAGAGCTCCACCTCGCTGGTCTCTGGGGAGTCGCCGTCCCCCTCGTCCCCCTCGTCCTCCTCGTCCTGCCCGGCGGCCGCACTCAGCTCCTGCAGCTGGGCCTCGGTGCTGGGGGCCTCCTGCGGCCGCAGCTTTAGCTGCACGTGGTGGAAATGCTGCAGGATCTGCCTCTGAGGGGCAAGGAAGCTGCTCAGGGCCAGGGAGCGCCAACCCTGGTGGGCGGGCAGGCAGGGGGGTGCAGGCGAGCAGGGGGGCGCGGGCGGGTTCTGCACCTGCAGCCGGGGCTGCAGGGCCTGCTGGGCGCAGTCGAGAGCCTTCTGGAAGCATGGGGCCAGCAGCTCATAGGCGTCACCAGCCTCCTCTTGGGACAGCGCGATGTTCAGCCAGGTCTTGGCCTCCTGGAGGAGTATGGGGGCCGGGGCCCGGCTGTAGGAAGCAGGAGGGGCCGGGCGGAGACACAGGCCAAGGGGCAGACCTCACCTCCAGGGCATTTCCCGCCCGCAGCCGCAGCTCCTCCCTATAGTGATGCACGGCTCCTCGCGGGTCCTTCATGTCCCCCAAAGTGGTAGCAAGAGACACGTGGATGACGGCCAGCTCGGGCCCTGGCCTGCTCAGCAACTCTGCAAAGCGCAGCTAGGAAATCCGTGCCAGTAAGGACCAGAACCCTGGCTGCCCACCTGGCCGCCTGCCTGCCTGGATGCCCACCTGCTGCTGGTAGGCCTCCGCTGCCCTGGGGAAGTCGCCCGCCTTGGAGAACAGGTCCCCCAGCTGCTCCCAGATGCCCATGGCGCCCTGAGCGTCATTGGCCTCCGCCTCCTCTAGCTGCTGCTGCAGCCGGACCACAGCCAACACTGCCAGAAAGAGCGGGGGTCAGCCCGTGCCCTCTGCCAGCCACCTCCCGCTCTCCTCACATAGCTCGGAAGGGATATGAGAGCGCCTGCCTCAAGGCTGTACCACACAGGGAGAACTGAAAATCTACAGCCCGGGGCAGTGCCTGGCCCCCGCGGTCAGGCCCCGTCCCCCCATGACACACAATTGCGGAGCAGTGCAGATGTTGGCTACGAGCCAAGACCCAGCCAGTCTCCTGACCAGCCGCAGCTACTCTCCTACTCAGGCTTGGGGCTCCCTCCCTGCCACAACGCGGCTGCCTGCTCACCATGCCGGAGGGCCCGGCCCACGACGGCCTTCTGTGCTGGCTTCTGGGGGCCCAGCCGGTAAGCTTTCTTCAAGACTCCCTTAGCAGCCACAAAGTCCCCCACGTCCTGGAGCACCTGCAGAAAAAAGCGAGCCTGGCAAAACCCGGACTCCTCCCCCCTACTGTGCCCATGCACCTGCACCAGGAGCAGGTGGCTGCCACCCCCACGCACCTGTGCCAGGAGCAAGCAGCAGTCGCTCTCCATGCCGGCCCTCCTCATGGCCCGTGCACACTCCCGGGCCCCCTCCAGGCAGCGCAGGGCCTGTGAGGGCCGACCCCCGCGCCAGTGCAGGGCACCCAGGTTGTAGCGCGCCCGGAACAGGTCCTCATAGAGGTGGTTCTGCCTGCAAGAGAACTAGCCTGAGCACCACCCCGACCGCCACCCCCTCCCCGCCCTGTCCCACCTAAGCGGTGGCTCACTCTGCCAGGAAGACGCTCTTGCGCAGGAAGTCCCGGCACAGAGCGGGCTCCTGCAGGCTCTCGAAGGTGAGGCCCAGGTTCAGGTACAGTCGCGTCCTCATCTCGCTCAGCTCACGCTGGGCCAGCGTCCCTGGGGACAGCCCACGCCACACTGGGTCCTCCAGGCGGCGCTCTACCAGCCCCGCTGCCTCACACGGAGGGGACAGGAGACAAGAGGAGGCGGCAGGCCTGCTAAGCAGGGAGGCCAGGGCAGGGGCGGTGGGGGTGGTGGCCGCGGTCTGCCCCGTGTGGGGTGCAGGCTTGGGCCCAAGGGTGCTCACCCTCCAGCTCCCGGTCCACGATGGCCAGGCTCCTCTCGAAGGCGGCCCGTGCCTGCAGCAGGGCATCCTGCGACTGCTGGTGATCGTAGACGTCCAGGTGGGTGCGGCCGATGGTGGCCCAGGCCCTCTGCAGCTCCGTGGGGTTGGACAGAGACTCAGCCAGCTCCAGGTAGCGGTGCTGGTGCTGGAGACAGGCGGGGCCACCGCAAGCTCGTCCCGACTGCAAACACCCAGCTGTCTCCCGACTCCAGAAGCTCTACCCTCGCCCGGTGAGCTCCACGCTCCCCCAAAACCCAAAGGACAGCCCAAGTTGGACGACTCATTCCCCACGCCCCCAGCTGCGCAGTGTCGTGGGGGGGTCAGAACAGCGGTGAGCACGCTCTGCCCCAGAACAGGGCCGGGCCGGGCCGGGGCCGACGCCCACCCCCCCCCACCCCCACCCCCAGCCAGCACGGGACCGGCTCAGCAGGTGCGGGGCTGTGCGCGGGCACCCCCCGGGGCGCAGGCCGCCCTCTGGGGGTCGCGGGGTCGCGGGGGGCGGTGCCGGCCGCGAGCGCCCACCTGCAGCGCGGCGGGGTAGTCCTCCATCTCCGCCAGCCGCTCTCCGATCTTGCGGTGGGCCACGGCGCAGCCCAGGGCGTCGCCGGCGCCCTCCAGGAGCAGCAGCTCCCGCCGGTGCTCCTGCAGGGCCTCCGGGTAGCGGCCTGGGGGCACCAGGCCTCTGTCGGCGGGCAGCGGCCAAGGGCTGCCTGGCCGGGTGGGGCCGCCCGGAGGCTCCCAGTATCCCGGCCGGGCCGGGGCGCCCTCCTTCCCCGCCCGGCCCCCGCCCGGCCCCCGCCCGGCCCCCGCCCGGCCCCGCCCCGCCCCCAGCCCAGGCCCCGCCCCCAGCCCGGCCCCGCCCCACGCGCGCCCAGGCCCCGCCCCCGCCCGGGCGTCGCTCGCACCATGACCGGCCAGGAGCTCCCCCAGCTGGTGGCAGAGGGCGGCCTCCTCCCGCGGCTGCCCACTCCTCTGGGCCTTGGCCTTGGCCTTGGTCAACTCTGCAGAGAGAGGAGAGAGTCCGGGGGGCTGACCCCTCCCCGCGGGCCACCGCCCGGGGCCGCTCGCCCGGCCCCGACGCTCACCGCGGAGGTCGCGCTCCAGGCTCATGGTCCCGCCGCGCGGCGCCGACTTCCCGCGCTCCCGCGGCCCCGCCCACCCGCCGCCCGCGGAGCACGCCGGGAGGTGTGGCCCGCCCGTCGCTCGCGGAGCACGCCGGGAGGTGTGGCCCGCCCGCCGCCCGCGGAGCACGCCGGGAAGTGCGACTCGCCCGCGGCGCATGCCGGGAGTTGTAGTCTGGGGCCACCGGGGTCGGCCGGCGAAGGACTCGCGAAGTCCTGGGCCGAGCGGCCGGAAGGTGTGCGGAGAGCGCAGTGGGGTCGGGGCCGAGAGGGTTAGGGTCCTCGGCTACGGGCCCTCATGCAACACCTCAGGCAGGTGCCACTTGGCTGGGCGGGTGCCGCGTCGCGTTCGTGGAGTCGGACGTCCCCGCCCTTGCGCGGAAGCCCCTTCTTTTGGGGCGAGGGGGTGTCTCATGCGGGCGGCACGGAACCACCTGTCGGGTCGCGGCGGGAATCGAGCAGCGGACCTGCCCCTGCTGCCTGGGCGCCCACCACCCCCAAGGCCTGCTGGGCTGAGCCTGAGCGTGCGTCCGGCGCTGGGCGGGGGAGGCTGCCCGTGGTCAGTGTGCAGGCCACGGAGGGAGCCAGGGTGCTGCCCCGGGATGCAGGGGCTGCGGCCTGAGCGGCAGGGCTGGGAGGGTTGGATTCGGAGGGCGCCTTGACGAGTGAGGTGCTCTGTCTACACCCGCCAGCCTTGGAGTTAGGGGCAGGCCAGGGGAGACCAGCCAGGTGGGCAGCCCCTGCCCCCCGGATGGTGGGGTAAGCAGCTCAGCCCAGGTCCTGGGGCCTGGTTTACCTCCACAGAGGATTCAAGGTCTCCGTGCCTCAGTTTCTCCACTGGTCAACGGGCACGTACATGAGACGGTGCCAAGATGGACAGCCCAAGGAAGTCCACCTCCGGAGCTGTCTTGTCTCCAAAGAAAGCACGGAGCGTGGTTTGGGATTTTAAACCATTGTTACAAACAGAAAACGTCCCAAGAGCACACAGACCACGAAGACGAGTCATGTCCGACATCGGCAAAAACACCTCTTGCTCTGCTCTTTAAAAAATTAATTTTATTACTTTCTGTAAGTGTCTCACTTTGGGCGAACTGAGGGAGGATGCCCGTGGGGTGGGGAAGCGGAGGGGCGGCCCCCACCTGCTGGGCTGGGCCCCCACGCGCCCCCTCAGGGGAGAAGTGAAGGGCCAGGCCAGGGTGACATGGCCTGGAGGCAGGTTGCTGGGGTCTTCCTTTTTGCAACCATGCATGGGACACGCCCAGAAATCTCAGCCCCCAGCTGGGGGACTCACCCATCTCCCGGCTTTCAGGCTCAGCTGTGGTGGTGACGGTGATGGGCACAGGGCTCCCACGACTCCCACGGGACCCCCAGGCAGGCTGTGCCCACTGGGCAGGCTGAGCACAGGCTGCAGACGGCCCCTCCGGTCTTCCCAGGCCTGGGCGTGGCCAGGGAGCTGGGCCGCACTCCTCTTCTTGGGGCTCCCTGCCTGGCCTTCCCAGGCCGCCTCTCCCCATCCCCCCAACACAGGCAGGGGCTCTGCTGAATGGCTCCGACACAGGTACTGGCCACTGGGCAGGCCCATGTCCAACCCCCTCGTCCCTGGATGCCGCCTCCCACCCGGGCAGTGGGGCTCGTGCAGGGTGTGCCCAGGATGTGCTAGGGCTGTGGGGTCTCCTGAGGGCAGAAAACCAAACAGCCCCAGGCACCTTCAGAAGCCAGGCCCCCCTGGCCTTGCAGGGGCGTCCCTGAGAAACCCAGGCCCGAGTGGGAGTAAACGGGGATCCTGGCAGGCCGCTCAGACAGGGGAGGCTGCGTTCGTTCGGCCCCAGCTCCCTGCCCCCACCCCAGCTGCCTGGGGGTGGGGGAGCCCAGGTGCATGCCTGGTCTGCGGGGCCACCTGGGGGCCGCTGGAGGCCTGCCGTGGCCAGGCCAGGGCCAGAGGAAACAGTTCTTTGGTATTGAAGCAACAAAAGCAGTGCAGGAGAGCGCCATGCCAATCCCCGTGGCGGCCAGGCTCTCTCCTTCCAGGGGCCCTGAGGGTCCTCACTGGCCTCCTCCCACCCTAGGCCTGCACTAGGAGGCTCCCCGCTGGGCCTGGGGCGGCTTGGCCTAGGCTGGGGGCCCACCTCTCCTGGGAAGAAGGCGCCTGCCCGGGGTGTCTGCGGGCCCTGGACTGCAGTGCCAGCCATGGGTCCCTGAGTGGGCGGGGCGGGGGCCCGCCTAGACCTAGGCCAGCCACTGGCTCCCCCCCCCCCCCCCGCGGCCTCTCCTCGGCCTGTGGACGCCGCTGCTCTGGCTGCAGACAGAACAGTTTCTTTTGCCAAGTCTGCGTGACTTACGGGAGAGCCCGCGAGTCTGATTTTCTCCTGGTAAGAGACAGAAATTCACCCTGCTTTCCGAAAACACCTGCCAGGCCCGTGGCCACGGCTGCCTCCCTGGGAGTGGCTGGGGCAGGTCCCCCGGGGGAGAGGGGGGCGCCCTGGGCTGCAGAGATGCCCCTCCCGGCCATGACCAGAGGCGGCGTCCGAGTCTCTCCTGGGGGTGCAGGTGCAGTGACAGAGACGGGGCGGGTGGGCTGTGCCCCCCAGCCCAACCCACGCTCCACGCCGTCCAATCACAGCCACGCCTCCAACAAGACAGAGTAGGAAACAGGGTGCCTTTTTAATAGCAATCAAATACGCCGTCTTGAGTCAGCAAGGCTCCTGAGTCCGGCCCGGGGCCTGGGCGGCCTGGAGCGGGCAGCGCGGGGCTGGCGGCCAGTAGGCCGGGCAGCCCGCGCGTGTCCCTGAGCCTGTGTCCTCTGCGTGGCCAGCCCCGCCCGGGCGGGAGGCGGGCGGCGGGTGTGCTCACGCGCTCGCACACACATGCGGCATCCCGGGTCTGCGGCGGGCGGCGGGCAGGGCCCTACTTCTGGATCTGGAAGAGGAAGAGCCGCAGGTTGATGTTCTTGGCGGCCAGCAGCTTGTTGCACTCCACGGAGTCGACGATGGGCAGCGGCACGTAGTCGGTCTCGTTGCTCTCGTTGGTGAAGACGAAGTGGTAGATGACGGGGCTGATCTGCACGTCGTCGTAGGGGCCCTTGAGCAGCAGGAAGGAGCACTCGAGCGGGGCGGCGGCCTTGCTCTTGAGCAGCAGCTGGAAGGAGAGCGTGCGCTTGCAGGACAGGTTGGGGTTGCGCTCCGAGTCGTTGACGCGCGCCTTCAGCACCCACGTCTGGTTCAGCACGGTGAACCGGGGCGTCTCGTAGTACAGGCGCGTGATGAAGTCGTCCGTGCGGTACGGCCGGAACTGGACCTCTGCGGAGACAGACAGGGCGCGAGGCGGCCGTCAGCGGGCGGAAGTGGGGGGCTCCGCCGGGCGCAGCCCCAACCAGACAGCAGCCAGCTCGGCCCAGGCTGCCCACCCCGGCCAGCGCGCGCGCCCACAGTCCGGGGCCCCACGTGGAGGAGGCTGCAGCCCGCCCCGGCCCGCCCGCCCACCCGGCCGGCCGAGGAGCGGCGGGCGGGGAAGCAGACACACAGACAGGAGCGTTCTGAGAACAATGCACTTTATTGGTTCCGATACAGAGCTGCGGGGCAGCGCGGGCGGCCGGCACTGTGGCCACAGTCCTCTCAGCGCAGCCCATGGCCAGCAAGTCCCTCCACAGAGACGGCCAGTCCTTTCCGCGTGCCGGGCTCCCTCTCTGGCCACCTGCGCCCGCCAGGACCCTCACGGCCCGGCCGGGCTGGCCTGCTTGTGCCACGGTGCCCCCAGCGGCCGGGCTGCCACGGACCAGGGCCCTGGCTGCTGCCGCCGAGGCCTGGGCTCTTGGCCTCTCAGGCCTGCGCAGCCCACCCCAAGCCAGGTCCAGAGGAGGCTGGATGGTGGGACTGGCTGCCCATGACTGCCCTTGATGCTGACTAGCCCCTGTGGGGCCAGGCAGGGAGAGGAAGGAGCCGCCCGAGGGCCGGTGCTGGCAGGTGTGGCTGCTGTCCTCTGCATGTGGGGCGGGCTCCGGTCCCGCTCCTGTTCCCCAGATGTCCCCAGCATGTCCAAAGTGGTGGCTGTGGCCGGGACAGGCCATGAGATCCAATGGGCCTGGTGCAGTCCGGCCTGCCCTTCTCTGGGCGTCCACTCCCGGTCAGCAGTTTCAGTCGGGCACCCTCGGCCTGTCTCGAGCCCTGGCCCTGAACAGCTTCTCGCTGGCCTCAGGAGGCCCGTGGTCACCGTGGTGACCGGCCATAGGCAGCCCCGACGTGCTGAGTCCTCTTCTGGGCCCCGGGCCCCGCAGGACAGGCCCCGGCCCTCAGGTCCCGCTACCCCCGCCCTCCGTGTCAGCCCCGACTGTCCCTCGGCGCTACAGCCGCAGGGAGAGCAGGTAAGGACGTGGGGCTTCGAGCCATGCAGATGCCCGGCCCTGCCCAACCCCACTCGGCCTCTGCTCGGCGCCCCAAGGCATCCTCCCAGATGCCCACCATCCAGCGCAGCCCGCGCCCATAGCCACCCACCTGCCCGCCCACCCGGCCCCAGCCTGCGGCATGCAGAGGGCGGCAGGGCCCCCTTACCTGTGTAGCCAATCTTCTCGAAGCTGAGCAAGCTGAAGATGCCGCTGTACAGC
>NW_023602006.1:0-15323 GCF_014898055.3 Talpa occidentalis
AAAAGAGTTTAAGGATAGTGGTGAATTGGGTGGGCACCAGTATCCAACAGAGCCATAAAAGTTTCAGTCTTTTCCCTCTCTAAAGTTCTCTACATATGCACACATTGCATACAACCTCAAGTAGCCCTTACTGCGCCCTTAGAGCAGCTGAGATTGGGATACAGGTGAGGCTGGATCAGGGAGTGAAGAGTGAGTAAAATCACTCACGGGGGAATACTCAACTTTCAATCAAAGCAAACTCCAGTGTTTTCAGTGCACCTATAGCCTCACATCAGTCAGCAAGTTCATTACTACCCCTTGTAGTTCAACTATCAAGACTTTTTGATTCAACAGCCACAGCCACATTGTTTTTCAGTTGGGACCGTAGGGGTCACACAGCAGCAACTGCCTACAGAACATGAGTTCAATGCCTTGGCTGCCTATTACCTCTTAACTTCTCTTATTGCAACAGAGTGGTGTCCAGGAAAAAGGGGAGGTTCCAGGTTCCCTGCCCCATCAAGGGAAGGTGGAGCTGAGGAGGGAGGAAAAAAGGGGGAAAGAAGACTGGAGAAGGAAGGAAGCAGGATGGGGAGTCAGAAGGTGACCCGAAGAAGGCACAAGGAACAGAGAGACATGTGAAGAAACTGTGCTTGTTTCTTGGTCACGGACTGGTTGAAACAGATGTGAGTGAGAGACACATGGCGGGGGATTAACAATGACAGCGTTTATCTTGGTTTTGATTTTGCTTTTTTCCTCCAAAACTTGTTTGATTGCTTCTGACCCTTTTCTATGGGTCCCCATGGAATGGTGCTCTAGACTTGTTGCAGGCTTTTGGGCCTTGATCTGGGCCAATCCTTTTTGGCTGGACATTTATCCACAAGGGGCTGGGTAACCTTGGGTGCTTGATTTAAAAACTACATTTTCTATCTTTTCTGTATTGTACATTAATTGTATTAAAAGTTCCTTTCCATTAAAGGTCTTACATATTTTGTCTTGATGCAGCAGATGGCAGATTTGGGGGTTCTGGATGCCCCTCTCCCTGCCCTGTAACATTATGTTTTAATCTTCTTTTAAGGTAAACCTAAGGATTTTTTCTGGAATTATTTATTTCAGGGATTTATCTAGAATTCGACCTAAGGATTTATCTAGAATTCTTTAGGTCAGTTTCTCATAGCTTAGTGAAATTTAAACCCATCCCTGAGCAGTAGGTCACCAATTACTAGATGCTGTTGCTTCTATAGTCTTCCAGGAGAGTTTGTAGAGATAAAATTCCCTAAAAGCAGCCAAGACTTCTCACTGACACTTCTTGCATCCTCTCTCTGAATAGCTTTAACACTGGCATGACAAGCAGCAGAAAGGCTGGACTACAGGTGACCAGTTTGGAGGAAGGAAAACCTTAAGCTTAGAGAACTTCCTATTCTTCAATAACAATGTTACTTATCCCACTACTCATCACTCAAGTTAAGCCACCACAGTTGTAACCATTCACCTGGTTTCTGCCCTGAGTGGTTGTGAATTTTTCTTCTTTCTCTCAGTATAGGAATGCATCTTTGTGACTGTTGTCTGTAGAGTGTGGAACCTTCTACTGCCCAACTTTCTACAGTTGTTACAATGAGGTGGAAGTGGGTTGACCTCTGGATTTGTATGGAAGTCCCTTCATCCAGAGGAGAGTTAGCACCACTGAGGCACAGTTTGATAGCTACATTGGAAGCTACTTCTTAATCATCGACCTACAACCACTCCCAATTCATCTTTATTACAAGGCAATAAAACTGAGAACAAACTATGGCCTGACTGTGTATAGGTTGGTAAAGATACTCACTACAGATTCCCATTCCTTATAATCCTGTTAAATCATCCAAGATATCCTCATTGTTTCAGAAGTCACATCCCTATCAGCATCTGTGTTGCTAAAACTGTCCAGAACTCTAAGGATCTGAAATGCTATCTTAGTGTAAACTGCCCAGTTAACCTGCTGCAGTTCATAGATGTTGAAATAAGATAGATGCCCCCTGTGTTAGAGACAAAGGACAGTTTATTACACATAGCAGTAGCCAGTTTCATCATTTTGATACTGGTTTCCCCAACCTTACGTGTCCTACAGGACACTTGCACACACAGCAGGTTGCATTACAGAAAAGATATCTTGAGTTTAGGGAACCTTAATCTTTTATAATGGACAGTAAGCAAACTTGTTTAACCTTTGTCCTGGAAGAGAATGTTATCTCTTTATTCTACTAAACAATAAACAAGCTGGATTTATTTATTTATTTACTTATTTATTTATTACTATGGAAGGAGATACTATCACTAGCTCCCAAAGCTCTTTATTATATGAATAACCTTGGAAAAAGAGTTCAGTACAAAGCAGTACCTCTCTCATAAATCATACAGAAATGTGAGAGACCCATGAAGTTACTCCCAATAAGCATTTTCTTAGTATATCAATTTTTATATCAGCTCTGCTCCTTTGGACAAGAGAAATAGTGAAAATAAAAAATGAAGATCTGAATGCCACGTTTAAAAACTGTAATGATAACGACTATGACTATTACTATCTTGGTCTGTTTGGACTACTATAAAAAAAAAAGTCAGGTTGCATCAGAACACGCACTGATAAAGAAAAGAAATGAGAGTCGTGGAGCAAGTAGGCTGCACAATGCAGGATGCTGCTCTAAGAGCAAGGTTCTGGCCTTTTTATTGATAAGAGAACAAAGAGAAAAGTGTGGGTAAAACTGAAAATATGATTATGTTATCTAGAACTTTGGGGTGGGTGATTTGGCTGATCAGGTAAATCATATTCCCTACCCCCACCCATGGTTCCAATCTTATTAACAAGGTGTCCCACTGATGAGCTTCTGGGAAGAAAAGTACATCAGTCAACACCCCGCCCCCCATCACCTCACTGCATTGCCAGTCATACCTAGTGATGTATAGACATTGCCCCGGGGTGACATTGCCCTACTCTTATTTAACTTGAAAGGAGCTTTGTAGGATCCGGAACGCTACATTTAGTCACAGGCTTTTTTTTTTTTTTTTTTCTCTTAGAAAGAACAGAAATGTATTTCTCATATTTGTGGAAGCTGGAATTCCCAATTTAGGGTGTGTGTGTGGTCAGGGGTGTGTGTGGTCAGGTCTGTGTCTGGTAATAGCCTGGTTCCTGGTTGAAATGGTCACTTTCTCTCAATGGAAGGAGCTAGGGAGCTCTGTGGGATCTCTTATAAGAGCACTAGTCCCATTCATGAGGGCTCCACCCTCATAACCCAGGCTCCTTTCAAAGATCCCACCTCTTAATAATTCACATTGGGCATTAGTATTTCATCAGATGAATTTTGGGGGACATAAACTTTCAGACCACACCAACTACTGAATAATACCATATAATTTTATAGATTACTATTTAAAGTTTAATAACAGTGAAAAGGCATTTTTGGTGGCTGCATATTTTTGGCTCTCTTCTCTGGTGCTGTAGTTGATAAATTCTAACTATTGAGAGAAAATGGGTGTTTGCCAAGGGAGCACAGTCAATAGAAACATTTCCAAATGGGAACATGCAGATTAAATGTGTAATTCAGCTAGGTTTGCAAACTAATTCATTAGCACAAATTACCTTAAAGGCCTCCCTAGATTTTTCTTTTCTAGTTCAACTCATTGGGGCTTTTTTATTATTACAAAGGCTTAGAGACTCTAATCTTGGTTTAGACGTTATTACTTTCCTGTCAAAGGAATATGAATAACTTGGAAAGGGAAAATTTGAAGTTTCATGATGTATAACAGGAAATAAGATTTGGTAAGGAAATGAAGGGCCCTTGTTTCTTTATAGATACGTAATGTTTAATACATGTGTGTATTATAAATACACATTTAAAAGTAAGTTCCATGGCTCATTTGGATTTTATAAATATATTCCACTCTTTCATGAGAGCAATTACTGTATGTCTTAAATGTTTAAGTATATATCTGTCAGAAGGCTCAATTAATCAGTAGTATAACTCTCACTGCCTCTTGAGCCCCCATTAAACAGAATATGCAACTAGATCAACACAGAAAACCTAAGTTAAAATGATTTTTTAAAGAAAAATCAGTAACCCCACAAGTGGTTTTAAAAATAACTATTTTCAAGACTTAAGTATTAAAAAAAGAAGGAAGGAAGAATGGAATAATTTGAGAATATACTATATGTCACCAGACTTCCATCTCCTCACATCAGTCTTTGAGAATTGATGTGAACTACATTATACAATAATATTGTGAGCCTCAGGTTAATTACCTTTTGAAGTTCCCCACACCCAGGAAGTGACAGGTCAAGGATGTAAATTCAGGTCTGATCCTCATTGTTCTTTTCAATCAGCCTTAACCTAGAATGATTATTCCACCTAAATAGCCTGAACCAGGAGATTCACAGATCTAAGTCCAATCACTTAGAACAATGCCCTGGCTTCACCAAGGCCATCTGATCAGGATTTCTGGGGAAGGGCAACAGATCGCTGCCAATCAAGTTCTGCAGATGATTCCAGTGTGCCGTCACATCTGAGAACCTTTATTCTAGCTTAACTCATTCTTTCCTCAGGACCTCCTGGGTGTTCTTCAAACACTTCATACAAAAACTATATAAAGCATTTGTCACACGTCCCACCTTCCAAAAGTTTCTGCTTTCCTGTTTCCCCAGTGACACCATCTTTCTTTCAGGCTTCACCAAGCCTCAAAATGTTAGGGTTTTCTTTTGCCCCCTAGGGCTGCAGTTACTTGCATAGGCATTACTGAAGGGAAGTTAATTCTCTTCTTAGCAGCTCCAGTTTGATCTCCTCGTGGCCTCTACTTCTACGCTCCACTGTGTCTTCTTGGCATGAAGGAGAACTGATCTTTCCTTCTTCCAAGATGAAAACAGAAGAGGTGATATGGCACTGGTCTTATGCCTGTTGTTTCCATGATCAACATCCATTTACTCTGGAAAGTATTTTTGATCCTCTTAACTTTTGAATGGCTCTCTAGCAAATATTCTTTAAAACAATGCCTTGACATTACCATAATCCTCAATTAAGTAAACTAAAAGAATACTTCACATGTCTGAATATGTAGCAACCCCAACTTATGGTCATTTTTCCCAGGATAATGTTTTGGACCAAATTTTCAGAGACATAGATGAAATTAACAAAGTTCAACTCACAATAATCAATGTGTTAGTTTGATTATACACATATTAATCATATATCAAATGATGCTTAATAAACATTATAAACAGAAAATTTCATAATGTATTTTATAGTTTTGTGTATATAGAAATACTGCTTTCATTCTCATATTTCCTAAAAAATTTATTCAAACAATTTACATATACTTTTTAATATCACTCTGTCGTTATTAGAGCTATTTTAAAATCATCTAACATTTCCTGTAGTGTATCATCTTTACTACAATTATATCCCAAACTACATGTATCCATGTATGTGGTCTCTACACATTTACACAATAAGTATTTGTTCAGCATGTGCTATGGACTTAGAATGGATCTAAACCCTTTCCACGTGTTGGAGTTACAGTAGTAATCATATGGCAATTGGATTCTGATGGTGCTTTCCTTCTAATGGAGAAAGAGACACAAGTATCAGGACTGTTCTCTGAAGTGCTTGAAAGAGTCGTAAAGGGGAAGAGGATGAAGTCTGATCATCAAGAGTGAGATGGCTCCTTATCATGCCAGGGAAGGCTCCTTTGAGGATTGTCTTAACCGTGTCTTTCATTTTTCTGTACTCTGATGCTTTTTTGTCTTAGTCCTCCCAGATTCTGTAAAGATTGCCTCTCATGGGGTTAGCCAGCCACTAGAGGTAGTAAATAGCCTCTGTGAGTGTGATTTTCAAATACAAACCAACCAATCCAAAACCACATTCCAACCACTTTTTTATTGGGGTCTCACACTTGGGGCTAATATCTGCCTGCCCTCTTCACCCCATGGCCAGGTACCCAACATTAGGGATAATACTCACACTCCAAAATCTGTAAAAATTATTCACCCTAGTCAATAATAAGTCTGGATACACTGCTTCCCACACACCTTCCCATGAAAACCACAATACAGGCTCTTGTCACAGTGCATGCCCCCACACCTCCTGACTGACCCTAGTGTTTTCCCACATGGCCCAACATGGTATGCCATGCCCCCTCCTCTGGCCAACATGAGTAGCAAATGATCTTTTCCATAGCAGTTTTTTCCTGACCTGTTTGTTTAACACCATCTTATATTTTATATCAATATACTGCATTTTAAGCAAGATCTGAGGAAAGACCTGGATGCAGTAAAGAGTGAGATGTGCAGGTACATGGAGAAAGAAGATTCCACAAAGAGAGAACTGCATATGTTTGGGGCTTGAGGAACAGCAGGCTGTGTGACCAGCAATATGAGCAACAGTGAAAGTACTAGGAAATAAATCAGAAAGGAAGTGGCACTGGTGCATGCAGGTAGCCGTGCTGTGGACTGAATATTTTTGTCTCCCCAAATTCATATGTTATATGACTCCTCTAATGCCCAGTGCAATGGTATTGGGAGGTGCAACCTCTAGGAGGTATTTGGGTCATGGTTGGGGAAGGGAGGGATGATAACAAGACAGAAGCCATATTAAGAGACAGGAGAGATAGACAGTCATCTTGGCTACAGTGAGAAGACATTCGTTTGTAAATCAAAGACAGCTCTCACCAAGAACTGAATCTGCCAGTATTTTATCTTGGACTTTCCAGCTCTAGAACTGTGAGAAATAAATGTCTGTCCTTGAGGCCATTCAGTATATGGTTTTTGTGTTATGGCAGCCCCAAAGGACTAAGATAAGCAGGCCCTTGGGGTTCACTCGAGGCTGCCAGTAATTGGACTGTCAATGGGAAGAAGCAAAGGCAAAGTCTAGATACTGAGCTACTCTTCTTCATAATGAGTAACTATTGTCAAGGCAAAGACTGGGATCAGTAGATATTTCAAATCTCCCATGAAATAGCTCTTAAGACAAAAGTGACCAACAAATGCCTCCTCTGAATGACAGAAGAGAAATTCTATGTCTGTATGGTGCTCTTGACAACAATGAATTATTAGGTTGAATAACAAAAAATGTTTCCTATTGTTCCTCATCAATAGGACACTGGATCAGCCTCATGCCTCAGATCCTTTTTTGCATTTTCACTAAATAAAGCTTTTTTGTTTTTAATTTTCTTAAAGTGGTGGAAAATTTAGGTCAGAGAAACTATTAATAGAGTAGGTCAGAACATTACAATCTTTGGCCAGGATTTATGCATACGTGTTTAAATGCAAAATTTGTTACACGCGTGGTGGGCATAATTAGTATGCATGTGGTGAGCAGAAATTAATTAGAAAGTCTGTCTTGCATATTTTAATACTGCTCTAGGCCTGAGGGAGGCTCAGAAGTATAAAGTGGCATTCACCTTAAAGAGTAGTTGTCAATACACACAGACCAATGTAATCAAATAGAAAATCCAGAAATAAACCCACAGATTTATGGTCAACTAATCTTTGACAAGGGAGCAAAGACTATGCATTGGAGCAAAGAAAGTTTGTTCAATAAATGGTGCTGGGAATACTGGGTCGCTACATGCAAAAGAATGAAGCTTGACCACTACCTCACACCATACACAAAAATCAACTCAAAATGGATTAAAGAACTAGACATAAGACCTGAAACCATAAAATACATAGAAGGAAATATAGGCGAAACACTACGGGATTTGCACATCAAAGACATCTTTACAGACACATCACCCAAAGCAGTGATAGTGAAGGCAAAGATAAACAGCTGGGACTACATCAAATTAAAGAGCTTCTGCACAGCAAAAGAGACAATAACAAAAGCAAAGAGAAACCCCACCAACTGGGAGAACATTTTTGCACCCAACACTAATGATAAAGGACTGATCACAAAAATCTGCAAAGAGCTGATGAGACTCAACAACAATAAAGAAAATAATCCAGTCAAAAAATGGGCAGAAGAGCTAAAAAGAAACTTCTCTGAAGAGGAAATGCGAATGGCCAACAGGCATATGAAAAAATGTTCAACATCACTTGTCATCAGGGAAATGCAAATCAAAACTACCATGAGATACCATCTTACACCAGTGAGAATGGCACATATTAAAAAAACTAGCAACAACAAATGTTGGCGAGGATGTGGAGAAAAAGGAACTCTCCTGCACTGTTGGTGGGAGTGCAAACTGGTCCAACCACTATGGAGAGCTGTGTGGAGATTTCTGGACCTACTAAACATAGAGCTTCCATATGATCCAGCAATTCCACTCCTAGGTATTTACCCAAAGGACACAGAAACATCAATTCCAAAGAGCACCTGCACCCCTATGTTTATAGCAGCACTGTTTACAATAGCTAAGCTTTGGAAACAACCCAAATGCCCAAAAATAGATGACTGGATCAAGAGGATGTGGTACATATATACCATGGAATATTACTCAGCATTCAAAAAAGATAAACACATGCAATTTGCAGCAACATGGATGGCACTGGAAGGGATCATGCTCAGCGAAATAAGCCAGAAAGAAAAAGAAAAATACTGGATGGTCTCACTCATAGCAGGAATCTAGAAAACTTAAATAAGGGAACAGGAAAATGAATAACTATAAGAAAGTGAAAATCAAAATCAAAAAACTATGAAGCAGAGACATTCTGTGGGGGGTAAGGGACAGGAGGGGAGGGATTGGGGTCAGAATGGGGGGGCTGCAATTGTATGGGGAATATAAATATAAAATTTATTTTTAAAAAAAGAGTAGTTGTCAATATAAGTGCAGACAACTGATTTATATGTATATATACTAATTATACATTATATATATGTATATATATGGTGAAAACAAATTTGTAGTGTGGATTCCAACTTTTCTATACATTCCAGAGGGGAGAGAGAGAAGTGTTAACACAATGAATAAAAAGTTTGATTTTCATTTGATTTAGACGTTAAAGAAAGTACAATATTTACATAGAAGGATGATAGAATGAATGAAGGGAATAAGCCATGGAAATAAGAAAGAATGAAATGTTTCTCAACAGGGAAGAGATAAGCTGCTTAGAAGGAGAAAAATGTGAAATAAATACATAATTTTAAGGGATCTTGAAAACAAGATAAAATGAATTTAGTGGTGTAGGGTAAAGAAAATATCAGGCTTTTCTGCCCTTCCGCCATCAGGATAGATGATGGATCCTTGTCCTGAATGCATGCCTGATGGCGGGCACCTGGAATAGGGTGTGGGCATAGGTAGATGGGTTTCAGCTGAGCTAAGACTGTGCTTTTAAGGGCGGCGTCACGGGGGGACGCCAGCAGCACCAGCAGCAGCAGTAGAAGCAGAAGCAGAAGCCGAAAGAGAAGCCGAGAAGCAGCAGCATGAACGCTAGAGAGCCCAGATAGAGTGAAGACTTGCTGGGGGCTGGGAGGCCTGCCAGCTTCCCAGCCCCCCAGCCAGCACCCCTGCCTGCCATATGCCTGGTGAACCCCAAATAAAAAACCTGCAAAACCACTGAGGACTCTGACTCCTCCTTTACCCGGTCTGCATGGGATCAGAAAACCTGCACTGTGTCCTGTCCGGCCCTTACAAGTGGCAACTAGGCAAAATAAAAAATGATTGGTCATATTTTTTAAAAAGAAGTGACATGATGTGAGTGATACTGAAGAAGTGTTTTTTAAAATCAGAATTAAATTGAATGGTTTAAGGACAAACAAGCAGAATCAAAGGTAACAGATGCGAAGGTCATTAATTTCCTAGGACTGCCATGGCAAAGTACCAAAAAGTGTGTGATTTAAAACAACACAAAGTTCGGGCCTCCCTGGTGGCACAGGGGTTAAAGACACAGAGTTATCAAACTATTGCTAGCCACTGCAGCATGAGTTGGATCCCTGGCTGGCCAGGGAGCAACCCACATGAAGCAGCAGACCTCTCCTGCCTCACCCGCTGCTCCCCTCAGCAGTGTATTTCAGTAGATCTGCCTGTTCTGCTCCCCACTCTGTCTCTGGTGAATCCTTTCACCCCCCACCCCCTGTATCTCTGGCCTACACCCCAGTTCTTGTATGTATAAATAAACAAATCTTCAAAAAATTTTAAAAAAGGGCCTCTCCTGGTGGCGCAGGTGGTTGAGCACCATGCTGTGAAGCTGTCCGCAGTCAGCAAGCAGGGGTCCTGGGGAGCCAGGAGGCTGGCAGGCCTCCTAGCTCCCGGAGAGTCTTCACTTTTTCTGGGCTCTCCAGCGTTTTCTCATGGCCTCTGCTTCTCTCTCTTCTGCTAGTTCTATTCTCTGCTTATTCTCCTCTATGACCCCTTAGAAGCCCCATCTCAGGCCAGGTGTACCCACCTACATATGCCCACACCCCCTCCAGGTACCGGCCATCAGGTATGCATTCAGGACTACAGGGATCCCTCATCAATGCTGATGGCAGGAGGACAGAAAAGTCTGATACTTTACTTACCCTACACCCCTCTTCCTCACCTGTTGAATGTCTGTTGCCTGTTAATTTTGATAGTTACCTTATTATAATTACTTTTTTAAAAGATTTATTTATTTATGCATACAAGAGCTGGGTACAGGCCAGAGATGGGGTGGTAAGAGGATTCACAGAGACAGAGTGGGGAGCAGAATAGGTGGATTGACTGAAACACACTGCTGAGGGCAGCAGTGGGCCAGACAGGAGAGGTCTGCTGTGCCATGTGGGTATCTCCCTGGCTGGCCAGGGATCAAACTCATACTGCAGAGGCTGGGTACAGCTTCACAGTGCTGTGCTTAGTCCCTTGCGCCACCAGGGAGGCCCTATTATAATTACTTTTTATTTACTTTCCTGATCCCTTATTTGGATCTTCTACATTCCTCCTAAGAGTGAGACCATCTGGTATATTTCTTTCTCTTTCTTGCTTATTTCACTAAGGAATGTGATAATTTGGATGGATAAGAATTATAAACAAAAATACATGCTACTCTTGGGCAACAAACTGGAAAAAGTTATAAAAAATAGATTTATGGACAAAACATAAAATACCCAAATTAAGTTAAAATATAAAAAATGCAGTTAGACCAATTACCACAGAACTTGGAACTTGAAAAGACAAAGAACTTCCATTTGAAAGGTTCTGGAATCAGGTGGGCTCACAGCTAAATCTTATCTGACCATTGAAATAATCAGGTGACTTTATGTTTAAAACTATTTTTAAACTTTCAAAGATGGAAAAGTCAGTAGATCATTTCATAAATCAATTTTAACATCAACATTTGGGGCCTCCCTGGTGGCACAGGGGTTAAGCAATGCACTCTGTCTGCCTGTTCTGTTCCTGTCTCTGGTGAATCTTCTAACCCCCCACATCTCTGGCCTGTACCCCAGCTCTTGTATGAATAAATAAATCTTTAAAAAAAAAATCAACATTTTACAACAATAGTTGTAGTGCCAGCAAGGCACAGTGCTGGTTCTCTATGGATCCGGGCAGATGGGTAAAGGTACCAACAGAATGAATAAAGGGAGTCCACAACCCTCAGTGGCTTTTTCAGGTTATGATGAACTTTCTACCCCACTTGTAGTGTGGCAACCAGGCACAGGCAGGTAAGGGTGTTGGCAGCACTCCAAACCCCGGTGAAGGTTTGGACTCTCTCTGATGTACTCTCAAGGTCTCTCCACTGCACACCATCCACTATGAAGCTGCCTTCCTCTATGTTGATGTTGCCCTTGTATGGTCAGCCTCCAGGCTCAGGTGTGCCCATTCATGCACGCCCACACCATACTTCAGGTGTCACCATCAGGAATGTGTGCCCCGAGTCCATGCTTCCAAGCGCCTCCTGCATTCAAGGCCGCAGGTGATAGTCACAGAGGCCAATGGCACAGAAGCCCAAGCAAGCTTCATTTACCCTACAATCGTCTATAAAAGAATGATATGAAAAATCATCTGTATTAAATATAGGTGAAAATTTACGAATAAGATGTCAGGACAATAAAATCCAACAGTATATCAAAAGACAGATACAATATGACCAACTAGAATATATCCTAAGCAAGGCTTAATTATTTGGAAATCTGTCAGCCTGATTCACTTCATTTAAATGAAAAGGGAAGACATAATTAGATGAGCAGATGCTGAAAGTATATTTAATGAAACAGAGCAGGTATCTAGGTATCTTAATTTATCAACATTAAGCTATATGGGAATAGATTAAATGCTATTTGTGAGAACCAACAACAAATATCTACTCTGAATGGTCAAACTCTAAAATCAGGCATTAACTTCTTCACCACAGGAGCCTTAAATTTTGGCCTCTCACTATTTTGACATTTGACTTTTAACTGCAGCTCATGATGACTTTGTCCTCAGGCAAGCACAAGTTCCCATCAAGGCTCTCATTGGGTCTGAAACAAGGGCTCTGAGTCACAGCAGGAATAGGTTCCATAGTACAAGCCTGCGGGGGACTGAACCAGACATTGCGGGGACTGTATTAGGTGCAAAGTTCAACCTCTCACTGTGAGATTTCTCCCAATTTGTTTGCCTTACAGATTGTGGATTCTGCAAACTGGCATTTATCAGCTTTCTAACAAAGTTGAAGCCGAGAATGCTACTGTTTTGTTCCTCAGGTACTGTTGTGTGTCTGCTGTGGCCTTAGACTATACAAAGTTCTAGGTCCTGGAAGCATAATTGATTACTGCTTGAGGGATTGAACACCTGTTTTTCTAAATTTGGTAGGTATGGGACCCAATAAAATTGCATGCCCCATAAACACTTTGGGCACTCTTAAAAAAAATTAAGGATATGAAAACCATGACATTGTTATTTTTCAGCCCCTGAAGCAATCACACACATTCCAGTTGGAGAAATACCAAACAGCAACTGCTAAACTGAGAATTCTTTATACTGGAACTGAGCTGATGAACCAATTAGAGAAGACAGGGTTTTTTTCTTATTTTATTTTAATTGAACAAGAACTTATACTTTAAATTTCTAGTTCACAAAACCAGAAAATTTAATATTGTCCTGTTATGTCTTTGAACATTGTAGTGGCAGGACTGGGCCACTGAGCAGGTTTTCTAGGATCCCATACAGACCGACCTGGTAAAGGAGGAGTCAGAGCCCTCAGGGGTTTTGCAGGTCTTTTATTGGGGCTCTCCAGGCATACGGCAGGCAGGGGTGCTGGGGGGCCGGGAGGCTGGCAGGCCTCCCAGCCCCCAGCAGATCTTCACTCTGGGCTCTCCGGCCTTCTCTCAGCTTCTGCTTCTCTTGCTTCTCTCTCGGCTTCTCTTTTGGCTTCTCCTCGGCTTTTACTGGCATCCCCGTGATGCCGCCCTTAAAAAACCACAGTCTTAGCCCAGGTGAATCCCATCTACCTCTGCCCACACCCTACTCCAGGTGCCCGCCATCAGGCATGCATTCAGGACCGCAAGGATCCATCATCTATCCTGATGGCGGGAGGGCAGAAAAGCCTGACATTTTTCCTTACCCTACAGACATCAACCTCAATGGGATTTAACATTAAATTAATCCTTAAAAATTGGATATTGAAAGAGTGGTTTACAGCAATTTGCCACAGCATAGATGGAGCTGGAAGGGATCATGTTTAGCAAAATAAGCCAAAAAGAAAAAGAAAAATACCGGATCATCTCACTCATAGCAGGAATCTAGAAAACCTAAATAAGGGACCAGGAAAAAGAATAACTATAAGAAAGAAAAAATCAAAATTAACAACTATGAGCCAGAGACACACTATGGGGGGGAGCAGGGGAAGGAGGGATTGGGGTCAAAATAAGGGGGTTGCAATAAGGGGAATATAAAAATAAAATTAAAAAAAATATATGGTGTAGGATAAGGTAAAAAGTATCAGGCTTTTCTGCCTTCCGCCATTAGGATGGATGACGGAACCCTGTGGTCCTGAATGCATGCCTGATGGCGGGCACCTGGAATAGGTGTGGGCATATGTGCATGGGATTCACCTGGGCTGAGAATGGGCTTATAAGGGCAGTGTCACAGGGACGCCAGCAGAAGCAGAACCACGAAAGGAGCAGAGAATGCCACCAGAGAATGCGAGAGCCCAGGAAGCGTGAAGACTTGCTGGGGGCTGGGAGGCCTGCCAGCCTCCCGGTTCCCCAACACCCCTGCCTGCCGTGTACCTGGTAAATCACAAAAAAAGCCTGCAAAAGCCACCAAGGACTCTCTAGGATTCCTCCTTCACCCTTCTGCTAGGATCATAGAGATCCTGCCCTGTTCCCGTCCTGCTACTACAATTGGTGTAAGTCGTCAGGACGATCCATGCAGTCGCGTATGGACCCCTGTGGAGACTTCAGGAGGGACTGAGGAGTAGCAGACCGAGAGCCTGTGACAACACTGGAGGCGTCATGGCAGCACAGGAGGTAGACAAGGTCCGGGAGCTACAGATGAGACCTCTCCTGGAGGAGACGGCCTGAGAGGACCAGCCAATGACATGGGAGGTAGCGGAATTGTCGGGGAAGAAAGGACCATGATTCTGAACTTGCCAATGCTGATGCAGGGAGAGGCCAATGAACTTGGACTAATGGACTTGAACTGACAATGCCACCAGAAGGCAGAGGAACCTTGGCAGGTTGTTACGTTTTGGGGACCCTGGGGGTGCATGGCATCATTTGTAAACCCCAGGAGATGAAAATTAAGTCATGGCTGGTGGGCCTTGGCAGAAGAGCCCATGACTGGTTGAGAGAGGAAGCCCTCGCCAAGTTCTCTGCAGCCAGGCAGAGAAAAAGCCAACTTAGAAAGGCAAAAGCTAGTGCTAGGATTGAGAAACCCTGAGCAGCTGTTAAGCACTAACTATGCTAAGAGATTAGGACACAGACAGGTACAGCAGGAAAACCATGTGAAGACACAAGGAAAGGTTATCCATTTGCAAGGCAAGGAGAGTGACCTAAGAAGAAACTAATCTTGCTCATGCTTTGATCACAGACTTCTAGTGTCCACTATTGTGAGAAAATAAATTATGTTGTTTCAGCCTCGTAGTCTGTAGAACTTTGTTATGGCAGCTCTAGTAAACTAATACATCAATGTTGTTGAATTCGAAGAGAGGTGTAAACCTATACATTTTTATTACTGGAGGAATAATGGTTGTTTTTAGGAAACTAGCCCAAAGATAGGACCAGATTGCTGGCCCCCTCCCATAGGAGATTTGAGAGTTATACCCAAAGGATTTAAAGAACAAAATGAAAAATATTATGAGGAATATTTTTTATAATAAATTTTATTTTTATATTCCCCATACAATTGCAACCCCCTTATTTTGACCCCAATCCCTCCCCTCCCGCCCTACCCCCATAGAGTGTCTCTGGTTCATAGTTTTTTGTTGATTTTGATTTTCACTTTCTTAT
>NW_023602007.1:0-40414 GCF_014898055.3 Talpa occidentalis
GTTCTTATTAGAGAGTAGGACACTTGGTATCTACTTGATCTCATGTTGATGGTTTAGGCAATAGGAAAAGTTCCTTGTCACCATATTATTCAAAGTTTATTTCTTCATGCAGTGTTATAGAGAGTAATTGGGTTTCCTATAGTATCTTATCATAATGATGAAAGTTTTATTCTCCATTTGGATACCATACCAACTCACAATTGTTTGCTGAATTTCTGCTAGTGGAAACACACATGTATTTCCTTCATAGTGAAAATAGAGAAGAAAAATGTGGGTAACCACTTGGTTAGATACAGAAGCAAATGTCTTGGCCTTGGATACAGAGGCAAATGTTAGCAGAATTACTGGCTTTTGCAGGTCTCTGGGAGAAGTCTATCTGTGCAATTTCTTCCTTTGCTATGGGGGCAACCATTTGGAAACAGGAGGCTTTGCAGATTGACTGATAGAAGCCCACAAGGACAAGTAAAGACCTTGCATAAATTTTAGAAGAACAAATTCCTTGTAGGTTTCTGCATTTGGGCAACACAATATAATTTACAACAAGACATTGAGGAATCTATTCAATATTATATTTCCTAAAGTCTTTAAACAATGTATGTTTTTTTTTTTTTTTTGGAGATTTAGGTACCAGAATAAATCAAGTGATCTGACTCTTTTAACCAAATATAGAGAAAATTTTGAAATATTAAAATTGATCATATTCTCCCTTCTTTGTCTAGTAGGTTATAAGGTGTTTGCATGATTACATTAAAACTACCCTATAGGGCCTCCCTGGTGGTGCAGAGGTTGAGCACTGGGCTGCGAAGCTGCCCACAGCCTCTGCAGCGCCGGTTTGATTCCCGGCCCCCAGCGAGGGGCCCACATGGCGCGCAACCTCTCAGACCTCTCCTGCGGTGCCGCTGCTCCCCTCAGCAGTGTTCTTCCTCATTCTGCCTGTTCTGTTCCCTCTCTGCTCTGGTGAATTCTCTCACCCTCCTGCGCTTCTGACTGTACCCAGTGCTTGTATAATAAATAAATAAATCTTTAAAAAAATAAAATAAAACTACTCTATAAATATTAGATTGGGACATGTACATTCCAAATTATGAAAAATTCAGTAAAAAGATAAAAATTAGATGATGATCAAAATTATTTCTAGCATATTTTTTTTAAAGATTTATTGAGTGTTTGATTGATTTGTACATACATACATACAAGCACTGGGTACAGTCAGAAGCACGGGAGGGTGAGAGAGTTCACCAGAGCCAGAGCGGGGAGCAGAGCAGGCAGAAGAACCGAGGTACACTGCTGAGGGGGGCAGCGCGCGGCAGGGGAGGTCTCTGTGCCAAGGAGCAGCTGGGGATTGAACCGGCGCTTCAGAGGCTGCGGGCAGCTTCGCAACCCAGCGCTCACCACTGCGCCACCGGGGAGGCCCCTCTAGTGCCGCGGACCAGCACAGCAGTAGACGATGAGGCCGTCTCAGGATTGAGAGACTGCAGGGTGGTCAGGGATTCGGTTAAAGAATGACAGACACACTTCAAGAAAGGTAAATCTGAGTGTTCTTTATTTTGTTAGTGGTCAGTATATATATGTTTTTTCTAAAGGCATAGGAACAGTGAACATCAAAGAAATCAGTTTGCTCATAGGTTTAGCTTATCATTGACAGGGCAGTGATTTATGTCCACAATACATCTGGACCTAGCTGCATTCCTAAGTAGACAAGTTATTTAACTTTTTCTATATTCTTGTACTAATTACTACTACTATTACCTACTTATGTTTACTCATAATTAATTGTCATAGGTAAATTTATATTATAATGCAGTTAATATCAAAGGTACTAAAGTTAAGCACATAATAGAAAGATTATAAACTAACAATTCTATTATAACACAGTGTTTAGTAATGTTTCATTTGCATTAGCCTAATTAATAAATTACGTATGTTTTTAATTAGCAATCAATGACCAGAAAAAGGAAAGATTTTAGAAAGACAGTTGTAGCAGAATAAAGTTTGTGGGCCTTGAGAAAGCGAGATAAGGTTCCAGGTGGTCAGCATTTCTTTTAATCATCTTTGTGGCAGCTTCTGGTGGTCGTTATCTCTTGGCAGGCATTCAGCTTCTTTGAATCTTAGGGGTTTGCTGTTCTCCCCCTGCACGCATGGTTCCTTGCCTACACCGACCTCAGGGACCACGGCAACAGCCATTAGCCCTGAGGGTCACTGCAGGGGGAGGTGCAGCACTCTAGCATATTTTGAAAATAGGAATGTATTTATGTCTTTTTTTAAAGATTTATTTATTTTTTATACAAGAACCAGAGTACTGGCCAGATGGGTGGGATGGTGAGAGGATTCACCAGAGACAGAGCAGGAACAGAACAGGCAGATTGACAAAATACACTGCTGAGGGGAGCAGCGGGCGTGACAGGAGAGGTCTGCTGCACCATGTGGGAACCCCCCCCCGCCGTGGGACAGCCTGCAGCAAGTATCAATACCATTACGTTAACATTGTGAAGGTTGTAAAAATAGAGTACTGCTTTCAAGACTTGTTTCTTTCAAGATAATGTATTTTATGCCAAATTAAAAAAAAGTAGAAAGAAAAATAATGTCAATATAAACATCTGGAATTATACATATTTGGATTACATTTACTTTAATGCTCCAGCATTCCCTTACCACTGTATTATATTGAAAGGACTTATTTTAGTACATCTAAATTGTTGGCATAATCACATGCAGTAATTGAGAGATGTCTGATAGGAATGTAGGATAGCAAAAAATAACAATTATCAAGAAGGGAATTATGGTTTAGAGGCTCAATAGTGTAACTTTTTCAAAAGCACATGACTTAAA
This sequence comes from Talpa occidentalis, assembly GCF_014898055.3. Lineage (NCBI taxonomy): Eukaryota > Metazoa > Chordata > Mammalia > Eulipotyphla > Talpidae > Talpa > Talpa occidentalis. The sequence goes on from NW_023602007.1 coordinate 2,830, forward strand.
TTACACTGGGTTTTAGCAGCAAACTGAGAATTGTATTCTGACATTCTATTTTGTATTATTGTTTGAAAAGTTAAATGTTTTTAGGTTAAAGAAATGATTCTCTAGGCTAATAAAGTACACATAAATTTGAAAATATTGGACTTAAAAATTAACAAATAAGCACAAATAATAAATGGTTTATAAATTATGGTAACTGACTAGATAAGGAAATCTATTAAAAGAGTCAACAATTCCTATTTACATGTTGATAATAAATGATTGGTACAATAATGTGTATGTGGACAACTCCCACTGAAATTCTTCAAAATGCTATTACAAAAGTTAAGCCAGTGGTATTTTTTTTTGATATATTACTGTAACTGATGTTTTGCATAATGAACTGAATGTGTCAGAATACTTTTATAAACAGCTTTAAAGAAATGTGATATAAAGAATGTAACTTTAGGAATCTGAGTCTTGAGTTTACTCTTGCCTTTTGTAACCTTAGGCAAGTACCATTTAATTCTATAGAGAGATAGTTTATTCCTCTGAAACAAATGAAATATTATATATAAAAGTGTTTTGGGCACTATAAAATGCAATGTGGGCTAATATGAGCATAGAATTTTAGATTCTCTTTAGAATTCATGTTCAACCAAAGGGATTTATTAGAAAGTAACATATTTTTTGTAAAGAAAGCATTAGAAAGAATATGGTTTTTATATTTTCATATGAAGATGTGAATTTAAAACTGAACATCATAGATTTTAGTATATGTCTTTATAGGCTAATTTTTAGAAAAAGGTACATTTATAGACAAATTCATTCAGTGAAATAACATGAATTAATCAAAATTTTATTCTATATAGAATGTTCTATAGTTAAACATTTAACTTCAGAGATAAAAGAACACCAAATGTTCATGTGATAATTCAATGAACATGTTAATTCAGTTAAATAATACAACTAACACATTTTATAATATTATGATATAAGCAATCAGGCTATCTGGGGCTATCACATAAACTGTAATATGAAGGAGAAATGTTTTTAATAGAATTCCAGGTGCTAAATACATTCTGTGCAAGAAGAGATATTAACTACGAGATAGGACTATAATTTCCGAGGATTGTGTTTGGCAGGCACAGTCATTTTCCAGAACCTGGATTTCGGCAAAAATGCAAGAAAACGTGTGCTTAAACAGCAGTGCAGTGAAGTTAGGTGAATACAAGAGAGGAACACACTAAGGAGTGACTACAAAGAAAAAGAAAAATGAAGATTTTAGAAGACTCTTATCTATTTCACTTAAGAAACATTTTCAGAATCTTGACTGGACATCTGCAGTGGGAAATGTCCATATCATTAAGAAATCTAATATGAAGATTTATAGTTCTGAAAAATATTTTGGGTTTAATATAAGTAAGAGTTATTTAAGAAGCAGTAGAAACTTCAAATTGACCCCAATGTGACCTCCATCATATACAAGATTAAAAATGAAAAATACAAGATTAAAAAAGAAAAATACTATTTAACTACAGGATAATGTGAATCCTTTCTGTAGTCAACACTGTTGTAAGGACTTCCATTAAATGTGCATGGCCATTCCTTTGGCAGGGTACTAAATATTGGGTTCAGCATTGAAGATGTGTCAAAGCTATCATCTATCAAACACTTTGCTTCCTATCCACATATCTATAATCTTATAAAATTCAGTTATAATATTTCCCTTAATATTTGCTTTATAGAAAGTATGATTTGTTAAAACTCCCTTTGCCTTATTTTGCAATTTTCATTTTTCTAACATTAATAAAGTTTCAAAAACTAAATTTTTAAGTTCATTTTTAAGCATAAATATATGAAAAAAATCTCTGATACAAGAACAAGCGTTTTTATTTTGTTCATAACATTTTTGATCAATTAGTGTTTGTAAAAGGCCATGCATATTCTTGTATACAGAGGTAAATTTCAATAATATTAAAATATTCAATGGTAGACTATGCAGAAAATTAAGGCTGAAACCTCTGTAATAATAAGCCTAAGAAAGGTCTATAATTAATTGTAATCTACATTATAATTGCACATTCATTTTTAAATATTCTTTAATAGACTTTTTAAATGGAACTTATATTAGTTTACAATATTGTATATGATCTAGAGATATGGAATGGCACCCTTCATGTGTATGTTACCACATCACAACCACCACCAAGGCACCTATAGTCCTCCACCATAGTCCATTATGTGTCCTCCACACTTTGACCCCACTCCCTCACCTTATGGTAGCGTTGTTCTTTTAGCTTTGTGGACTTGTATATTTGTTTCCTTCCACTGGTCTGGGAAGCTTTTCTCTATTATGTCTTTAACTATAATTTCTCTCTCCCCAACACCCTACACCCCTTCTGGAATACCCATTATCCACATTTTGCCTTTCCTAGTGGAATTGCACATTTTTCAAAGTGGTTCTTTATTTATTTTTTATACTTCTCTTTCTTCTTCCATCTGTGTCCTTTATGCATTATTTTCTTCAGTGTCACTGATTCAGTGCTCCACTTGTTCTATTCTGTTTCCATAGCTTTCTCTAGAGTTCTTTATCTCATCTGTTGAGTTTTGTTATATCATAAATCTCTGTTAATTTCTTAAAGCTTCAGTTTATATTTTCTATTAATTTTAATTTATAGGTAATTTACTTATTTTTCTGAATTTTGTTGTAATCTATGATTAGCATTTCTGGGTTGTTTCGCATCACTTTTTTTGTTTTTCTGCATTTTCATCCATTGGTTTGAAGGGGAGATAGTCCTATGCACTGTCCTTGTTATTCTCATGTGGCAACTGACCTGAAGGAGGGCACCCCAACTCCTACATATATCCCCCCCTTAGTAAAAGGTTATGCCTCCATGCTATTTAGTTTTCCCCTCTTTAGGACTACTGTTTGAGTGGAATTGCAACATTTGCAAGCAGTCTCCTGCCTTAGACTACAACCTCCAGGCATTTCTCTCCACCCAACTCTTGTTCAGCATTCATCTACTTTGTGTCCCTTTGTTATGTCTGTGCTGATCTCTGATGTCTGGGAGTTGTTCCAGTTTTACCTCAAGCCCCTGGACTCTGAGTGTGATTCCCATCTGTTTTATTTTAGATGATCCCCTCAGTAACAAAGCAAGGAAACTATTCCAATGCCATCTTGGTCAGAAATCCCACTCCATGGCTTTTGAAGAGTGTTATACATTCTATATTTTTGTGGATGTGGAATTAAGTGAGATTTATGATCTGTCTTTGTCTTATAAACCATGTCAAGTTTATCAGTCCAAATAGTGATTGCAATTAGGGAATCATCCTTCTAAAAACAAATACCTATAATGAAAATGTCAACAGAATTTAAAAATATTCTTATTAAATATTTTTTCTTAATACTTAATTATATATGCTTTTAAATAGTTTTATGTGCCCACCTATAAGATAACTTGATTTACTAATTGAAACTGACCATCAAGATATAAATTTTATATAGCAAGAATATATAAAGATATTAACTAAGTAAATATATTTAGTGATTTAAATAAATATATATAAAAATAATTGCTAAAAATACTTTTGTCAGTTTCACAATTCATTAATTTTTAAAATCATAACATGGACCTTCAATATTTTCATTAATTTAAAAGCTTATATACATCATCAGGGTTCCATTTTCATCTTTATTTCTAAATTATTTAAGATACAATGCTTTTTGAGCCAATGGGAATTTTATTACAAGTCATAGGATATTATTAACATAGGATAAGAACAATTTTTCTTTTTTTGTCTTGAGCATATATAATTATGATCTTTCAATGTCATTCACTGCTTCCAACATCCATTTCTTTTTTTTAAGATTTATTTTTTTAAATTCCCCATACAATTGCACCCTTCTTATCCTCTCTTATTTTGACCTCAATCCTTCCTCTGCTTGCCCCACCCCCCATAGTGTGTCTCTGTCTCTGGTTTATAGTTGCTTGTTGATTTTGATATTTTCTTTATTATAGTTATTCTTTTTCCTGGTTCAACATCCATTTCTAAGGTGTTATGTAAAAGATTTATTTTTAAAAGACACCTCACCCTGCAAAATGTGATTTTTTCTGTAAATATCCATTAAATCTCATAGTTTCTTTCCTTTTTTATTGTATTGATTCAAAACTGTTGTGAATTTAATGTCATTTCTGTCTGCTGTGACTTACCCAATAAAATAATGCTGTCCAGAATACATTAATTGAGAGCATGCTTTAAATAGAAAATATTTAAGGACTTAAAAAAACAAGCAAACAGGGCCTCCCCTGGTGGTGCAGTGGTTGAGTGCTGGGCTGCGAAGCTGCCTGCAGCCACTGTAGCGCTGGTTCCATCACCAGCCACCAGCGAGGGTCCCACATGGTGCACAGACCTCTCCTGCAGCACCCACTGCTCCCCTCAGCAGCGTATTTCATCAGTCTCCCTGCTCTGTTCCCCTCTCTGGCTCTGGTGAATTCTCTCACCTTCCGGTGCTTCTGACTGTACTCAGTGCTTGTATAAATAAATAAATAAATCTTAAAAAACAAACAAACAAACAAACAATCTCTGTCTTATAAAAAGAAAAATTTACAAAAAGAAAAATTAGAAAAATAAATTCTAATTTATTTCAACATACTTGAGTTTGTTGACAAATTAGTTTCCTATCTATGATAGTATCTTGGCCCAATTTTCCTGCATGCATGCAGAATAAAGCATTTCTCCTTTTTTGAATAAAAACTTAAGTGCTAATAGTAACCTTAAATTTAGAAATTTTCATACATTTTATATTTAAGGATGAGTTTTATAGATACTTTTGCTTTAACTATATATATGTGTATATGTATGTATATATATGCATATATATGGGAATTTATCTGGATAAATTTATATATATGTGTGTGCGTATATAATCTTGGAGGAGTGGGAGCTGATTTGAATAATTCTTGAAAGGCATTTATATGTTCACTAAATTTTTCTATGAACTATATAAATACTGTCTACGGCCATACCACCCTGAACGCGCCCGATCTCGTCTGAACTATATAAATATTGTAATAAATTAACATAATAACCTAACATTTATTTAATGTTACTTCATGGTATAAATAGATCTAGGTACAATATAGAAATTATTTTATATATTCTGTGTTTTATCAGAGATGAGCTTAGCTGGTGGAGAAAAAAGTCATATTCCTTTAACCACTTAATCTAATGTACTACATTTAATTAACTATTTTTTCATCCTGGAGACAAGGCTTGGTCAGTTTTGAATTTTAATTACAGCTACCTCTTTGGGGTAAAATTGTTGCCAAGAAAGAAGAGGTAACTAAATTCCCTGACTAAACTGTTAAAAATTTGTGCGTGACATCTTCATTCATAATATTTAGAAACACTAAGATCAATTGTAATAAGCTTGATCAGTGATGTCATAAATGTATGGTTATTCCATGTGTGGGTACCTCTTCTCTTGATGATATAACTAATTGTACAGAAAAGAAAAAATAAATTCTAATTTAATTTGTATTCTATAAAGATTAATAGTAATCATTTTAATTGATTTTTAAAGATTTATTTATTTTTATACAAGAGCTGGGGTACAGGCCAGAGGCGTGGGAGGGTGAGAAGATTCACCAGAGACAGAGCGAGGAGCAGAACAGGAGGACTGACTGAAATACACTGCTGAGAGGAGCAGTAGGCGAGGCAGGAGAGGTCTGCAGCACCATGTGGGAATCTCCCTGGCCTGCCTGGAATAACACCCACGCTGCAGAGGCTGCGGACAACTTCACAGGGCTGTGCTCAACCTACTGCACCACTGGGATGGCCCGTTTTTTAATCATTTTAATGAGAATCACTTGGTCACTCTTCTCCTTCCAAAAATAAATGAATATACAGAGTGAACAAAACAGAGCCACATGGATCAAGTTTTTACAACTCTTGATCCTGAAGCAAAACAGATTTACAGACAGCATCACAGACAGAGAAATCATTTTTTAAAAAAGATTTATTTAAGCATACAAGAGCTGGGGTACAGGCCAGAGGTGTGGGGTGTGAGAGGATTCACCAGAGGTAGAGTGGAGAACAGAATAGGCAGATTGACCAAAATACACTCCTGCGGGAAGCAGCGGTAGAGTCAGGTGAGGACTACTCACCATGTGGGTAGCTCCCTGGCTGGGGATCAAACTCATGCTGCAGTGGCTGCAGATGGCTTCATATGTTGTGTCTTAACCCCCTGCGCCAACCAGGGGGCCCCAGAGAAACCTGTTTTATTTCCTCCTGTTTCTCTACTCTCCCCTATCCAGACAAAGAAGAAATGATAAAACTGGTGCCATTCCATAAAAAGCCTATTGAATAGTTTATTAGTTATGCTTTTTTGGGACTCAGTTGTAAAAAGGTATGACAAAATCTAATCAAAAATATTAAAGTGGGCCTCCCTGGTGGCACAAGGGCTAAAGACAGTGTTATCAGGCAATTGGCGGCCTCTGCAGCAAGAGTTTGATCCCCGCCAGCTAGGGAGCAACCCACATGGCGGGACAGACCTCTCCTATCTCGCCCACGCTCCCCTCAGCAATGTGTTTTGGTGGAGCCGACTGATCTGTTTCCCACTCTCTCTGATGAGTCCTCTCACCCTCCTGCGCCTCTGGCATAAATAAATTAAATCTTTTAAAAGAAAAAAAATAAATAAAATCGTCACCTTTTCTGTAAAATGTAAAATGTGTGTTCTGCAATGATTTTGTGTGTGTGTGTGTGTGTGTGTGTGTGTGTGTGTATGATCGAGCACAGTGAAAAGCAGATATCTGATGGGTAGAGATGAGAAATATTCATAGATATAGTTAATACAAAACAACTCTTCTATTTATTCCATTTTACTTATTTCTTCTTGCTGGAGTGGTAGACATATTAAAATATTAATTTTCCGCTTTACTGGAATGATTTCAGAGTCAAGTGCCATTAAAATTCTGAATGTAAATATGAAAAAAAGAGGATATGGCTCACTCTAATCCTCTTCATTGGTTTTTTAAACTATTTATTTGCTTTTTTAAAAAACGCTATTTCAAAAATTTTAATTGCTTTGGGAATCTTACACAGAGCCCAGGAAAGGTGTCACAGTCTTGTGAAATATTGTCTGTCACTCAGAAAGCATTGGATAGTACCCTACTATAAGCTTGTAAAACTAAGGGCAGCTTTTTGGAGGCAGGTCCTCATGTGATGTTCAAGGCCACATTTCACTGCCATGAAGAGCACTTCTTCTGTACTCTTAGCTTCTTTACGCTGTTAAGCTAAACATTTAAATGAGAAGGATATGCTGAAAAATATCGTGCAGGGCAAGTCAATGTTTGTGTAGCAATTAACAGCAATTAGTTTACCCTTAGCAAGTTTAGATCACTGACCAAAAACAGGGTGAAAAGCTCTGATGGAGAGGTTTGTCATTGTTACTAACCAAAGGGGATTCTATTTTTTGTTTTTTTTTTTAAATATTTATGCATACAAGATCTGGGGTACAGGACAGGAGGTGCAGTGGCGGGGGTATGGGGGGTGGGTGAGAGGATTCACCAGAGACAGAGTGAGAAACAGAACAGGCAGATTGACCAAAGTACAGTGCTGAGGGAGCAGTGGGTGAGTCAGGGGAGTTCTGCTGCGCCATGTGGGTTGCTTCCTGGCAGACTGGGGATCAAACTTGTGCTGCAGAGGTTGCAGATAACTTCATAGGTTGTGTCTTAACCCCTTGCGCCACCAGGGAGGCCCCCCCCAAAGGGGATTATAAACTAGGAATTGTGAATTGGGAGTGCTGTGAAGGAGATGCCATGATTTCCATCAATTTTTCTTTCATCTCTCATGACTTTACTACCAATTCTAACTCAGTTGATTTAGTTTTTTTTTTTCTCTTTTTTTTCTTGAACAGGGGTACAGGACAGAGGTGTGGGGGGTGAGAGGATTCACCAGAGATACAGTGGAGAACAGAACAGTCAGATCTATTGAAATACACTGCTGAAGGGAGCAGCAGGTGAGCCAGGAGAGGTCTGCTGCACCAAGTAGGTCACCTCCCTGACCAGGGATCGAACTTGTGCTGCAGTGGCTGCGGATTGCTTCATAGGGTGCGTCTTAACCCCTTGTGCCACCAGGGAGGCCCTCGACTTACTGGTTTTAATAGCACATAAACTCTATTACCACAACCGCCCCCCCCACACACACACAGAGGTAAATGACTATGCTAAAACTATAGTAATGAAGATTGTTTTTAAAAAACCTGTACTGTTGCCCAGGGCTATGATTTTACATATTCTAGGACCCCTTCACTCAGCAGCTATGCCATCTTAGAGCCCTTAGAACTTAGAATACACTACAAGCATGTCATAGAATATCTACCTATTAACAACCAACTACTGCTGAAGCTCCTGTTCTATGAAGCAAACTACAAAGGAAGGGGAGGGGGAGGGGTTAAAAGAGGGAGAGAGGAGCACAAGGGACTATGGTGACAGTTCACTGATATTATGCTGGTGGAAGAAATATACTAGCCTACACTTGAAGGAAGAACAATGATGTAAGAAAATAACTAATTAGGGAAAAAAAAATAGCTGCCTTATGAACCAAACTAGATCCTGAGGAAGACTTTAACAGAGGTTGACTGGGGAGTTACCACTCAACACATGGTAAATGCTCCCAGCTCCCTTGTTTTCCCTTCTGTATTTCTCAGTAAAGCCCTGTTTCCATTAATAACAAAGCGCTAAAACTTACTGAGATGGGCCATATTCTAAATGCTTTATATATAATGCCTCATTTAATACTTAAAGCCACCTTATTAGTTATTATCTCTTTTTAGCAGAAAGACTAATTATCCCAAAGTCACATAGCTAGTAAGTATAGAAGGAATCAAACCCCAAGTAGCCTACCTCCAGCATATTTGCTTTAACCATCGAGATATATTGCTTTTCCTTAACTGGGTAATAAAGAAGATACATTCTTTTTGTCTTTTTGATATCATGGACACACCAGAATTTTGTTGTTCAATATCATGTTATCTAAATTTAAACTATGTCAGCTTATAGAGCCAAAAGTCATTGAATGTAAGATAAAGATTAGTTGTGAAAACAAAATATCTTCAGTGTGAAAATTTAGAACATTCCATTATTTACTCTTTGGATTATATGGCTGTTTCCTAATGTGAACAAAATAAAGGCATATTATTGCACTTTATGCATATTAGACACCATTATGACGAATTTTAAGTGTCTGCACTGTAAGATTTATGCAATTCTTTATACTTTCACATATTATAATGCATAAAATTATGTTATAATATGAAATTATTATTGTCAATGTTTAGAGTTAAAAATGTGTTTATCATATAAATAAGCTTTAAGGAAAGTTTTAAAAATATTTCTTCTAAGAAACAGTAAGGTTGTTTACTGCACATCATAAAATATTGAATTTAGCCACCAATATTAGTTGCACTCTTACTCACTATGACATCAGTGATCTCCCCTAATTAACTCGCATTGTTCATCCTAATGCCAGTTAAATCAATATAGACTATATATCACATCAAACTATTTATATTGTTTAAACAATTCATATAACATTTCTTATCTTTCTCCTTCATAATTTTTCTTCTCCCTGGAATTTTTTTTAAGATTTATTTATTTATTTATTTATACAAGAGCGGGGGTACAGGCCAGATGCACGAGAGGGTGAGAGGATTCACCAGAGACAGAGCAGGGAACAGAACAGGCAGATGGCCAAAAACACTGCTGAGGGGATCAGCAGGCGAGGCAGGAGAGGTCTGCCTCGCCATGTGGGTTACTTTGAGGCCAATGGATATCGAAAAGGCACTGAGGAGGCTGCGGACAGTTTCACAGCGCTGTGCTCTACTGCCTGCGCCCCCAGGGAAGCCCTCCTTGGAATTCTTTTAATTCATTTATTCATTTAGCAAATTCCTATGCATCTTTTAAGACTTAATCCTTCGTGTCAGTTTACAATGACTTCCTTACCCTGTTGTCCAAATTTTCTAGCCATTCTTTATGATTTCAAGACACCTTTATTATACCTCCACTATATTATTTAGGAGGATAATTATTAATTTGGTCATGTGTATGCATTAGGAGAACATGAATCATATTTTACTTAATTTTTCACCCTTAGAGCCTACCATTTAACATATACACATTATAAACTGAAGAATAAATGTTAAATCATAGCACAGTAAATAGTAACTATTTCTTTTTTAGTTTTTACTTCATTATTCATTTTTAAACAATACTTCCCCCCAGTAACTATATGTTTTTTAACTTATATAGTATGTAAAAACAGGGTTGTTGTAGACAGAATTCTGAGGTGCCTCCATCCTCTGTTCCAGCCTACACACATTTTGTATAATTTAATATTCTTGAGTCTGGGTATAACCTGTAATTATGATTGCATACTCACTGTCATGATTATATTATAAATATATGATTCCATTTTAGCCAACTGCGAGGGCTGGGAAGATAGATGAACTCTGGTTAACCTGGAATAAAAGAGTGGCCATGTAGTAAACTGCGTTTGGGAGTCAGTTGGCAAGGAAATGTGGATGGCCTTTATGGGCTATCATGACCATTGCCCAATGTCTAGCAAGAATGCAGCTGCAAGAAAATGAATTGTTCCAGCAACCAGTGAGCTTAGAATTCCCTGAACCTGCAATGAGGATCATACTCCTGGCTGCTATCTTAATTAGGTCTGGTTAGACCCTCCCAGATGACTGGATTCCTGGTGCATGAATACTGAAATATGCATTTCTTCTTTGTGTTTATTTTTTCTTTTCATTTGTTCTTTTCAATACAAACTCTAAAAATTCCTTCAGTAGCTCTTAATGTCTTTTGGTAAAAGTCATTTCCTACTGATAGTAATATATTAATAATATATATGAAAGAGCACTACTTGGTTGACTAGTACTTCCCTTTTGCTAAGTTTTGAATTCAAACACAAACTATGGAGATAAAATAAATGGAATTTGATACAGAAAGGCATTTTTAATATAATCATCTCATATGAAAGTGAATTATCAAGATTCATGATATTGAAATTTGTGGCTACTTAACACAAAATTAGAAAAAATATTTTCTAACCGGAATGAATAAAGTGTGAATAAATGAACACTTTTAATTTTCCCTCAGTTTTAGGAGTATTTCTTTTATTACTATAGGAGAGCAGCAAACAACCTGCTAGTGCTTTACTAACTAACTTTATAGCTACTAACTTTATAACTATCTATATGACCTTATAAAAAGGAGAAATAATTTGCTACTCTGATATTCAGACAACCTTGAGGAAAAAGCATAGCTTAGTATTTATGAATGTGTCATTGTGTAATAAATGGTTCCACTGAATTTCAATTCTACCAATCATTTGTATGATTTGGCTTGGATATTTCACTGCTCAAGGCTTATGTTTATTTGCAAAATGGGTATAATTAATATCTATATAAAAGAGATCTGCAAGTAAATTACTTATTAGAGTAATTGCTTCACAAATGGCATATTTCTTTTCATACATATTATTTTGTGTTTTCATATCCTCGGCATTTATCCTTTTCTTCTATAATTGTAAGAGGATAATACAAACTAATATTTATTTCTGATATATGATTATTAGATAATACATGAAGAAATTTGGAAATAATATGGAATAATTGTTCTCACAATGACAATTATTGCATTGCTTATTATCTAGGAATGTTTAAATATATCTCAAGGAATGCTATATGCAGTTTAATTTATATAATACGCTACTTGGTTGTTTTAGAAGATGAAGACAAATTGGATACCATAACAAATTAAGTTGTATATTTTTGATGTATAAATGGACCTTCAGTGACTTTAAAAAAAATAGTTTTATTGGCCAAAAGAAACATATAACTTAACTAAGTATATACTCTAATATATGCAACATAAAAATATTTCATGAAATAATACTTCATATTTTTGGCAAACTAAAAATGCTCACACATTTTTAGACATTCCCTCTGGAATTTCACTAATGGAATTAGTGAAGCCTGTGCTCCCTCTTCCTCAATTGACTGATCTGTTAATACTTTGACCAGCTGAATATGGGATAGGATACTGTGCCAGTTTTCTGACCAGATCTTAAGAGTGGCAGTTTTTACATTGTGATTTCAGAATATTTAAGGCAGTCACATAAAAAGTACAATTATTGCAAGCCAAAGTTATGAAGTACAAATTTATGAGGGTGGCGGGATGGTTAGGGGAGAGCAAGAGAGATACCCCAGGTATTCCAACCATGAATGCTGATGAACTTTGGACTCACAGAATCAAGATAATTATTTTTGTTAAATTTTAGAATAATATTTTATATAGCACTTGATAATAAAAGCCATTATTATTTAACTTACATTCTATTCATCTTATAAGCAATGGTCTTGAAATACTAAATAGATTTCATGATCCACTGAGGGATTTTAACCTATACTATGAGCAACACTGTTCTGCACTTTCTAATAAACAATGCAGAAACAGGGAACTTAAAATAAAAACTACAGGTGAGTGGATTAATAAATGTGATATATATATACTAAAAGAATACTACTAACCTATAAAAAAATGACATCTTGTGGGACAACATGGGCATAACTGGAGGGCATTATGCTAAGCAAAATAAGTCAGAAAGAGAAAGACAAATACTGGACTATTTCACTTATATCCATATTATAAATAAACAAAAGGAAAAAATGGAGAAAACTAAACCAAAACAAACCCTAGAAATCTGACTGTGGAATTCAGGGGAAGGGAGGGGTAGGAAATAAAGAAGTAGTGACCCCAATGGACTATGGTGGAGGACCACAGGTACCTTGGTGGTAAGTATGGGGTGGTAATATCTATCTGAAGAGATGTGAACCTCTAACCCTAAATCACACGTGGTATTGCAATGCTACCTCATTTTAAAAAATGTATATAATTTAAAAAATCAACTCTAAAAATAAACTACAGATACTGTGCTTTATTATAGTATTTGTGAATGGAAAAAATTAAATCTACTCTGCATAGTTTATTGAAAAGTGCTCTCACCAATCTGATTTTTAATTTTCTCTTCTATAAGAATGTTACTTAGGGCCTCCCCTGGTGGCGCAGGCGGTTGAGCACAGCGCTGTGAAGCTGTCCGCAGCCTCTGCAGTGACAGTTTGATCCCGGCCGGCCAGCGAGGGTCCCACATGACCCTGCAGACCTCTCCTGTCGCGCCCACTGCTCCCCTCAGCAGTGTATTTTGTCAGTCTGCCTGTTCTGTTCCCCTCTCTGTCTCTGGTGAATCCTCTCACCCTCCCGCACATCTGGCCTGTACCCCAGTTCTTATATAAAATAAATAAATCTTAAAAAAAAGTTACTTAAAATGTTATAAATATGAAATGAAATAGAAATATAAGAAAACACCATGTGCCATAAATTAGTATGAAAATATGCACATTAGTTGCCATATTTATCACCCCATTTATAAATAAATGGTAATATACAGCAAAACTAACATATTTTTACAATTCACTGTAACCACCACCAGCAGCAATCACCACAGCCTCAAAATCAGCCTTGGTTGTTTGGGAAATAAACAAATAAAGTGATGAATGATATAGCTTTACTAGTGAAAATATTTTGGCTCAGTGAAAATGATCTTACCAGGTGTTATCTTCAGGTATTAACACAGTTTCAGGTAAACAAGTCTAAGTTAGACTAAGATCAATTTGATTTTACTTTTGAAAATTGTACTTTTTTGCCCTTCATCCTTCTTCAGTTAACAATTTCTCTCCTCACTTTAAGGTGCCTCATCTGGTCAGCCCAGAGCATCAGACTCTCTAAGAAAATATCTTAATCTGATGTTTTATACTTCTTAGGTAACTGGTCACATCTAGATGTAAATAAACATTATATCATGCATCGCCAGTAGGGAATTGGTTTTGGCTCTAAAGATGGCATGGCTTTTTGGTTCTTAGACGATTTTCACTAGGAACAAGAAAGGAAAACATACTTCTGAAGGCCAGGTACAGACATGAACAAAAATTGTACTTTGTTTTCTTTGAAGACTGATCAGATAGCTGATGACTGTGGTTGGTGGATGAAGGGAAATCTTTAGAAGGTTTTGCTGCCCTGGGGGGACCACAAACTCTTGCCTTTTATGGTCTCTGACTGGCAGTTTATGTGAGCTCCTGAAGGAAGGGAGAGCATTCTCCATTTTACACACTTTTTCTAAACTTCTGTTAATAATTAAAACTAAAATACTCAAAACTTCTGCTAATATGATTAGAATATCATCATTGTTTTCCCTAAGACTTTACTTTCATCATCTGTAAAAAATACATCATTAAAATTACAAGAATCGGCACAATGTCTGACAAATCAGGCTTCAATTTTGTCTCTCTTCCATTTATCTGCTGATTAACCATAGATTTACTTTTATGACACTGAGCTTTTTCATCTTATAAAACTGACCTAATATTGCTAATCACATAGAACTATTTCTTTTCAATTAAATAATGTTTATAAAGCTTCTCCCATATAGCATAGAGATGTTGAATGTTAAATGCCATCTTTATTATTCTGTGTGTAATTGAGATCCAGTTCTTTTTCCATATTCCCTAACTTGAGCACAGGACTGGAAATAATATTATTTGGTATCCATGATAAGATAAGCATTATTTTTAGTAATTTAAGTAGGTTATATTATTCAAGAATATTAACAAATTTGTGAAATAAATTTTGTCATTTCAACTTTTTTCTGTAAGGAGATTGAGGTAAAGAGCAATCACATAGATCAATAGATAAATAAAGACCCTTTAACTTTAATACCTGATTTCAAAACCTCAGTTTTTCCATACCATGCTGCTCTTTCCTGATCTCCCCAAGTGCATTTTTAGGACTAGATGCATCTTGTGTTTTGGAGAATAATTTACATCAATTCAGAAATGTATATATCTATCAATATAGACAAACGCACATATATGTATATATGGAGGCTTTATATATATGATTTTTATTGTCATTCCTTTGTTTTTTTTTTAAAGATTTATTTTTGCATACAAGAGCCAGGCGGGGGTGGGGGTAGGCCAAAGATATGGGGTGATGAGAGGATTTAAGACAGAGTGGGGAGCAGAACAGGTGGACTGGCTGAAATACACTGCTGAGGGGAGCAGAGGGTGAAACAGGAGAGGTCTGCTGTGCCAAGTGGGTCACCTCCCTGGCCAGGGATCAAACTCGTGCTGCAGTGGCTGCAGAAAGCTTCATAGTGTTGAGACTTAACCCCTTGTGCCACCAGGGAGGTCCATTATTGTCATTCTTTTCTTCACTTATTTTGTCCCTTAAGAAAGCATCCATATTCCTCCAGTGATATTTTTATTACTGGTAGGTATGATATTTTTTAATGAAGAACTGATGTTTTGATTGCACCTATATGTAGTAAAGGAATTTAGATGAACTAATATCCACATGATTGTTCTTAATCACTTCCAAAGAGCATTCTTTGGAATGCTAAATTTATCTAAATGTTATTTATTTTATGTTTTTTAAAGGTTTATTTATGCATACAAGAACTGGGTTACAGGCCCAAGGTGTAGAGGGTGGGAGGATTCACCAGAGACGGTGTGGAGCAGAACAGGCAGATCTACCAAAATACACTCCTGGGGGGAGGAGTGGGCAAGACAGCAAGAGGCCTGCTGCACCATGTGGGTAGCTCCCTGGCTGGGGATCGAACTTGTGTTGCAGAGGCTGTGGTTAACTTCACAGTGGTGTGCTTAACCCCTTGTACCACCAGGGAGGCCCTCCAATTTTATTTAGATAAATCTATCTAATTTTCACATTATCCTATAAAATAGGCCCAGCAGATATGATTCAGCTTTTAAGAGTGGGATATAACAAAACAAGATACAATAAACAGAGTAGACCAGATTAGAACTCTATTATTCAAGACTTAATGAGTGGACATAAAACTTATTTCATGGTGCTCTTCCTATGAAGGTCAAGCCTAGCAATAAAACACTCTGTTATACATGAGCATGTCACTCTGATTATAATAATTGCAGCATTCACCTGCTTTTCAGATATAAAAGTTATCCAATGTGATAACATGGATTCTTTAAGAAAGAGAAATTAAAAAGGAATTATTCATGCAAAAGATTTATTGGAGGAGATATTGGAGAAAATGGAGAGGAAGATATAGGAGCCCACAAAAATCATGAGTCTAAAATGATATTTACAGTCAAATATGCTACCACTGAATTGTTTGACCCATGTGAAGGAGAGGGGGAAGGAAGGGAGAAATTAAATTCTTTAACTGGTAGAATAAGTCTCTAAAGAAACTGTAGTGTCAAAGTCTCCTATTAGATGAGTCCTATATTTATCAACAATGGTCTGCCTTAGTTTTCTCTGTAGCTTGTTCAGTCAGCAGCTAAGGGAAGCCGTTGAAAATCATGGCTTTAGTTTAAATAAGAAAATAGATTTCAGAGCATTGCAGATTGTACCAGCAATCACTTATGCTCACCCCAGCAGTAGGAAATATGAGATGTAGCTATAAACATCATAAAGAGATACAGAGGATGGCATATGTATATGAGTATATGTGTATAAAGTTATCCTATTTTCCTTGTTTACTTGCAATAGTTATAAGATGTTGGAATCTAGGTGATGTTCGATTCAAACCTACTTTCCATTTTTCTATCTTTGTGTCTTTGAGATTTTTACTTAACCATTCTATGACAGTTGAAAAGAATCTGGAAAGGATATTTTGGCTTTTGTCTCTACATCTATCAAATGTAATTAATGAAATCTATTCCATAGACTTGTAACAAAGACAATATGCATTAAACATTAAACACTAAGTAAATAATAAGAATTATCATCAGTAAATAGAAATGGTCATAACCAACTTCTGCTATCCTCCATTTACTTTTTTTAATCTCTTGCTTGCTGAATACCTAAGTATTTAGACTTCTCTCTAAAGCACTTATCCTGTTACCTTAAGTTCAGCTACATGAAAACCAATAATCGGTTCATTCTTCCTGAACATCTTTATGCTATATTGGGTAGTTTATTTAAACTTTGTGTAAACTTGTTTATTGTTTCTGAGAAAACAAAAAAGTTTTTAAAAAATTTTTAAAAATTTATGCTTTGGAAACATCTAAAAGATGTCTAAAAATTGATTTTGAATTACATATGAGCAAGAAAAGTGAAAAGATTTGAAACAAATAAGGAAGGCAGGGGGTGATGAATTGTGAATGTTTCAAAATTTCTTACTTTAACATAGCATAGCAAACTAAAAATCATGGCATTGTTTTCAGTTGTCTTGGTGAGACAAAATTTCAGGAAATTAAAATTAACAGGCACTGCTCCAAAATAGAGTTATTTTTTTCTGAAAATGGATGTACTCTGATATTTTGACTTAAAATTGTGTTTAACATCTATATGCTATTTATACTATATTTTCATAATTTTCTGCTTTAACTGACATCTATCAATAATAATAACTTTATGATCTTACTGCATAAAGTGAGCTTCTCTGGGTAGTCTCCCCTGGTGGCGCAGACAGTTGAACGCCAGGCTGTGAAGCTGTCTGCAGCCTCTGCGGCACTGGTTCAATCCCGGCTGGCCGGCGAGAATCCCACATGGCACAGCAGACCTCTCCTGTTGCACCTGCTGCTCCCCTCAGCAGTGCATTTTGTCAGTCTGCCTGTCCTGTTCCCTGCTCTGTCTCTGGTGATTCCTCTCACCCTCCTGTGCATCTGGCCTGTACCCTGGTTCTTGTATAAAAATAAATAAATCTTTAAAAAAATAAAAAATAAAGTGAGATTCTCTTCTGTTACAGCTAGCCTGATACTATCATTTATAAAAAGGGGATTAATAATGCCTTGTTTGCTTGTTTAAGAATGATTGTGTTTGCTTGTGTAAAAGTAATGAGTACCTTGGACATTAGCTATTAATGTTCACACTTATGATTCTCTCTTATTCCAGTCTTTATTTTTTCTTCTGTGTCTCTTTACCCCATTATACCTTTCATCCTTTCTGATATTCTCATACTCTTTTAGCCAAGAAGCGTTAATTTCGAAAGTTTCATTTCTTTCTTTAAAAAAAAAAAAAAAAAAAAAAGATTGGGGGCGGAGCAACATGGCGGCGAGGAGACGCTGCGAGTAAGATCTCCCATTAAAAAAAGTGAATAGGGAGGAAAAGCGGCAGGTCCCAGTGAGAACTGGGACACGGAAGATAAACGGGTGACGCCAGCGAACTGCCCGAAGAAGAAAGTGGCCATAAAAGAGGACTAGAAGGGAGGGAAGCGCAGAACCCTGCTCCCCTCCCCCGCCCACAGAGGCGGCACTCTCCGACCGGCAGAGAGGAGGAAACAACAAACCAAAACGGCCCACAAGAACAAACGACGCAGCAAGCGGGACTGTGCGTGGAAAGGAACTATTGCAGCCACCACACCCCGTGAACGGGAGCTGAGGCGAACCCTGCAGGATCCGCCGCGCGGTGAGCGAACGGCTCCGGCGCCAATAGAGAAGAACAAAGACCCCGGGAGACGCGCACCAGCCCGGGCTGCCGGTAAGCTGGCGCGGGAACGCGGCGCACTCGGCGCACTTGAAAAGCAAGTGCAGACCTGGATCGCGGCTGCCCAGGTCCCCGCGCCTGCGACCTAGGCTTGCGGGGAGACGTGCGGAGGTCCTCACTGAGGTGAAGGTCCCTCCCTGAGTGAGCAGGAACCAGGCGCCCGGGCACGGGAGCGGTGCAAAAGGCGCCATTCCCGCGCCACTGAACTGGGCTACAGCCCGCGTCCTGGAACTGAGGGCTTTGAACTGAGACCCGGGGCACGAAAATTCGGGGCGTGGTTTCTCCACGACGGTGGGGCACAAGGCAGACACAGCACCCCAAAGCTGTTGAGGTGTACCCTACCATTCCCGCTCTGTTCTCTGTCCCACGGGGTGGGGGGAGGCGAAAAACAGCCCCCCAAGGACAATAGGAGAGATCTCTGGCGCCACCTAGCGACCAGGAAAAAAAAAAGTCACTAACACCCTATAAAACAGGACATTTCTTAAGACTGCTTGAAAAGGGCAGAAGGTTTCTGGAGGACCCAGTGGCCAGCCGGGAAGTTATTCCACGCCAGGCCCCTTCCGACCAGCAGTCTGAGCCCACAGAGGGAGCAGGCACCCACGTCCGGGGCAGACCGGGGGCGCAGAAGAGTGTGCCTGAAACCGGAGGCGCAGGGACTGCATCCCGCTTCGCCATTTGAGAACAGGGACATTTCTTCAGTAAAAACTGCCTAAAACCAGCAGAAAGCTCCCCCAGAAGACAGAGATGGCTCCTGGAAGAGCCAGAGGGGAGCGGAGAAGTTCACCCAAGATGTCAGTCAGTCCGAGCAACACAGTGTCCCAACGCATACGACAAATTAGAAAACAGACAGTAGGGAGTAGAAGAACCACACGCAACCTAAAAACTCCTCAGGAAAGAAGCACACCACAAAAAGAAAACCACTCCCCAGATTGCAACGACAGCAACTTGGAAGAACTTCTGAGCCTTCCAGAAAGAGAATTTAAAATTGCCATGATTAAAAAAGTGATAGATCAGAAGAAGGAAATTGAGTCCCTAAAGAGGGAAGTAAGAGAAATGCAGGAGATCAAAGAATTAATGGAGGAACTAAAGCACTCTGGGAAAAGCAATGAAAGCAGAATAGATGAAATGGAAGAACGAGTAAGTAATCTTGAAGACACAGAAATAAAAAGAACCAAAACAGAAAAGGAAAGAGAAGTACGAAGGAAAAAGAATGAAGAAAGACTTCGGGAACTATCTGACTCCATGAGGAAAGGAAATATAAGAGTTATAGGAATTCCAGAAGGAGAGGAGAGAGATGTAGGAACAGAGAAAATATTCATGGATATAATTGAAGAGAACTTCCCAAATGAGAAGAAGGAGCTGAAAATTGATATACAAGAAGCAAGAAGAACACCAAACTTCCACGACGAAAGGAAAAACACAGCAAGACACATAATAGTAAAGCTCCCAAGAATCCAGGACAAGGAAAAAATAATGAAGCTGACAAGAGGGAAGAAACAGATAACATTCAAAGGAAAACCAATCAGGCTGACATCAGACTTCTCTGAAGAAACACTACGGGCAAGGAGAGAGTGGAGGGACATAGTCAACAGACTCCAAGAAAACAGATGCCAACCAAGAATACTCTATCCCGCAAAGCTCTCTTTCCTCCATGAAGAAAGAATATGGACCTTCCCAGACAAAGAGAAACTCCGGAATTTCATTGCGACTAAACCCCCACTCCAAAAAATACTACAAGGAATCCTAAAGCCAGAACCTCAGAGGGACGAATAACAACGAAAGAAGACCAAAAAAAAAAAAAAAAAAAAAAAAGTTATTAAAAGAATAAATAAATAAAATCAAAGGAAAGACAAACATAATGGCAAATACAGATGCTAACATATCAATATTAACTCTAAATGTAAATGGACTAAACTCTTCAATAAAAAGACACAGAGTTGCAGCCTGGATTAAGAAACAAAACCCAACCTTTTGCTGTCTCCAGGAAACACATTTAGCTACAAAAGATAAAAATAGGCTCAAAGTCAAAGGATGGAAAACAATCCTACAAGCAAATGGGCCAAAAAAGAAAGCAGGAACAGCTATACTTATATCAGATAAAACAGACTTCAAACTCAAAAAAATAAAAAGAGACCCCAATGGTCACTACATTATGATTAAGGGGACAATACTTCAAGAAGAAATAACACTCATTAACATATACTCACCAAACGAAAGAGCACCAAAATATATCAGACAACTGTTGTCCTCTCTGAAAACAGACATCAGAGAAAACACATATGTAGTGGGAGACTTCAACACACCACTATCAACAATGGATAGATCAACAAGACAAAAAATAAGTAAAGAAACTAAAGCTCTAAATAAGGACCTAGAGCATTTGGGCTTAACAGACATCTATAGAACACTAAACCCAAAAAAAACGGAGTACACATTCTTCTCAAGCGCACACGGATCATTCTCCAGGATCGATCACATACTGGGGCACAAGACAAACATCAACAGATACACCAAGATTGAAATCATACCAACCATCTTTTCTGACCACGAAGGCATCAAACTAGAAATAAATCATAAAAAGAAGGCAAGGAACTATCCTACCTCATGGAGATTAAAAGCCACACTACTGGAAGACCACTGGACTAACGAGGAGATCAAAGAAGAAATTAAAAAATTCTTTGAATTGAATGACAAGGAGGACACCAATATCCTAAATGTATGGGATGCAGCAAAAGCAGTAATAAGAGGAAAATATATAGCAATAGAAGCTCACATCAAAAAACAAGAAAGAACTCAAAGAAACAACCTAATCTCGAAGCTCAAAGATCTAGAAAAAGAACAACAAAAAAACCCCAGAACCAGTAGAAGAAAAGAAATAATAAAAACCAAAGCAGAAATAAATGAAATTGAAACTAAAAAAACAATCCAAAAGATCAATGAAACCAAGAGCTGGTTCTTTGAAAAAATAAATAAAATAGACAAACCCCTAGCCAGGCTCACAAAGGAAAAAAGGGAGAAAGCACAAATACACAGAATCATAAATGAAAGAGGAGAAATCACAACGGACACAGCAGAAATCAAAAGAATAATCAGTAACTACTATGAACAGTTATATGGAAACAAGTTCAACAATCTAGAGGAGATGGACAAATTCCTACAACTCTACAATCACCCAAAGCTAGATAAAGAAGAAATAGAACACCTAAACAGACCAATTACAAGCAGCGAAATTGAAATGGTAATTAAAAACCTCCCCAAAAACAAAAGCCCAGGACCTGATGGATTTACAAATGAATTCTACCAAACATTCAGAGACGAATTAGTGCCTATCCTTCACAAACTCTTCCAAAAAATTGAGAAGGAAGGGACAATACCAAACACGTTCTATGAAGCCAATATTACACTAATACCAAAACCGAATAAGGACAACACAAAAAAGAAAACTATAGGCCAATCTCCCTAATGAACACTGATGCAAAAATCCTCAATAAAATTTTAGCTATCAGAATCCAACAATGTATCCATAAGATAATTCACCACGACCAAGTTGGATTCATTCCAGGGGCACAAGGATGGTTTAACATCCGAAAATCAATCAACGTTATCCAACACATCAACAAAAGAAATATAAAACCATATGATAATATCAATAGATGCTGAGAAAGCTTTTGACAAAGTGCAACACCCATTCATGATAAAAGCCCTTGAAATTCTTGGGATACAAGGAACATACCTCAACATCATAAAGGCCATCTATGACAAGCCAACAGCCAGTATCATTCTCAATGGTGAAAAGCTGAAAGCAATTCCATTAAGATCTGGAACAAGACAAGGATGTCCACTCTCACCACTGCTTTTCAATATAATACTGGAAGTCCTAGCCAGAGCAATAAGACAAGAGAAAGACATCCAAGGAATCCAAATAGGAAAAGAAGAAGTCAAACTATCACTATTTGCAGATGATATGATAATATACATAGAGAACCCCAAAATCTCCACAGAAAAACTAATTCAACTCATCAATCAATTCAGTAAAGTGCAGGATACAAAATCAACACGCAAAAGTCAGTAGCCTTCCTATACACAAACAATAAATCTGAAGAAGAAGAAATCAAAAAAACCACCCCTTTTATTATCGAAACAAAAAAAATCAAATATTTGGGAATAAATCTAACAAAAGAGGTAAAGGACCTATACAAAGAAAACTATAAAACACTGTTAAAAGAAATAGAAGAAGACACAAAGAAATGGAAAGACATCCCCTGCTCATGGATTGGAAGAATAAACATTATTAAAATGGCCATCCTACCAAAAGCAATATACAGATTCAATGCTATTCCAATCAAAATCTCAATGGCATTCTTCAAAGAAATAGAACAATTATTGATGAAATTCATATGGAATCACCAAAAACCCCGAATAGCCAAAGCTCTACTGAAAAAAAAAGAAGGAAATGGAGGCATCACACTCCCAGACTTCAAGCTATACTACAAAGCCATAATCATCAAAACTGCATGGTATTGGAACAAGAACAGACATACAGACCAATGGAATCGAATAGAAAATCCAGAAATAAACCCACAGATTTATGGTCAACTAATCTTTGACAAAGGAGCAAAGACTATGCATTGGAGCAAAGAAAGTTTGTTCAATAAATGGTGCTGGGAAAACTGGGTCGCTACATGCAAAAGAATGAAGCTTGACCACTACCTCACACCATACACAAAAATCAACTCAAAATGGATTAAAGAACTAGACATAAGACCTGAAACCATAAAATACATAGAAGGAAATATAGGCGAAACACTACGGATTTGCACATCAAAGACATCTTTACAGACACATCACCCAAAGCAGTGATAGTGAAGAGAAAGATAAACAGCTGGGACTACATCAAATTAAAGAGCTTCTGCACAGCAAAAGAGACAATAACAAAAACAAAGAGAAACCCCACCAACTGGGAGAACATTTTTGCACCCAACACTAATGATAAAGGACTGATCACAAAAATCTGCAAAGAGCTGATGAGACTCAGCAACAACAAAGAAAATAATCCAGTCAAAAAATGGGCAGAAGAGCTAAAAAGAAACTTCTCTGAAGAGGAAATGCAAATGGCCAACAGACATATGAAAAAATGTTCAACATCACTTGTAATCAGGGAAATGCAAATCAAAACTACCATGAGATACCATCTCACACCAGTGAGAATGGCATATTAAAAAAACTAGCAACAACAAATGTTGGCGAGGATGTGGAGAAAAAGGAACTCTTGTGCACTGTTGGTGGGAGTGCAAACTGGTCCAACCACTATGGAGAGCTGTGTGGAGATTTCTGGACCTACTAAACATAGAGCTTCCATATGATCCAGCAATTCCACTCCTAGGTATTTACCCAAAGGACACAGAAACATCAATTCCAAAGAGCACCTGCACTCCTATGTTTATAGCAGCACTGTTTACAATAGCTAAGCTTTGGAAACAACCCAAATGCCCAAAAATAGATGACTGGATCAAGAAGATGTGGTACATATATACCATGGAATATTACTCAGCATTCAAAAAAGATAAACACATGCAATTTGCAGCAACATGGATGGCACTGGAAGGGATCATGCTCAGCGAAATAAGCCAAAAAGAAAAAGAAAAATACCGGATGGTCTCACTCATAGCAGGAATCTAGAAAACTTAAATAAGGGACCAGGAAAATGAATATAAGAAAGTGAAAATCAAAATCAACAAAAAACTATGAACCAGAGACACTTTTTGGGGGGTGGGGGCGGGAGGGGAAGGATTGGGGTCAGAATGGGGCGTTTGCAATTGTATGGGGGAATATAAAAATAAATTTAATATTAAAAAAAAAAAAAAAAAAAAAAAAAAAAAAAAAAAAATAAAAAAAAAAGATTTATTTATTTATTTATTTATTTATTTATTTTTATTTATTTATTTATATAAGCACTGGGTACAGTCAGAAGCACAGGAGGGTGAGAGAATTCACCAGAGCCATAGCGGGGAGCAGAACAGGCAGAAAGACCGAAGTACACTGCTGAGGGGGTACAGTCAGAAGCACAGGAGGGTGAGAGAATTCACCAGAGCCAGAGCGGGGAGCAGAACAGGCAGAAAGACCGAAGTACACTGCTGAGGGGAGCAGCGGGCGGCAGGAGAGGTCTGTGCGACATGTGGGACCCTTGCCAGCGGCCGGGGATTGAACCGGCACTGCAGAGGCTGAAGGCCGCTTTGCAGCCCAGCACTCAACCGCTGCACCACCAGGGGAGGCCCGATTTATTTTTTTTATACAAGAACTGGGGTACAGGACAGATGCGCGGGAGGGTGAGAGGATTCACCAGAGACAGGAAACAGAACAGGCAGACTAACGAAACACACTGCTGAGGGGAGCAGCAGGCGAGACAGGAGAGGTCTGCCGCACCATATGGGACCCTCTCTGGCTGGCCGGGATGAAACCGGCCCTGCAGGCTGCGGACAGCTTCACAACACGGCGCTCAACTGCCTGCACCACCAGGGGAGGCCCCTCAAAAGTTTCATTTCTATTTTAACTTAGTTTCCTATCAGAATGCTCAAAATCAGAAGGAAGCACTGATTGGATTAAATCAAGAGTGTGGTCTCCTGTTTGGATTAAATACCACATAAAAGCTCAGCCACTCATTCATTTTCTTTCTTTTTCTTTTTTAAAGATTTATTTATTTATGCATACAAGAACTGGGGTACAGGCCAGAGGTGTGGGGGAGTGAGAGGATTCACTAGAGACAGAGTGGGGAACAGAAAAGGCAGATTGACTGAAATACACTGCTGAGGGGAGCAGTGGGTGAGTCAGGAGAGGTTCTGCTGCACCATGTGGGTAGCTCCCTGGCTGGAGATCAAACTCATGCTGCAGTGGCTGCGGACAGCTTTTCATAGGTTGTGTCTTAACCCCTTGCAGCACCAAGGAGGCCCCACACATTCATTTTCTAATGGTGATTCAGTAACTTCAAAATCATATAAGGATTTGTGTGTGTGTTTGTGTGTGTGTTTTTCTGATGGACTTAGGGGAGAAAAGTGTAAAATATCATTTAGCTTTATTGTTTTTATTTTAAATTTATATAATTTTTCAGGGAACAGTTTATCTTTATAAATCCAATTTCTAACCTAAAATATTACTTTTGATAAAATGTTTAAAACTAATAGCAAGATTAATTTATGAAAAAAGTCAAGCTCTGCATTACATTTTAGGTACAATCCATTATCTAGGCTTAAAAATATTCAGGTCCATTAATAATCTTGTAAGATAAGTGGGTAGGGGGAAACTGACCTTTAACTAATTCTACACAGTATTAAAACATTCTGTAAATATCTTCTTTGAATTGAGATTTCTAGGAAGAAATCAAGCATGCAGATCAGATGTACAAAGTTAGTTTGTTTGTGCCATAGTTACAAGCTGAAATTTGGTCATAAAATGCTTTGGAATATAATGGAAGATCTTATTTCTAGGGCACCCAAAAGAGGTCTTTGCTGAAACTTGATAGAATTCATTATGCTAAGTATCTTAATATTTTATGGGATAAGAATATAATATGAATTTTATGAAGGATTGAAATCTATATATCTGGCTAACTTGATTGCATTAAAGACATTTCTTATGGCAATAGCTTTAGCTCTTTTCAGGAGAAATTCCTGAACAATGACATTATCCAAAGAAGTGAGAGGCCATCAGTTTTAACTTCCAGTGTGTTGGGTTTATATTGCATTGTGCCATTAAAAAGCCATTTTCTCTCTGGGATTCTGTGCCTCCTAATAGGCAGATATTAGGATATTTATCTACCTGGCAATATTCTCAGCCAATATTTGTCAGTCTTACTCGGCACAATTATGGCAAAAAGGATTGGAAAGGAAGGGGATAAAGAGGAATAGACCTCTGAGAAAGTAAATATGCATGCCACAGAAGGGTTAATGTTTTCCTTTTTCTATACTTTTTTGCTCTTTGCATGTATATCTTTCACATGGCGAAATCCTCTAAAGATAAATGTATAGTTTCCTTACATATTTTCAGGATGATTTTATGAAGGGCTGTGTCCATCTCTACTTGTGACAGGGAAAGTGATTAAGAATGTAAAAGAAACAATTTATATTTAGGATTTCTTTGATTTGAGAGTTTATCTTCTCTCTTGAAAAACTTCCTGGAAGAAGGATGCTTAAATGAGTGGAAGGTAAATGAAATAAGTCAGCTTGAGTATGACTTTTTACAATTTTCTTTCATGATTTTAAAATTCCAAGTACTGATCCTTTATATCATATGGCCATGGAACAGGAAACATTCATGATGGTACTAAACATCATTGAATAAACTTGGAGAATAACTTAGCATGGATGTTCTAAAGAAAAACAATTTTAGCCTAGATGATGACATGCCCAAAATTATCTCTTTTGAGACATCTAATGAAGAAGTTAACTTCTCTATTATAATTAGAATGTAAACAAAACAAAACCACACATAAGTATTCCCCTGTGTTGAAAGATTTAGCTCATAATATAGACTAAAACTGCCTACGTGGTAATAAAAGTTTATAGATTTAGTAAAGTAAATGCTCATTCCAAGGGAAATAAAAATTACAAATGGCAAATTAGTCAGATTGTCTTTCTCATATAGTCCACAGAGAAATGAAAAAGGTCTAGGTATTGATATAAATGTCCTATTACATTTCTTGATGGACAAAATTATAATAAAGTTAATATACAGTATAATATTTAAGACTTATTTTTTACTTATTTTGTTCAGAATATGATTTAATAAAACACAATGACCTTTGGAGACAAATAGCTTTCTATTTAGAATTGTTTGTATTAGTTGAAATGTAATATATGAGATAGTCTATACTAATATTACAAATAAATTCATGGTACAATCACTCAATAACAAGAAATGCAATTGTTGCATAACAGGCCAGGGCTATGCCTCAAATGCAGTGCTAGGGATACAGGGGAGGGCAATGAAGTAGGCTACTACATATAGCCTATCAAGTATTGTAGGAGATCCTTCTGCCTTCTACTCTTGACTTCAAGGTGCTCTGGCCATGACTATCCTAGCCAGTCAGAAGAGGAAACAATCATGTAAGGACATTTTTATGTTACAAATATGAAAATGACACACATCATTTATTTTTCTTTTTTTAAAAAGAGATTTATTTATGCATACAAGAACTAGGGCACAGGCCAGAGATGTGGGGGGTGCGAGAGG
This sequence comes from Talpa occidentalis, assembly GCF_014898055.3. Classification (NCBI taxonomy): domain Eukaryota; kingdom Metazoa; phylum Chordata; class Mammalia; order Eulipotyphla; family Talpidae; genus Talpa; species Talpa occidentalis. The sequence continues at coordinate 30,618 of NW_023602007.1, forward strand.
ACCCACCAGAGACAGAGTGGGTAACATCACAGGCAGACTGACGGAAACACACTGCTGAGGGAGTAGCGGGCGAGATAAGAGAGGTCTGCTTTGCCATGTGGGTTTCTCTCTGGCTTGCTGGGGATTGAACTCGTGCTGCAGAGGCTGTGTTTTGCTTCATAGTGCGGTGCTTAACCCCTTGCACCACCAGGATGCCTACATCATTTCTGTTTCCATTCCATTGGCAAATGACTACAAAACTCGGGAAGCAGAGAAAAACTTCCAGCTCAATCTGCAGAGTCTCTCAGTTATGCATAGATCTCTTGCTAGCTCAGGTTGTGGTTAGTTCTGGTCTTAAGACTTGTAAACTCTTGGGCCTCCCCTGGTGGCACAGGCCTGAGCGCTGTGCTGTGAAGCTGTCCGCAGCCTCTGAAGCACCAGTTTCGATCGATCCCGGCCAGCCAGCGAGGGTCCCAGCAGACCTCTCCTGTCTCACCCACTGCTCTTCTCAGAAGTGTATTTCATCACTCTGCTTGTTCTGTTCCCCACTCTGTCTCTGGTGAATCCTCTTATCCTCCCACACATCTGGCCTGTACCCCAGTTCTTGTATAAATAAATAAATAAATATTAAAAAAAAAAAAAAAGACTTGTAAACTCTTAAGTCATCTGCACAGTCAAACTCAAGGAATAATAGTAGAGTTGGGAAAGGATGCCCATACACAATTAATGAAAATGGAAAGTTGGAAATGGGAATGGAATACTGTCTTGCAGGAAAGCATTCACAGAATCCTGCTGTGGCATTGAAGGGAATCCTTTGATCACAAGCTAAATGTTCTCTCAAGGACAAAAATCTCAATGTTCTCAGTGGCTCCAATTTGATCTCTCAGTTGTTATTCCTTGATTATTTTCTATACCAACTTCTACAGTGAATATTGAGGGTCTAATTTGTTTGGGATTAGTACAGCTTTTATCCAGGTTTCTGCTGGTATCAACTTGGAAGCCTAAGTTCATTTGTAGCCAAAGCAAAGATATTGAGAAGCTGCCTTTTGTTTCCTTGGTAATATAATTTCCCTTAACATTATAATAGGCTGGGGTCTGGGAGAGGATTAGGACAATTTCAGGTGCCAGAGGCACACTCAATATTCCCTTTTAGAAATAGTTCTTAAGCATCATTATTTTTACTATTTCTTGACCCAATAAATTTATTGTGCTCTCATACTTGATGGCAACCACAATGAGATCTAAAATGTTTTAAATTGGAAAATTAAACCTTTTACTGATATTTACCATAGATCTAATTGGGTCTTAGGAAATTTAATGGGAATGTGTTAAGTCACTTCCAGCCATATACACTTTAAATTCAATCAGTTGTTTTCTCCAGCCACTTGATAGTCTTGCTTTGGTTTACTAATGAACAATTGTTTCTCTGAGTTCATTCCTATCTTGTAATACCATGCCAGAAGAAGTAAAGAATATTCAAGGTTATAAATAGTGGCTTCTCTAAGTGTTTTCCCTGAAGGTGTATGTGCAATGACTGACTTCATATTGTCATAGGTGGCAGTTTTACTAAATATTTTGCCATTGCATTAAATAGATCTTCATATTTCTAACCTATAATTACTTTTCCCTTGTTGTCTGCTTCCTAATAATGCAAGACCACACGTTTTATTTTTTATAGCAACATTTCACTTAATAGTCTCAAAACAAACCCTGAATGTAATACAAAATGAAAACAAGTGTATTGCTTGCTCATAAATGCAGGATAGTTCTAGGCATGGTATTAGGGGATACTTCTCTAATCAGAAGTTATTATTATTATTATTATTCACAGACTCGGGTTAATGATACCTGTACCAGTTGAAATATGGTTTCTGGGTCATATTATCAACACTATTTCAGGAAGCTAGGTGGGTTAAGACATGGAGAGATTCTCATGGAAAATTTTCTGGGCCATACCCGAAAACGATGCATGATACCCTTTACATTCTATAGAGTAGCATGTAGTTAGTTACATAAGTACAACTGCCTACAAGGGAAGCTGGAAAATATATTCTCTGTGTTTAGGAAGAAGAGAATGGATTTCCTGGAAAGCCAACATTTTTTATAATGCTAGTTTTATCAAGTGAAATTTGGAATTATTGTAATTAATTTATATTATGTTTCTGCAGTTAGATATATGTATCAAACACATGGCATTATTAGGTATTCAAGTAATACTGTGTTTAGTAGCAATCTTATTATCTATATTATCAACTTAAATTTATCACATCCAGGTTAGGTTTTAATAAAGTCCCAAATTAATAAGTCCTGCAATGTGTAGTCATATATTGTATGTAGATATCAAATGGCTGATTGTAACATTCAAATATCTTTTTTGAAGCAATTAAAGAAAAAAGGTTAGACAGATGACTGATCAGTGATGAAAATGTAATTATCTATTTTGAAACAAGATAAAGCTATCACTATTCCATATGCCAGTAAACTCAAATTGATCTAAACATCTATTTTAAAGTGAAAATGGTACTGAAAACTTTTATTAGAAACTATAGATAAATATTTTTTCTTATCTTTGTGTGGGAAATCTATTTCAGAACATACATAGAATATTATTTAACAAATATATAAAAATTTTATATAGAAGATAAGTCAATGGATATTATCAAATCTCACAAACAGAAAAATGGTCTGCATAAAAATGGACAGAGTCTCAGAAAATTGTGGAACATTCTCAGTCATATCAACATATACATAAATGGGAGATTGAAAAGAAAAAATAAAAGGGCAGAATAAAAATTTGATGAAAAAATGGTCACAAACTCTAAAATTTTGATAAAAATATTAATTGCATATTTCAGAAGCTTAATAAACTCCATATGGTTTAAACTCAAAGAAATTCACACCTAGACACATCATATCAAACTATCAAAACCTAAAGACAAGAAAAGCTGAAAAACAGCAAAAGAACATATCAGTTTAAAGAATTCTTGACAAGAGGAGCAACACTTTTTTTCCATCAAAAATAAAGAAGACTAGATGACAGTGGAATATCACATTCAAAGTGCAAAAAATATAAAGACTGTGCATCCAGAATTCTAGATCCAGCAAAACTACCCTTGAGAGACAAATTAGAAATTACAACTTTCTGAGATAAACAAAATTGAGAGAATTCATAATTAACATACCTACATTAAATGATATACTGAATGGAATGACATGACACTAAATAATTAAATATAGAGAGAGAAAGAAAGAGCTCCAGATTATGTGTATGTATTAATATACAGTATGTTTACTTTTGTATGTAATTATATTTATTGTATCTTATTTAAAAGACAACTTCATGATTTAAAAGACAACTTCATCAATCAATCTGTGTTGATTGATTTATAATATATAATGTAGAAAGATATACTTTGACAATAATAGGCTAAAAGAGGGGAAGTGAACAGAGATATGTTGAAGTATATCTTTTTATCCCCTATAATCTATTGAAATTAATATAAGTTTAAAGTTTATGATTTTAAATTAATATTATCATTGTACCTGTACAATAAGAACTACAAGATGTTGTTAAAGGATTTAGATAACAACATAAAGAAATAGAAGGTTAGTCCAAGCTAATGGATGCGGGGACAAGTAATACAATCAAAATGAATATCTTGCCTAAAGTGACATACAAGTTTAATATAATCCTCATCAAAATGCCAGTAATATTTGTCAAAGAACCTGAACAAAAAATACTGTAATTTCTATGGAACTACAAAAGCAACCTTACAAAATTACAGAAGTAAACTTATAATAAAATGAGAGAAACATAAGTTATCTGACTTCAAATTTTACTATAAAGGAAAAGTTTTTAAAATAATATGATAGGAGCAGAAAAGTAAATAAATGACCAATGGAACATTATTGCAAGCCCAAAAATAAATCTATGCCTTTATCAGCACCTAATATGTGATAAACATCCATGACCATAAAATGGGCAACAGACAGGTTTTTAAACAAATGGAAAATTGGAAAGCCACACATAACAGAATGAAGTCGGATTATTCCCTAAAGTCATACACAAAATTTTTCTTTCATGCATGAGTCAAGATAAGAATTATTCCTTACAAAAAGTTCTCTCATTTCTAACCTTCAATTTGTAATATAGTCTTTTTTGTTTACTAGTAGGCTTGAAATATTTTACATGTATAAGTTTTACCTGGCCTGGTAATTATAACTTTGAAACAGAGACTCAGATAAGCATAAAAATGCATTTAAGGGTTTCTGTATATAAACAATTATTTTCTCATCATTTACTTACTTTTATTAAATTTGATTTTTTGATGGATTGTAATAGGCTTTTTTAGTCCAAGATTCAAGGATCCGAACATGTCAACATCAAGTATGTCATTGCAAATGACATTTATAAGTATTTAAAATAGAATAAAAGATTAAACTTCCCCATGTTATTTAAGACTCATTTGACAGACTTATCAAAATTTTTATCCCCATATTACCAGCTTTGCTTAAAACACATACATATATAACTCCTAATATTAAGATGCCTATACATAAAAAGTTGAGAATGAAGACAATTTTCTGGGTAATGCAACCCTAAATAACAACCTTAATTGTCTAGAGGATTGTCTCAATTTTTCACTTCACTTTGTGTGTGATACTACTTCTCAAATAACAGCCTGAGTGGAAAACCTGTCACAGAGTTTGCAATTTGTTGTAAGGTCAGACTGTGAAAATCCCACCTTATCAGGTAAATCACAGACACAAAGCAATTGCCCTTTAAAATTGTCCAACACCTAGTTTATTGTGTGCAAATGTGGATTCATTATTAATGAAAATGGCACATACTCTGCCACACTAGTTTGAAAAGCAATAATTGCATACAACATATTGATTTTTAGTTATCCAGGAATTTTCTCTTCCCTTTACTAGCCATAAAATAATGACTTTGTCTCTTCATCCTGGGTTCTCTCAAGAGTTTGAATACAAAGTAACTTTAAGAAATAACACCATTAAAGGTGTGCTTTTGAGTGAGGAAAAGAAAAACTCACACTCAGAAAAACTAGTCTATAAAACATTGACACCACTAGGTTTTGTTGATACTAACTAAATTTTATTCCTGCACCTCCATTGATAAGCTATGAGAGGAAGGATTAGTATCTTTCCAGTGAAGGTTCTAGTAATGAAAATAGATGACCATGTGGTCAAAAAGACTGAATTTATTGGTAATCATTTTGAAAGTAATTCTTACTGACCATTTCACTTCATGGAAAATATAAACTGGATGCACAACAATTTAGAAATGGAAATTAATAATAGTAAAAGATGGTAGCAATAATCAATTAGGCACTGATGTGCATCATTTACATTAATTTTCAGTAAATAAGAAGACAGAGTTAATCTTTCAGCTACCATTGATTTTGTTTACTTTTTGTTTTCTAGCCACATCACTCATTTTTTAATATATACATGTGTATTTAAACATCATTTTGACCAATGAGTCAATGAATCAATTTACTTATTCCAAACCTACCTGTTCAGCAGTATTTCTAATAAGGTGGCAGCCCCTTGTTATAAGATACACCAAGAAAACCTACCTTTCAAACTGCTTTTAGAATTCTGTATTCTTCATCCAACATCTGTATATAAATTACAGATTCTACAAACAAGGGTATAAACAATTGCACCACTTATTTTGAAGAAAACATAGCATGACTTTATAATCGCAGAATAGTATACATTCATTGTAGAAAATCCTGATTATTAAAGATAAATATGCACTTTTAACATTAGAATTATGCATACACAGGAACACACAAAAACATTTTACATAAAATTCATATTTTCTGATTCATATATATATATGCTTTCTCACTTGAAAAAATATATAGTGTGCTTCTAATTAAGATATAGTAAAAGATACTGGTTTTCACTTCTCACCTTAAACTAAACAACAAAGTATATAAAACAATGACACTGGGCCTCCCTGGTGGCGCAGGGGGTTAGACACAGCATTGTGACGCTATCTGCAGCCTCTGTAGCATGAGTTCGATCCCTGGCCAAACAAGGAGGTACCTACATGGCATAGAAGACCTCTCCTGTCTCGCCCGCTGTTCCCCTCAACAGTGTATTTCAGTAGATCTGACTGTTCTGTTCCCACTCTGTCTCTGGTGAATCCTCTCACCCCCTGCACCTTTGCCTGTATCCGCAGCTCTTGTGTGCATGAATAAATAAATCTTTAAAAAAAAACAACAGTGACACTAGATGTTGGCTGTCAGGGATAAGCCATAGTGGCCCCCCAAACAATAAATGCTCTAAGATTGACCCAACTTAGTGACTGGAAAAATGCTTTCAGGTTTCAGTCCAGGGAATTGAACCAACTCAGACCACTGTAGTTATTCAGTGCTGGGGAAAAAACAAATGGACTCCTAAAAAGACAGTCACTGCAATTAGAAGGTCAGATATGAAAGGAGATAACTACACAGAGAGACTGTTTATGACAGTAAGACAATAGAATGAAATGATCTCAGTGTAGTTTTTTTTTTTTAATAAATGAAGTAGCACAAACTCTTACACCTATATATCACTCCCATTTCTCAGCACTCCCTATTAAAAATAGGATTTTTGCGTGCATCAATTACATTTTTATCTGTGTTACATATATATATATATATATATATATATATATTATTATCTATTTTACCATTGTACTTTGTCTAGATTTAACTGTTTTGGTATTCAGCCCTCAAAATTTGTATAGTCTTGTATAAGTTTGTTTCAGGATTATCTCTCTTGTAGACATTATCATCCAGGAAATAAGCAATCTTGTCTGTGTTATTGACCTACATTTAATAAACTTATTCACAATAGCTAGTTATAGGAATGGATATTACTTAATATTAGATAAGTGAATTGCTGAGAGATTAATTCTCATTAATTTAGTGGGCAGTAATATGTATTTGAACAAATGTTTTCCAGAAGCACAATTTAGTAGCTTAGTGGATGATTCCTTGTGAGTTTGAGAAGAATCTTGTGTTTTTTAAATGATGGACAGCTTGTCTATGTATTTATAGTCTATTTTTAGAGTTATAGTAATTGTGCAAGTCTTATCTATGCTATCCATCAGTATTCATATCTCTGCTTCCTAGCTCTCCTGTTAATTTAACACTCACCAGGTAAGGTGTAGTTAATTACAATCCCTGGCACTACCTGAATTTTCTTTCTGTCCCCTTATGGTGTTTTAGCTCTGGTGAGTATGATATATACATTACATTTTCCTTCCTATTTTTTCACTAGGATCTATAGTTATTAAGTATCAGTAGAAGGAGGAGAACTTGATTGTCATTTCAGAAAGCTCCAACTGCCATCTGTGAAGGAGTTTTTCTTATTCAGAGTTTCTGGATCTCTGACCCTAGGGCATGCTTCAGGGAGAGGTGCAGATGAGATTTTACTCACCTAGGAGGGGGGGTCCCATTGTTCATTGAGGAAACTATTTATTGAAGTTGTTTAGGTCACTGGTGGTTCTTGTTAATTCAGGCCCATTGTCCTTTTCATTACTGAATAGGTCTTCATTTTTTTAATTATTATTCTTGGTGTAGTTGTCTTCTCCCTCACGTCTTCATAATTGGATGTTTAGAGAGGATTTAAAGGCTTGACTATAGTTTTTGAGTAGGGAAGAAACACGAGTTTATGGATTAAATTAAAATATTGGCAAAGATTAGGGTATAAACATTATAACTCACTATGGAAACCAAAGGGGAAACTTTTTAACAGGAACTGATGCCTGGAAACTGATTCAGTAATAGAGTGCAGAATGTATTGGAGAGCAGAAAAGCTGTCATAAAAACTAGTGTCCTGTTGGATGAGCTTGTTTTTATTGATTGAAGTTTTTCTGCAAACCATGTAATCTGCACCTGATGAAACCACTTAGTCATTCTGTTTTATTTCTTCATCTTGACCAGCGTCAAAATTTTCTGGCTTCCACATCCAAAATGGCAAATCAGAATTAACCCACTGCCTTCATCTACAAGGTAGTGTAGGATCCCCTTCACTGACTCTTCACTGCTGGATTGAAATTTTCAAATTGATTCAACACTTCCTATGTGCTTGAAACCTTCATCACATTTGGCCTCACCTGACCTTCATGCTTCTGCATATCATGTTCCCATGGAGGTGAGGAAATCAGCACAGAATGTCTCAGACATCATTTCCCTAGCAACAAAACACAACGGACTAAGCAGAATACCGTAATGGGGTCATAATATAAACCTGACATCAATGATGAAAAATTATAAAGAAAATAACAAGACTATATTATTATGAATAAATAATTAACTGAACTTTGTGAAATATCTATTAGGGACAAGAATAACCTCAAAGTAAATTCAAGCAAACTTGCTTAGAATCATTGAAAGAAAATAGATTTAAAATGTTTTTTTATTGTTTGGAAGGATATAGCAACATTCAAATGAAAATAGCTTAAATAGTAAGAAATACAGAATTGTATTAAAGGTAAGAGTGGTATTTCTGTGTGTGAGAGTGAGTGTGTGCATGTGTGTGTGTTTGTGTGTGTGTGTAATCTACAGAGTTGACTCTCATTACTCAAGGTACTTACGTTCTATACAGTTGTTTCATCTTTCACACCATCCAGTATGGAGAAATACTGAAAATCTCTCTAAATATGGGAGTGTTAAAAGAAAAGAGGAGAGAATATGACTGATTAATTTTGAAAATTTTTTAGATAAAATATCAGAGGGTGATAGATATTCACTCATTCAGTGAACTAGTCAAATGGAATGGGGTAAACTTTGTTCATGTAAGAATAAACTTAATTTGTGTACTGTTATATTGCATCGCTCATTACAATAATTTGGAAAAAAAGAGAAATCCAAAATGATAATTTGAGTATTTTGGAATGTATGGAAAATATGTTGCAAATTCAAACTAGAAGGAAACTTCTAAACATTGAAGAGATAATTCTTAAAAATATATACAGAGGCCTCCCCAGTGGCGCAGCGGTGAGCGCTGGCTGCAAAGCTGCCCTCACCCTCTACAGCGCCAGTCGTTCCCCGGCCACTAGGTGAGGGTCCCACATGGTGCACAGACCTCTTCTATCACACGCTGCTCCCCTCAGCGGTGTACTTCATCAGCCTGCCTGTTCTGTTCCCAGCTCTGGCTCTGGTGAATTCTGTCACCCTCCCATGCTTCTGACTGTACCAGTGCCTGTATAAATAAATTTTAAAAGATATAGATAGATAGATAGATAGATAGATAGATAGATAGATAGATTGATAAATAGATAGACAGATAGATAGATACAGAAAAGATGACTGCATCCTAAACCTGTGAATGTTACCTTATGTGACAAACACTCACAACAGGAATAAATCAATTATCTTGAGGTTGGGAGAGATGATTCTGATAATCTGGTGGGACCTTAATGCTGTTAAGCATTAAGTCCTTACAGAAGGAGGTAGAAAGAAATTCCATATAGAAGAACAGGAGCCAAAGTGACCTCAGGGGCAGAGATTGGTGTGATGTTGCCACAAGACCTGGTGCAGTGAACTGATATAGGATTTGGCCTCTGAAATTTATAAGATAATTTCTGTAGTCTTAGATCATTACGTTTGTAATAACTTGTTTGAGCAGGCTGGTCCAGATTTACTATTATAGGGGCACATTTCTAAGAGCTGTAAGACAGGAAGCCCCAATTATTTAAATACTTTTCAAGTATGCTTTTAGCACAAATTGTTATTATCCTGGCTGAGGGTATTTAAATGATCAGCCCAGAGTCAGCAAGGGTACAGGGATGTATG